>NC_041388.1:522730016-522738776 GCF_002162155.2 Triticum dicoccoides
CGAGGGGTGGCCGGAGACGGCTGCTGTGGCGAACGGCGGCGACGGTGGTGTTCGGCCGTGAGAGAGAGAGCGAGGGAGAGGAGGGGAGAGCCGGGGGAGAGTGAGAGAGAGCAGGGGGGAGGCGTGGCGTCGTCCAGGGGCATCGAGGCGAGGAGGGGAGGGCAGGCAGGCAGGGAGAGAGGTGGCGTGGCGCGGTGGCGCGCGTGCGCGCCGGCCACACTCCCCTCCCTCTGTCGGGACGAAGACGACAGAGGAGGGAGACGGGCTGGGCCGCCTGCTGGCTGGGCCGGCCAGCTGGCTGGGCCGCACAGGGAGGAGCCCAGGTAAGTTTCTCCCTTTGATTTTTTTCTGTTTTCTAATTTCTGACATTTGTTTTGATTTAAATAATATATTAAATCATTTATTTAACTTATGCCAATTTTTGCAGGGGCTAGATATATTATTCCAGAGCTCCTTTGTAATTGGCATAATATTTGGACATATATTAATATATATAGAAATATATTTCCAATGCAAATATTTATGCATTAATTCCAAATGCCCAAAATAAATGTCCATGAGCCACTAAAAATATTGGTTTGATTTTTATCTCTGTCCAATATTTTCAGAGAGCAACATGAGCATTTTCTTGGACCCTTTTGGAGAAATTTTTATTTGGGTCATTTTCAAAATGATTCTGAGGGTTTCACAGATCCCCATTTCAAGTTTCTGATGAAAGAGTAAACATGATGCAACACTCTAATGCATGACTAGCTAGGGTGTGACAACTCACCCCCACTCAAAAGAATCTCGCCCCGAGATTTGGGTTCCTCCGGGAAGAAGGCGGGGTACTCAAGTCGAAGACGATCTTCCCTTTCCCAAGTTGCTTCATCCTCAGAATGATGAGACCACTGAACTTTGAGGAACTTGATGTTCTGACGTCGAGTGGTGCGCTCGGCCTGATCGAGGATACGGATGGGGTACTCTCGATATGTAAGATTATCTTGGAGATCAAGCGTTTCGTGGTTCACTCCACGGATAGGATCCGAGAAGCAACGCCTGAGTTGAGAAACGTGGAAGACATCGTGGACTCTGGAGAGGTGCGGAGGTAGTTCAAACTGGTAGGCAACTTCTCCTCGTTTGGCAAGAATGCGAAAAGGTCCAATGTAATGAGGAGCCAATTTGCCTTTGATACCGAAACGATGGGTTCCCTTCAGAGGGGTGACCCGAAGATAAGCCTTCTCGTCAACCTCGAAAGTCATAGCCTTATGTTTTCGGTCATATTGACTCTTTTGACGAGATTGGGCTGTTTTCAACTTTTCACGAACGATACGAACTTGTTCTTCTGCTTCCTGAATCATATCTGGGCCAAAGAATTGTCTTTCCCCGGTCTCTGACCAGTTAAGGGGTGTTCGACACCGTCGTCCATAGAGAACTTCAAAAGGGGCTTTACCCAAGCTAGATTGATAGCTGTTGTTGTAAGCGAATTCGGCAAATGGAAGGCACTTCTCCCAGTCCATTCCGAACGAGATAACAGAGGCTCGAAGCATGTCTTCTAGAATTTGGTTGACGCGTTCCACTTGACCACTCGACTGAGGGTGGAAGGCGGTGCTAAAGGAGAGACGAGTTCCCATAGCATTTTGGAAACTTTCCCAAAATCGAGAGGTGAAAAGACTTCCTCGATCCGAGTTAATTTCCAAAGGAACACCATGAAGGGACACTATCCGGGAGATGTATAAGTCTGCCAGCTGACTAGCGGTTATACTCTCACGAACAGGTAGGAAATGGGCTACTTTGGAAAGACGATCGACCACGACGAAAATAGCATTATTCCCTCTCTTGGTCCTGGGAAAACCAGTAATGAAATCCATACCAATTTTATCCCATTTCCATTCAGGAATAGCTAAGGGTTGAAGGGTGCCAGCAGGCCGTTGGTGCTCTGCTTTTACACGACGACAGACGTCGCAATTTGCAATATACTGAGCAATTTCTCTCTTCATCCTAGTCCACCAGAACCTCTGGCGTAGGTCCTGATACATCTTAGTACTACCGGGATGAATGGTGAGAGGAGATTCATGAGCCTCCTTAAGGATCAACTACCGTAGATGCTGGTTCTTGGGAACCACTAGACGGTTCACAAAGTACACAACACCATGATCATTTGTGGAGAAACAACTAGCACCTCCGCTAGCAATGTTCTCTTTGATTTTAGATATTCCCTTATCTCGCTTTTGGGCAGCAATGATTTGATCCGTAAGAGTAGGTTTTGCTACCAAGGTGGAAAGAAAACCTTGAGGTACAATGTGAAGGTTAAGTTTCCGAAATTCCTCATGGAGAAGTGGTTGACTTTGTTGTAACATCAGATTGTTACAATAAGATTTATGACTTAGCGCATCAGCCATGACGTTGGCTTTCCCTGGGGTGTAATTTATTCCTAAGTCGAAATCTGTGATCAACTCGACCCAACGTCTTTGCCTGAGATTCAAATCCGGTTGGGTGAAGATGTACTTCAAACTTTGGTGATCAGTGAATATTTCGCAAGGATTACCGAGGAGGTAATGTCGCCAGGTTTTAAGCGCATAGACTACAGCTGCAAGTTCTAGATCATGAGTAGGATAATTCTCCTCATGTGGGTGCAATTGCCGTGAAGCGTAGGCAATTACGTGTCGATCTTGCATGAGAATGCAACCTAGTCCTTGTCGCAAGGCGTCGCAGTAGATAACAAAGTCCTTGGAGAAGTCTGGTGGTACCAGTACGGGAGCAGAAGTCAGGCGTCTTTTCAGTTCCTGAAAGCTGTGCTCACATTGTGGAGTCCACTCGAACTTCTTATCTTTCTTGAGGAGTTCGGTTAGAGGTTTAGCAACTTTGGAGAAGTTCTCGACAAAGCGACGACAATAGCTCGCTAAGCCCAGAAAACTCCGAACTTGCTTGACCGATTCAGGTGGAGTCCAATTAAGGACGGCTTGAACTCGCTCAGGGTTAACAGCAATACCTTTACCAGATATTACATGACCTAGATAGGTCACTTCTGGCAACCAGAATTCACATTTAGAAAATTTGGCATAAAGGCGATGCTCTCGAAGTTTCTTCAACACTAGCCTTAGATGTTCGGCATGTTCTTCCTCGTTTTTGGAGTAGATGAGTATATCATCGAGGTAAACTACAACGAATTTATCCAAGTACTCCATGAAGATTGAGTTCATTAACCGAGAAAAGGTGGCTGGAGCATTGGTTAAACCGAAGGACATGACGGTGTACTCGTATTGGCCATAACGAGTAACAAAGGCCGTTTTAGGAATGTCCCCGTTTCTGATTTTGATTTGATGGTAGCCCAACCTCAAATCCATCTTGGAGAAGACTGAGGATCCAGCGAGCTGATCATACAGGTCGTTGATCCTGGGAAGCGGATATTTGTTCTTGATTGTGACCAAATTGACAGGTCGGCAATCTACAACCATCCGGTCCGTACCATCCTTCTTCTTGACGAAGAGAACGGGGCAAGCCCACGGAGATGAACTAGGTCGGATGAAACCCTTTTTCAAGGACTCATCGAGTTGTTTCTTAAGCTCGGCTAGTTCTAGGGGTGCCATCTTATAAGGTCTTCTAGCAATCGGAACGGTTCCTGGAATGAGGTCTATTACGAACTCAACATCCCTGTCAGGTGGAACACCTGGCAATTCTTCTGGAAAGACATCCGGGAAGTCACGGACTACCGGAACGTCCTCAAGGTCTGGCAAAGGGCTGGCGTTAAGAGAATATAATTGTCGCTTGGCTATTCGGGTCAAGACATTGACTATCTTCCCCGAAGGATGGGTGAGTTGAACAGTCCTAGAGAAGCAATCAATTTTGGCTTGATGAGCTGACATCCAGTCCATACCCAGAATGATATTAATATCTGAAGATTTAAGGGCTATCAAAGACGCGAGGAAAACAAGTCTGTCGACTTGGATTTCATTCCCATGGCTTACTCTAGAAGTTTGCCACTTGGATCCCGAAGTTTGAATTACCATAGAGGTTGGCATGTCACCGAATGCGACGTTATGCAAGCGAGCATAGTTTTCAGATATAAAAGAATGAGAGGCTCCTGTATCGAAAAGAACAGATGCCGGGTGGCAATTAACAAGAAGCGTACCGAGAACGACGTTGGGATCCTCTTGAGCTTCTTCGGCAGAGATACAGTTGACATGGCCACGTGAAGCGGTGACCGGCTTGGCGTGGAATACTTTTCCTGTCGGCTTGCCACGGCCAACAGCTTTAGCAGATTGATTGGGGTTGGTCTGGGGACACTCACGTATATAGTGGCCAGATTCCCCACACTTGAAACAAGTCACAGAACTGGTACGTGGAGGAGCATTGTTAGTTGGGCCCCCATAGGGCTTGGCCGGTGCAGACTATTGAACGGGGCGAGGCGCCTGGAAAGATGGCCTCGGTGTGAACCTGGGTGGCAGGGCGGTGTTGGGTACCCACACGCGGCGCTTCTGAGGACCAGCACCGGATGAGGAACCCATATCACGGCCATGCTTGCGTGTTGCGTCATAGTCAGTCTGACCAGTTTCAGCACTGATGGCTTTGTTGACAAGTTTCTGAAAAGATGTGCACTCATGCAGACGGAGGTCGCGGCGAAGCTCAGGACTAAGGCCCTTACGGAACCTTGCTTGCTTCTTGGCATCGGTAGACACTTCCTCAGTTGCATATCGTGCGAGATTACCAAACTCCCTGCTGTAAACATCCACAGAAAGTCGGCCTTGGGTGAAACTGCAAAATTCTTCACGTTTACGGTCCATGAGACCCTCCGGAATGTGATGTTCACGGAAAGCCTCGCTGAATTCAGCCCAAGTAGTGACATGGCCCGCTGGGCGCATAGCTCCATAATTTTCCCACCATCGACTGGCGGGGCCTTCAAGATGATATGCAGCAAAGGTGACCTTGTCAGCCTCAGCTACTAGCGCGGAACGCAGCTTGTGAGAGATACTGCGAAGCCAGTCATCAGCGTCGAGAGGCTCGACGGAGTGGTGGAACGTGGGTGGGTGCAATTTGATAAAATCACTGAGTGACACCACGTTAGTCCTCTGATAGTGTGCCGTGTTCTGTTCAATACGCTCCAACAAACGGTTGGTCTCCCGCTTGTTTCTCTCAGCTTCCATCATAACCTCGGCTAGGGAAGGAGGATGAGGCAGATTTTCATTCCTACCTTCACTGCCTTCGGCCTGCTCTTGAGAAGCAGGGTTAGCGCGCGTGTTGACCATCCTAGGTAAACAAGACGATGATTTAGTCAGAATGATAAAATTCCGACATAGGACACAGAATGTAAGGAATAATTCGGAATGCAAGATGATCATCCGTATGACATGGTAGATACAGAAACTGCTTCTTTATTCCATCGTCATACACACCATACAGGGTTTAGTACAAGACCAAACAAAGTACTATTATGGTGAAAAAGGATTACATCTCATCGGAGGCATTCCAAGCTCCTATACATTATTTTTCTACACCCCCGGAAGGAGTACAAACTAGGTCATATCCCACGAGTCACGTGGGACGATAGACGACACAGCTAGTGCGAACTAGTGATACTACCACTAACTCAGACCGGTCCGTAGTAGTCCTCGTAAAAGTCACCTCCATAGCCTGGAAGCTCAACATGATCATCCGGAAACAGACGATCTCGCGGAGCTTGTGGACCATAGGGGCTAGGATGAGGCCTTGGACCAACGGACGGTGGCCTGTGGGGACCGCGAGGTGGGGTGATGCCTCCTACATCACGCCAAACCATCACGTCTGGCAGAGCAGATCTCACAGGATAGAGATCGCGCATATCTGAATATCCAGCTTGCACCGCCGGTGCGAACCGAGTCAAAGTGGCCCAGTGGTCAGCACGGGTATTGAAGAGCTCTAACCTTAAGGCCCGATTTTCACGGTCCTTATCCTCGAGCATCTCAGCAGTGGTGCGAGTCCGTGAATCCTCCTGAGTGGGGTCAGCATAGATAGCCTGGAGATACCCTTGTGCCCCCGGAAGTGATCCTGGCATATACCGGAAATCAGAGTCCCGAAATAGACCAGATCTGACTCGCATAATGGTCATCATAGAGTAGGCGGCGTCCTGCACAGCCATCTCAATAGTAACCCCGAGTCCATAGGAGCAGTGAAGAGGCTCGATGGATCCAGGATAAGATGGAAATATCCTGACAGTGCAGAGATACTGGCTTTGATTAAAGTCTCGGAATTGCTCTTCGACCGTGTACTCAGGATACCAGCGGTATCCAGCCTCAGTCATTACCCTGACCAACTTGGCAGTATGGCCGGGTACATCTAGGCATCGAGTCAGGCGAACCACTTGATTGAGGTCGCGAGTGGCCATCTGAAAGCACAATCATAATGCAAAGGCATTAGAATTTCTAGCAAAATTTCGGCAGCATAACAGCTGTAAATGCTCAAGAAGGATTTTGAGACATTTGACAAAGGATTTCATACACACTCAACATCATCATATCAAATTCTGAGTCCATCCTAGCAACATAATATGGTAGAAGAACTGAACTAGGCTTGTATCCATCAAACTTATAAGGTACTACTGATTGGTAACACGTGATCCTGATAGAGAGAATAGATCCTAATTCCTTAACCCCCGGTGGAAGAATGGACTGACTCAGATCAGAATGTCATGAGATAAAGGAGTAAAAAGAGCCTTACGTTCCATCCCACAATCAATTCCCCTACATATAACTAAAGAATTTCTAGACTCAACATCGACCAGTTTGGCTTGGAGAACCTACATGCAGTCCGGCTCTGATACCAACGCTGTCAGGACCCCGACTCAATGTCACATCGATCTAGCCGGTAACACCTCATATCACTTTGCGGCCTCACGCACGGTATCCCCACGGGTGTCGCCTTACCTTTGCCCGGGACCGTTTGCGCCTTTTGGCTCACGTATATGATAGTGTCGCTAGCATCCATATGATAAGGAGCCCGGGCTGACATGACTAGTCGTAAATCCAAAGTGGCACAGACTTACAGGGACAGGCATCCATGACCCAACTTCGAACGTGTCGGTCATCAGCAAGTGGGTCCGGGCTGTAGCACTGGGCTAGCAGGACTCCGGTAAACCGGGCTGTAGCGGGCTAACAGGACTCCGGTACTCAAAGCATGACATTTCCCCGAAGGGACAGACACAGGAACGAAGAAGGACACATGCCGGCCAGCCTAGGTGTTCCAGAGCAGTAGCAAGCTACCATGGCTCAGCGGTAACACTAGGAGACATTTCCCGGTAAGAGAGGCTACTAAAGATAAACAACTAGATAGTCAGATCCCACACATACCAAGCATTTCAATCATACACACAATATGCTCGATATGTGCAAATACAACGAAGCATCACAACATGACTCTACGACACAAGTACTTTATTTAAGGCTCAGAGAGCCATACATAACATACACAAAGGTACGGGTCTCACGACCCAACATACAAGTCATACAGTCATACAAACCAGCAGCGGAAGTAACTTATCTGAGTACAGACAACTAGTAAAATAAAAGAGGCTTGGGAAGCCTAGCTATACTACGTGGTCCTTCACAAGCTCAGGGTCACCACCTGGGTCTTTAGCCTACTCGTTGATGTCAACGTCTACATAGAACCCATCAGAAGGGGTTGCAGCGTCTTCTGTAAAATGTAAATTATAGCAACATGAGTACAAGGGTACTCAGCAAGACTTACATCAGATCCTACATACATGCATATTGTCAAGAAGGGTTGGTGGAGTTATTGCAGCAAGCCAGCTTTGACTCTTGGCTAGACTATCCTACGATACTCCAACTTGAAATGGTTTTGCGCACACGAGTCCACTACTCACCACTTCAATACACTACCGAGGATCCACCTCCGTCTTCCTACGGAAGAGCCATCCTCGGCACTCACTCTTATCTTGAGGCTTTTAGCAGTTTCCATTTACTTGTCTATGAACTGTATAGGCAACCAAGTAGTCCTTTACCGCGGACGCGGCTATTCGAATAGATCATGATAACCCTGCAGGGGTGTACTTCTTCATACATGTTTCCACCACTTAGCGTCTGCACACGACATGTGCTCGGCAGACTTCAAGCGAAAGCCGACGTGGGTGTAGACCACGACCTACCTAAACACTTAAGCCTCTAGTCCAGGTTTATCGCCTATTCAGGTTCCATCCGCAGAGAGTCCGGCCGAGGTTTCCCATACGGCCCCGAACGATGTGAACAGGGTTCCCGAGATACCTAACGGGTATTTGGTACACCGTGCCACGTACCTACCGCATCACAGCCCACCCCTACGGTCAGCGCTGTCCACGGCCTCCAGTAGGCTACAAACACCAGAAACTACTTGCAACTCCTGGACAGAGAGCTAGGGTGAATAAGAAGTCGAGCGGGGTCATATTTCAGGGCCCAATGCATGGTAGTAGCTGTATCTTAAATCACACATACAGATCTCAGTGCTTAAGGTCGGCTTCAATGAAACAACCCACCATGTACTCCTACATGGCCTCTCATCGATACCTTTACCAAATCGTGTTCACCACACCACTCTCATTTCCGACATAATCATTTCACTCTAGCCATCACCCAGATGAACCAGACCTGACACGACTCTAAGCATAGCAGGCATAGCAAGGTAGGAACAACATATACATATGGCTCAATCAACTCCTACACATGCTAGTGGGTTTCATCTAGTTACTGTGGCAATGACAGGTCATGCAGAGGAAATGGGTTCAACTACCGTAGCACACAGCAGTTTGAAACGCGT
>NC_041388.1:522740324-522779216 GCF_002162155.2 Triticum dicoccoides
ATGCAGGGCTTCCGGAGACCCGTGGAGCGGTGGGGAGGAAGAGGAGGTCGAGGCGGAGCCGCTGAGCTAGTCGGGGAAGCGAGGGGTGGCCGAAGACGGCTGCTGTGGCGAACGGCGGCGACGGTGGTGTTCGGCCGTGAGAGAGAGAGCGAGGGAGAGGAGGGGAGAGCCGGGGGAGAGTGAGAGAGAGCAGGGGGGAGGCGTGGCGTCGTCCAGGGGCATCGAGGCGAGGAGGGGAGGGCAGGCAGGCAGGGAGAGAGGTGGCGTGGCGCGGTGGCGCGCGCGCGCGCCGGCCACACTCCCCTCCCTCTGTCGGGACGAAGACGACAGAGGAGGGAGACGGGCTGGGCCGCCTGCTGGCTGGGCCGGCCAGCTGGCTGGGCCGCACAGGGAGGAGCCCAGGTAAGTTTCTCCCTTTGATTTTTTTCTGTTTTCTAATTTCTGACATTTGTTTTGATTTAAATAATATATTAAATCATTTATTTAACTTATGCCAATTTTTGCAGGGGCTAGATATATTATTCCAGAGCTCCTTTGTAATTGGCATAATATTTGGACATATATTAATATATATAGAAATATATTTCCAATGCAAATATTTATGCATTAATTCCAAATGCCCAAAATAAATGTCCATGAGCCACTAAAAATATTGGTTTGATTTTTATCTCTGTCCAATATTTTCAGAGAGCAACATGAGCATTTTCTTGGACCCTTTTGGAGAAATTTTTATTTGGGTCATTTTCAAAATGATTCTGAGGGTTTCACAGATCCCCATTTCAAGTTTCTGATGAAAGAGTAAACATGATGCAACACTCTAATGCATGACTAGCTAGGGTGTGACACTCCCGGTCGTGCCAGCCACCCGCGATCAGAGGTGGTTGATTGAGCCTAACGGGAAGAAGTAAGTGCATTTACTCTTTTTTAACCTTTGTCCTTCATGTTTATTCAATAATATCTAATGTGTTGGCCTTGTCATACTGCAGAGGTAGGAAATATGACGATGGTGTCCGCAGGCCCAACTAGGTCGTTGGTGTGCTTTGCCAGCGCCACTTCTCGGGGTGGGTCACATTACCCGGAGAGGGTCAGGTTCCACAACTAGCACTGAGCTGGTAGCTGTATGTGGCTGCCCTGGCCCTGTCGGAGGAGAGGGTCGATGGTGTCTTCTGCGAGACGGTGGCCGACAATGTGAGGCAACAGTTTTGGGTTATTTATCCTTTATAGAAGAAAAATCAATAGTACCTAGTGATTGTACTAATCAGTGTTGTCTTGTTCAATTGCAGACCTTCTACAGGTGTCTTGAGGAACACGAAGCGGAGGCGGCTAGGGTTCTCGAAGCCGAGTGCAAGTGCCTACTTCAAAACTTACGACACGAGGCTAGGGTGCAGGCTGTTTGATACTACTATGCCTCGACTAACATTAGGAAGGCCAAGAAGAAGTGTGTCGTCAAGTATCTGAGTAAGGAGAAGTACTGAAGCTAATTACCTATTCTTAAGGCCTTGTATTTAGTTTCCTTGATTTCATTCGTAGGCGTAGCGCTGAAATTTCTCTTTGCCTAACTTAGGTGCCCCCGAGATGGTGTGTGGATAGGATGGACTATTGGGAGGCATTGGTGGATGAGCGGTGCTCTCCCCAATGGCTTGCCATCCACAACAAGGCCAGGGATAAGCATGCCCAAATGCAAGGTGTGCAACACCATCAAAGGAGCTCCAACCTGTTTGAGTACGTGGATCACAGGGTATGTGGTTTGAGCCCTTAATGATTCATGCAATTTCATTCTTCATGCTAGCTTGAGCCCTTAACTAATATGTTGTTCCTCTCTTTTAGGCGAAACACACAGGAAGGATGTGCCACCATTGTATGACCTCTATGCCATGGCCCATACTGCCCCATACAAGAAGCCCAAGGCATTCTCTCAGGATGACCTCGATCATCCAGAGAGCTTCACCAACATCTATCCTCCCATGACAAGCTCATGAGGTACAAAGACATTGGGAAGACGAGGAAAGGGGAGGACTTCAACCCAAGCCAGAGTCCTTTTCATCCAGAGATCGTGATGCTATCTGGTGACGGGAGGTACCATGGCTCGGTAGACAATTGGGATGGACTCATACGTTGTCCTAGAACTCTTCGGAAGATCAAGAAGCGCCAGACAAGCTCCAATCCTGAGATACCACCTCGTCCACGGCCAATGCAACTCGCCATCGAGGCTAGGGCCCAGGAGATTCTGGCAGAGGCAAATAGGCAGGCTAAGTAGAGGGAGAGGGAGTTGGAGGAGAGGACGGCTAGTAGGCGGAGAGGAACCGGAACAACACGTCTCACTGGGCCGTATACGAGCTCCTCGTGGTAAGTTTCTCCTGCATATTAGCCAAATCATGCATGTATTTTCATTACTAACTAATATCACTGACTCTGAAAACAAAATGTGCACTCCGTGTGTGAGAAAAATGGTCAGACCCCTCCACCGATGCCCTAGATTGGTATAGCGGACATGGTGAGTTTCATTTGAATTGTCATTAGTTACTAGTATTCACATTTCAATCGCATCATGCTAACGAGACATTGGAAATGATCTTTGGAGCAGCATGCCTCCCGACACGCATCGACCGATCCTTCTCCGTCTCGCACTGCCCAACCTCGACCCCGATTGGTCCTTCTCCGTCTGGCACTAGCGCAAACCCGACCGGACCTTCACCTCCATGATGATGGTAAGTTTGCCCAAGTATTTTGCATAGCAAATGCATATTTAGCTTAAGAAATGACTTACTTAGCTCCAAAATGACATATTTTACCAAGGATAGCTATAAAATGACCTATACTTAGCATTTTTTCCTCTAAAATGACAAAATATGCTTAGTTAGATAGAAAATGCCACAACTACCTAGGATAGCTCAATAATGATGTACAGCTAGCTTAGCTAGTTCATTTATGACATAATTAGCTCACTTAGGTAAAAAAATGGCATAACTACCTAGGATAGCTCAATAATGATCTATAATTAGCTTAGCTAGTTCATTTATGACATAATTAGCTCCAGTAGGTATAAAAAGGCATAATAACCTTGGTTTAGCTCCAAAATGACCTATACTTAGCTTATTTTCCTCGAAAATGACATAATAACCTTACTTAGCTCCAAATTGACATACTTTACCTAGGATAGCTATAAAATGACCTATACGAAGCATTTTTACTCCTAAATGACTTAATATGCTTATTAAGCTAAAAATGGCATAACTACCTAGGATAGCTCAATAATGATCTATACTTAACTTACCTAGTTCATTTATGACATAATCAGGTTACTTAGGTAAAAATGGCATAATAACCTTGGTTTAGCTGCAAACTATCATATAATTAGTTTATTTTCCTCCAAAATGACAAAATAACCTTACCTACCTCCAAAATGACCGATTCTAACTAGGATAGCTCTAAAATGACCTACACACTTAGCATTTTAACCTAGCTTAGCTAAAAATGGCATATTTAACTACCTTAGTTGGAAGAATAAGAAGATAAAGAAGAGGATTGTTGAAAAAGAAAGAGAACATAAATTCTTCTTCTTCTTCTTCTTGCTAGTCTTCTTCTTCTAACTTTCATCTTTCCTAATTTCCAGATTTGCTTCAGATGAGGAAGCATGCATTGGTGGATGATACGTCTCCAACGTATCTATAATTTTTGATTGCTCCATGCTATATTATCTACTATTTTGGACATTATTGGGCTTTGTTATCCACTTTTATATTATTTTTGGGACTAACCTATTAACCGGAGGCCCAGCCCAAAATTGCTGTTTTTTTGCCTATTTTAGGGTTTCGAAGAAAAGGAATATCAAACGGAGTCCAAATAGAATGAAACCTTCAGGAACGTGATTTTCTCACCGAACATGATCCAGGAGACTTGGACCCTACGTCAAGAAACAAAGGAGGAGGCCGCGAGGTAGGGGGCACGCCTACCCCCCTAGGCGCGCCCTCCACCCTCGTGGGCCCCCTGTTGCTCCATTGACGTACTCCTTCCTCCTACATATACCTACGTACCCCCAAAGTATCAGATATGGTGCCAAAACCCTAATTCCACCACCGCAACAATCCGCTGGAGGGGGTATCCATCACAGAGGGCTTCTACATCATCACCATAGCCCCTCCAATGAAGTCTGAGTAGTTTACCTCAGACCTACGGGTCCATAGTTGTTAGCTAGATGGCTTCTTCTCTCTTTCTGGATATCAATAGAATGTTCTCCCCCTATCTTATGGAGATATATTCGATGTAATCTTCTTTTTGCGGTGTGTTTGTTGAGACCGATGAATCGTGGGTTTGTGATCAAGTCTATCTATGAACAATATTTGAATCTTCTCTGAATTCTTTTATGTATGATTGGTTATCTTTGCAAGTCTCTTCGAATTATCAGTTTGGTTTGGCCCACTAGATTGATCTTTCTTGCAATGGGAGAAGTGCTTAGCTTTGGGTTCAATCTTGCGTTGTCCTTTCCCAGTGACTGTAGGGGCAGCAAGGCACGTATTGTATTGTTGCCAACGAGGATAACAAGATGGGGTTTTCATCATATTGCATGAGTTTACCCCTCTACATCATGTCATCTTGCTTGAGGCGTTACCCTATTTTCATGAATTAATACTCTAGATGCATGCTGCATAGTGGTCGATGAGTGGAGTAATATTAGTAGATGCAGGCAGGAGTCGGTCTACTTGTCTTGGACGTGATGCCTATATACATGATCATACCTAGATATTCTCATAACTATGCTCAATTCTGTCAATTGCTCAATAGTAATTCGTTCACCCACCATAAAATATTGATGCTCTTGAGAGAAGCCACTAATGAAACCTATGGCCCATGGTTCTATCTTCATCACATTAATCTACCAATACTTAGTAATATCCTTTGCTTTTTTACTTTGCTTTTACTTTACTTTGCATCTTTATTGTAAAATACCAAAAATATTCTCTTATCATATCTATCAGATCTTACTCTCGTAAGTGGCCGTGTAGGGATTGACAACCCCTTATCGCGTTGGTTGCGAGGATTTATTTGTTTTTTGCAGCTGCAAGGGACTCGCGCGTAGCCTCCTTGAGGGAGTCCTGGATTAGGGGGTCTCCGGACAGCCGGACTATATTCTTTGGCCGGACTGTTAGACTATGAAGATACAAGATTGAAGACTTCGTCTTGTGTCCAGATGGGACTCTAGTTGGCGTGGAAGGCAAGTTAGGCAATACGATATGCATATCTCCTCCTTCGTAACCGACCTTGTGTAACCCTAGCCCTCTCCGGTGTCTATATAAACCGGAGGGTTTTAGTCCGTAGGACAACACACAATCATACCATAGGCTAGCTTCTAGGGTTTAGCCTCTCTGATCTCGTGGTAGATCTACTCTTGTACTACCCATATCCTCAATATTAATCAAGCATGACGTAGGGTTTTACCTCCATCAAGAGGGCCCGGACCTGGGTAAAACTTTGTGTCCCCTGCCTCCTGTTACCATCCGCCTAGACGCACAGTTCGGGACCGCCTACCCGAGATCCGCCGGTTTTGACACCGACATTGGTGCTTTCATTGAGAGTTCCTCTGTGTCATCGCCGATTAGGCTTGATGGCTCCTATGGTCATCGATAGCAATGCAGTCCAGGGTGAGACTTTTTTCCCCCGGACAGATTTTTGTATTCGGTGGCTTTGCACTGCGGGCCAATTCACTTGGCCATCTGGAGCAGATTGAAAGCTACGCCCCTGGCCATCAGGTCAGGTTTGGAAGCTTAAACTACACGGCCGATATCCACGGAGAATTGATCTTCGACGGATTCGAGCCCCTGACTTATGCGTCACGCGGTGATGATGAGTACGATTTAACTCTACCATCAGACGGTGTTCAAGAGATCGCACCGGCAGCCGCTCCGACCCTCAATTCGGAGCCAGTTACGCCGTCCATGGACGGGTGGATGGACCCCGCCACGGAGGCCTTACCTTCATCGGTGATCGAGACGAACATCGACCTTACTCCACACGAGAGCCGTGTTGACAAACTACCGGATCTCTCTCCGACCATGGACTCCGAACCGCCTGCGCCCGTTCCTAGCGAATCCGATTGGGTTTCGATCATGGAGTTTACCTCCGCGGATATTTTTTAGCACTCACCCTTTGGCGACATACTGAACTCATTAAGGTCTCTCTCCTTGTCAGGAGGATCCTGGCCGAACTATGTCCGACAGGATTGGGATGCGGACGACGAAGAAATTCGCGGCCCGCCCACCACCCACTTAATAGCCACTGTCGATGACTTAACCAACATGCTCGACTTTGACTTCAAAGACATCGACGGTATGGATGACGATGCGGGAGACGAAGATGAACCAGTGCCCACAGGGCACTAGACAACCACCTCATCATACGATATATACATGGTGGATACACCCAAATAAGGCAATGGCGACGAGACAGCGGAGGATGACCCCTCCAAGAAGCAACCCAAGCGCCGATGTCAGCAGCGCCGCTCTAAGTCCTGCCAAAGAAAAAGTGGTGATACCGGCACAGGAGATAATAACACTCCGGATAGTGCCGAAGACAACAACAATCCCCTCCAACAAGATTTAGAGCAGGATGATGGAGGAGCCAGCCCTCGTGAGAGAGCGGCAGATGGAGAAGCGGAGGATGATAATTACATGCCCCCTCCGAAGACGAGGCAAGCCTCGGCGATGACGAATTCGCCGTGCCAGAGGATCCCGTCGAACAAGAGCGCTTCAAGTGCCGGCTTATAGCCACAGCAAATAGCCTTAAGAAAAAGTAGCAGCAGCTTCAAGCTGATCAAGATCTGCTAGCTGATAGATGGACTGAAGTCCTCGCGGCCGAGGAATATAAACCCGAGCGCGCCTCCAAGAGTTACCAAAAATGCAAGTTGCTACCCCGACTGGAAGAAGAAGCGTATGATGTGGCTGATCGGCCAACTCGTGGCCGCGATAGAGAGGCATTCTAGCCAAAAACTAGGCCTGCACCCTGACGCCATTCAAATAAAAAGGCATGGGGAAATATGCCAGACCTGCGAGACGTATTGGAGGACAAAGAAAAACATGCAAGATCAATGTACGGATCATGAGGGCGCGCCACTATGCGAGACGATAAACGTCACGCCGGATACAGTAAAAGTCAATCCGGCCAGGCCGAACACAGCGGGCAAGACCCATTCGAACTGCTTCGCGATATAGCCCAATACAGAGGCGCCGCGCACCCCCTATGCTTCACAGACTAAGTAATGGATCCTCAAATCCCAGAGGGTTTCAAACCCGTAAATATTGAATCATACAACGGCACAACAGATCTTGCGGTATGGATCGAGGATTTCCTCCTCCACATCCACATGGCCCACGACGATGACTTACACGCCACCAAATACCTCCCACTAAAGCTCAAAGGACCAGCGCGGCATTGGCTTAACAGCTTGCCAGCAGAGTCCATTAGCTGTTGGGAAGATCTGGAAGCCGCATTCCTCGACAACTTTCAGGGCACTTATGTGCGACCACCAGACACCGATGACTGGAGCCACATAATTCAGCAGCCAAAAGAATCGGCCAGACAATTCTGGACACGGTTCCTAACAAAGAAAAATCAAATCGTCGACTGTCTGGATGTAGAGGCCCTAGCAGCTTTCAAGCATAACATCCGCGACGAGTGGCTTGCCCGACACCTTGGACAGGAAAAGCCGAAATCTATGGCAGCCCTCACAACACTCATGACCCGCTTTTCTGCGGGAGAAGACAGCTGGCTGGCTCGCAGTAATAACATATCAAAAAACCATGGTACTTCGGATACTAAGGACGGCAATAGCAGGTCACGTCGCGGCAAACATAAGCGCCGCATTAACAGCGATAATACGGAGGATACGACAGTCAATGCCAGATTCAAGGGCTCTAGACCCGGTCAGCGGAAAAGCCATTTAAAAGAAGCACTCCGAGCCCGTCCAGTTTGGACCACATATTCGATCGCTCGTGTCAAATACACGGTACCCCTGACAAGCCAGCCAACCACACCAACGGGGAATGCTGGGTGTTCAAGCAGGCCGGCAAGTTAATTGCCGAAGACAAAGATAAGGGGTCACACAGCGATGACGAAGAGGAGCCCCGGCAGCCGAACACTGGAGGACAGAAGAGGTTCCCCCCACAAGTGCGGACGGTGAACATGATATACGCAACCCACATCCCCAAGAGGGAGCGGAAGCGTGTGCTCAGGGACGAATATGCGTTGGAGCCAGTTGCCCCAAAGTTCAACCCATGGTCCTCCTGCCCGATCACCTTCGATCACAGGGATCACCCCACCAGTATCCGTCACGGCGGATTCGCCGCATTGGTCTTAGACCCAATCGTTGACGGATTTCACCTCAATCGAGTCCTTATGGATGGCGGCAGCAGCCTGAACCTGCTTTACCAGGACACAGCGTGCAAAATGGGTATAGACCCCTCAAGGATCAAACCCACAAAAACGACCTTTAAAGGCGTCATTCCAGGTGTAGAAGCCCATTGCACAGGCTCAATTACACTGGAAGTGGTCTTCGGATCCCCGGATAACTTCCGAAGCAAAGAATTAATCTTCGATATAGTCCCGTTCCGCATTGGCTATCATGCACTGCTCGGGCGAACCCCATTTGCGAGATACAATGTGGTACCGCATTATGAATACCTCAAGGTCAAGATGCCAGGACACCGGGGGGTCATCACAGTTAACGGAAACACAGAGCGCTCTCTCCGCACGGAGGAGCACACTGCGGCCCTCGCAGCAGAAGCGTAAAGCATCCTCTTAAGGCAATCCACCAATTCGGCGTTTCAAGACCCGGACACCTTCAAACGCACTCGGAG
This sequence comes from Triticum dicoccoides, assembly GCF_002162155.2. Taxonomy (NCBI): domain Eukaryota; kingdom Viridiplantae; phylum Streptophyta; class Magnoliopsida; order Poales; family Poaceae; genus Triticum; species Triticum dicoccoides. The sequence goes on from NC_041388.1 coordinate 522,749,174, forward strand.
TAATCGGCAACTAGACCGCCTGGCACGATATGAGCTCGCATAGCAATGCGCCCCCCACCCCGGCCGAAGCCAAACGGCGAAATTCGTGCCATGTGTACATAATTACGCATTAGAAAGACCATGGGCACATGTGGGGAGGGGGGCACAACTATGGCACGCTCCAAGACGCGGCCTAAACCGCACTAGGGGCTTCCCGCTTTGTTATTTTTCTCTTTCAGGACTTTAATCTCTGGAAATCTTGTCTGGCAGCATAATTGCCGAACACATGATACAACAACCAAGAGAGGCAGAAAGCTACGTCACACCACGGAACTCCCAGGTGGATTACGATAACGAGTGAAATATTTGCTTTAATACTATTCCTCAGCTTGCCCTTGGAAGGGACATAGTCCTACTTTTTGCTTATCACACTATCTGTATCATTCTGCTTTAACGCACCTCTTAGAATAAACAACGCATAACATTACGACTATTATTGCATTCTTGTTTTATATATATGTGTTCATTAATGACGCCTTACAACCATACACTTTGGTACGGCCAACACACCAGGGGCTTAAGTACCCCATAGTATGGTGTGAGAAGTTCGAACACTTTCACAAGTGCGGCACCCCGAACTTATAGCATTATATGAATCAGCTCTGAATCATGTCTTTAGTCAAATGTTGGGTTTGCCCAGCTCCTATGTTTTGGTACCTTACGTTCCGCTCTATCGGCTAAGGTAGCGCTAGGAGAACTACTGCGATTGTGCCCCGGTTCTGCTGGGCTAAGCACCTCAGTAGAGAAAGCTAAAACTGACTGTCATGATAAGGCGAGAGACTGGTCGCTGTTCGGCGAGGTTTCGAGTCCCTAAAGACTTATGCCGCTTAGAGCGAGGAGCCGGTCCTGTCCGGCTTAAAGGCGTGTATCGCGCCCCAAATTCAGCCTTGCCGAAATTTAAAATTATAGAATTCTATGGCTAAGTGAGAGTGATAAAGCATTATTAGTCCGGTTGCCTTGTTCGCTGTGCTGAGCACCTCCCTCGAAGGACCCAAAATGGGAATAAGAGTGCTCATTTTTATCCCGAACACCCCAGCACTCGCGGCATGGGGGCAGAAGCCGAGGACTAGACATCTCTCAGATTGGATAAACAGCCAAACATAAGGTAATATTTTAAATTCAAACAAGCGTTGCATAGAGCATATGAAACAAGTTTTCATCATACAGGATCACACGAGCAAGTTTACTCAAATATTACATCCTTTGAACATTCGTCCGCTACAAGACGGGCACCCTTCAGGACACCCTCATAATAAATTTCGGGGGTGCGATGCTCCTTGCCCTGCAGCGGTCCCTCCTTGATCAGCTTCACGACATATAGCTTGGCCCATTGCACCTTCACGTGGGCGAAATCACGGCGTGCACCTTCGATGCAGACAGACCGCTTGATGACCTCCAGCCGTGGGTAGGCGTCCACAAGCCGCCTCACCAGGCCGAAGTAGCTGTTCGGAAGGGCGCCGTCAGGCCACAGCCGGACTATAAAGCCCTTCATGGCCTGTTCGGCGGCTTTGTGTAGCTCGACCAGCTGCTTCAGCTGGTCGCTCATAGGCACCGGGTGTTCGGTCCCAGTATACTGAGACCAGAACAGCTTCTCTATTGAGCTTCCCTCCACGGCCTGGTAAAACTGTGCGGCATCCGACACGCTGCGGGGCAAATCTACGAATGCTCCTGGAGATCTCCGGATTCGGGTAAGTAATAGGTAATTTACTTTCATATGCTTGCTCTGCATATAGAATGCCTTACCCGCCGCTATTTTCTTCATCGCGTCAATCTCCTGGAGGGCCTTTTGGGCTTCGGCCTTGGCACATTTCGCACGCTTGAGGGCCGTGGCAAGCTCAGACTCTCGCGTGTTCGAGTCAAGCTCCAACGCCTTGTGCTTCGTCACGAGAGCCTAGAGCTCTTGATGCACCTCGCCCACCCGAGCCTCTTGCCTTTCCCGCTTGGTGCACTCCTTGGCCGCTTTATCTTCAGCCTCGGACAGTGCTTGCCTTAGGGTCGCCACTTCGGTCATGGCCCCTGGCAAATTCATGATCCTGTCATTTTGCAATCACATTCTTTTTATACATATCCATAAACTAGGTATTACTTACCTTTGTTCTCCTTGAGCTGCCTCTTGGCAAGGACGAGCTTGTCCTTGGACACTTTAAGGTCCTGCTTCAGTGCGGCGACCTCCGCAGTCAGTGCGTCACATGCCAGTAGCGAAGCCTGCATATGCATATTGACATACTTATATTAGACTCCTGTGATGTTGTTTGATCCTTTGTTCGGCTTTTCTTTGTGAACACCGAACAGAGCATCAGGGGCTACTGTCTATGCGGTAATATTTTTTATATTTTAAACACTTACCTCAAAGCCTGTTAGAAGGCTGGCACAGGCTTCAGTCAATCTGCTCTTGGCGGACTGAACCTTCTGGACCACCGCACTCATAATAGTAAGGTGCTCCTCGTCGATGGAAGCGCTGCGAAGAGCTCCCAGCAGATTGTCCGGCGCCTCTGGATGGACAGAGGTCACCGGCACAGGCGTCTCACCCCTCTTGGAAGGAGGCCGCCTGCCCGAGTCTGGAACCACAAGAGGTTTCGGCGCGGTGTTCGGCTGAGGGCCGAACTCGGAGCCCTCAAGGGCCTTGTCCCCTCTGCTCCCGGAGTCCGGAAGGTCGCCCTGAGGCGCCTTCGGGGCTGTCTCCCCTTGACCCGGTGCCTCTTGAGACAATACCTCGGCGTCGTCTGCAGGGCAAGGGGAGGTGGCGGTCGGAAGTGGACCGCTATCCATATCCGACGAGCCCAGGGAGCCATCCAACGATACATCGATACAGGCTCGTGGGGGCCTGCATAATCATATTCGGCGTTAGGGAAAGCAGTGCGACAAAGGAATGCTATGAGTTACTCTGGTATCTGAATACTTACGACCTCGCCAGGGGCTTGGCCCTGGGCAACCACTCGTCTTTGCCTTCGGCGGCAGCGGTGGAACTGTCTGGAAGGAGAGTCCTTCCCTTCTTGGACCCTTCGGCCCTCCCAGTTGGGCGGCCTTCCTTTTCTTGTCTTCCCTGCCTGGAGGGGGAGCCTCTTCTTCTTCCACCTCGTCTTTGGGGGAGGAGTGTGCCGCAGAGTCATTGGATGGTGAGTCCGATGATGCCTGGCGTCGGGAACTCTTTCGGGTTCCCTTGGCCTTCTTGGTCTTCTCCGGCACCATGTAAGGAGCCGGAGTCAGCTTCTTCGCCAGGAGAATGTCTGCTGGGCCTTCGGCCAAAGGAGCCGGACAGTCGATCTGTCCGGCCGTCTCCTACCAGTCATGTCAAAGGTACGGGAGCTTAGATCCCGCATAGAGTCAAACTATGGAAAACAAGTATCATGTGAGAGGTAAAACAGCTTACCACGCTGGCTTGACACTTCGCGCAGAATCCGCGGTCCTCGGTAGTGGGAGGGGGAATCTCGGTACTCTTGAATAGCAACTTCCAGGCTTCTTCGTGAGTTGTGTCGAAGAGCCTGTTCAGAGTTCGGTGCTGGGCTGGGTCGAACTCCCACAAGTTGAAAGCCCGTTGTTGGCACGGGAGGATCCCGCGGATGAGCATGACCTGGACTACGTTGACGAGTTTGAGCTTCTTGTTCACCATGTTTTGAATACATGTTTGGAGTCCGGTCAGCTCTCCCGAACTACCCAAGGACACGCCCTTCTCTTGCCAGGAGGTGAGCCGCGTGGGGAAGCCAAAGATGGCAATACCTAGATCTATCCTTTCTTTTTAGGCCTAGTTAGGGGCATTAAACGATAGCGCTAGTTGGGAGGCAACCCAATTTTGTATTTATTCCTGTTTAGTAATAAATAATTTATCTAGCCTCTGTTTAGGTTGTTTTTTTGTGCTTAATTACTGTTTGTGCCAAGTAGAACCGGTGGGAAGACTTGGGGAAACTCTTGATATCTTGCTGAAAAAACAGAAAATTTAGCGCTCACGAGAACTGCTGCCATTTTTATTTGGAAAGTGATATTTAGTTAATTATTTTTTCAGATGATTAATAGATAAATTCCTCACGTGCATAACTTTATTTTATAATTTATGGGTACCCAGATCTTGCGCTAGCTACAGATTACTACAGACTGTTCTGTTTTTGACAGATTCTGTTTTTCGTGTGTTGTTTGCTTATTTTGATGAATCTATGGCTAGTAAAATAGTTTATAAACCATAGAGAAGTTGGAATACAGTATATTTAACACCAATATAAATAAATAATGAGTTCATTATAGTACCTTGAAGTGGTCTTTCGTTTTCTTTCGCTAACGGAGCTCACAAGATTTTCTACTTTAAGTTTTGTGTTGTGAAGTTTTCAAGTTTTGGGTAAAGATTTGATGGACTATGAAACAAGGAGTGGAAAGAGCCTAAGCTTTTGGATGCCCATGGCACCCCCAAGATAATCTAAGGACACCTAAAAGCCAAGTTTGGGGATGCCCCGGAAGGCATCCCCTCTTTTCGTCTACTTCTATCGGTAACTTTACTTGGATCTATATTTTTATTCACCACATGATATGTGTTTTGCTTGGAGCGTCTTGTATGATTTGAGTCTTTGCTTTTTAGTTTACCACAATCATCCTTGCTGTACACACCTTTTGAGAGATCCATACAATATTTGGAATTTGTTAGAATACTCTTTGTGCTTCACTTATATCTTTTTGAGTTATATAGTTTTGCTCTAGTACTTCACTTATATCTTTTAGAGCACGGTGGTGGATTTGTTTTATAGAAACTATTGATCTATCATGCTTCACTTAGATTATTTTGAGAGTCTTAAATAGCATGGTAATTTTCTCAAATAATCCAAATATTCTAGGTATTCAAGATTAGTAAAAAAATTCTTATGAGTGTTTTGAATACTAAGAGAAGTTTGATGCTTGATGATTGTTTTGAGAGATGGAGGTAATAATATCAAAGTCGTGCTAGTTGAGTAGTTGTGAATTTTAGAAATGCTTGTGTTCAAGTTTGCAAGTCCCATAGCATGCACGTATGCTAAACATTATGTAACAAATTTGAAACATGAGGTGTTATTTCAGTGTCTTCCTTATGAGTGGCGGTCGGGGACTATGATGGTCTTTTCCTACCAATCTACCCCCCTAGGAGCATGTGCGTAGTGCTTGGTTTTTGATGACTTGTAGATTTTTGCAATAAGTATGTGAGTTCTTTATGACTAATGTTGAGTCCATGGATTATACGCACTCTCACCCTTCTATCATTGCTAGCCTCTTCAGTACCATGCATTGCCCTTCCTCACATTGAGAGTTCATGCAAACTTCGCTGGTGCATCCAAACCCCGTGATATGATACGCTCTTTCACACATAAACCTCCTTATATCTTCCTCAAAACAGCCACCATACCTACCTATTATGGCATTTCCATAGCCATTCCGAGATATATTGCCATGCAACTTTCCACCATTCCGTTTATCATGACACATTCATCATTGTCATATTGCTTAGCCTCATCATGTAGTTGACATGGTATTTGTGGCAAAGCCACCGTTCATAATTCTTTCATACATGTCACTATTGGATTATTGCATATCCCAGTACACCGCCGGAGGCATTCATATAGAGTCATACCTTGTTCTAAGTATTGAGTTGTAATTCTTGAGTTGTAAGTAAATAGAAGTGTGATGACCATCATTCATAGAGCATTGTCCTAAAAAAGAGAGAAAGGCCAAAAAAAGAAAGGCCAAATAAAAAATATAAAGGAGGACAATGCTACTATCGTCCTTTGCCACACTTGTGCTTCAAAGTAGCACCATAATCTTCATGATAGAGTCTTTTGTTTTGTCACTTCCATATACTAGTGGGAAATTTCATTATAGAACTTGGCTTGTATATTCCAACAATGGGCCTCCTCAAGTGCCGTAGGTCTTTGTGAGCAAGCAATTTGGATGCACACCCACTTAGTTTCTTTTGTTGAGCTTTCATACATTTATAGCTCTAGTGCATCTGTTGCATGGCAATCCCTACTCCCTGCATTAACAACAATCGATGGGCATCTCCATAGCCTATTGATTAGCCTCGTTGATGTGAGACTTTCTCCTTTTTTTCTCCACATAACCCCCATCATCATATTCTATTCCACCCATAGTGCTATATACATGGCTTGCGCTCATATATTGCGTGAAAGTTTATAGGTTTGAGATTACTAAAGTATGAAACAATTGCTTGGCTTGTCATCGGGGTTGTGCATGATGAGAGAATTATTGTGTGACGAAAATCGAGCATGACTAAACTATATGATTTTGTAGGGATGAACTTCCTTTGGCCATGTTATTTTGAGAGGACATAATTCCTTAGTTAGCATGCTTGAAGTATTATTATTTTTATGTCAATATGAACTTTTATCTTGAATCTTTCGGATCTGATTATTCATACCACAATTAAGAAGAATTACAATAAAATTATGCCAAGTAGCACTCCGCATCAAAAATTCTGTTTTTTATCATTTACCCACTTGAGGACGAGCAGGAATTAAGCTTGGGGATGCTTGATACGTCTCCAACGTATCTATAATTTTTGATTGCTCCATGCTATATTATCTACTGTTTTGGACATTATTGGGCTTTATTATCCACTTTTATATTATTTTTGGGACTAACCTATTGACCGGAGTCCCAGCCCAGAATTGATGTTTTTGCCTATTTTAGGGTTTCGAAGAAAAGGAATATCAAACGGAGTCCAAACGGAATGAAACCTTCGGGAACGTGATTTTCTCACCGAACATGATCCAGGATACTTGGACCCTACGTCAAGAAACAAAGGAGGAGGCCACGAGGAAGGGGCGCGCCTACTCCCCCCCCAGGCGCGCCCTCTACCCTCGTGGGCCCCCTATTGCTCCACTAACGTACTTCTTCCTCGTATATATACCTACATACCCCCAATCGATCAGATATGGAGCCAAAACCCTAATTCCACCGCCTGTTCCAGAGCTCCATCGGAGGGGGTATCCATCACGGAGGGCTTCTACATCATCACCATAGCCCCTCTGATGAAGTGTGAGTAGTTTACCTCAGACCTACGGGTCCATAGTTATTAGCTAGATGTCTTCTTCTCTCTTTTTGGATCTCAATACAATGTTCTCCCCCTCTCTTGTGGAGATCTATTCTATGTAATCTTCTTTTTGCGGTGTGTTTGTTGAGACCGATGAATCGTGGGTTTATGATCAAGTCTATCTATGAACAATATTTGAATCTTCTCTGAATTCTTTTATGTATGATTGGTTATCTTTGCAAGTCTCTTCGAATTATCAGTTTGGTTCGGCCTACTAGATTGATCTTTCTTGCAATGGGAGAAGTGCTTAGCTTGAGGTTCAATCTTGCGGTGTCCTTTCCAAGTGACAGTAGGGGCAGCAAGGCACGTATTGTATTGTTGCCATCGAGGATGACAAGATGGTGTTTTCATCATATTGCATGAGTTTATCCCTCTACATCATGACATCTTGCTTAAGGCGTTACTCTATTTTCATGAACTTAATACTCTAGATGCATGCTGGATAGCGGTCGATGAGTGGAGTAATAGTAGTAGATGCAGGCAGGAGTCGGTCTACTTGTCTTGGACGTGATTCCTATATACATGATCATACCTAGATATTCTCATAACTATGCTCAATTCTGTCAATTGCTCAACAGTAATTCGTTCACCCACCGTAAAATACTTATGCTCTTGAGAGAAGCCACTAGTGAAACCTATGGCCCCGGGGTCTATCTTCATCATATTAATCATCCAATACTTAGTAGTTTCCTTTGCTTTTTACTTTGCTTTTATCTTACTTTGCATCTTTATCGTAGAAATACCAAAAATATTATCTTATCATATCTATCAGATCTCACTCTCGTAAGTAGCCGTGTAGGGATTGACAACCCCTTATCGCGTTGGTTGCCAGGATTTATTTGTTTTGTGCAAGTGCGAGGGACTCGCGCGTAGCCTCCTACTGGATTGATACCTTGGTTCTCAAAAACTGAGGGAAATACTTACGCTACTTTACTGCATCATCCCTTCCTCTTCGGGGAAAACCAAAGCAGTTCTCAAGAGGTAGCAGTGGAGTATACTCTTCTCCTTGTGCATCCTTCTGGATATGTTGATATGTTGGATATGTTGTTGGAAATTTGTTTTGGATACGTATGTATGGATATGTTATTGGAAACCATTGTATATGTTGGATATGTTGTTGGAAACTTGTATGTTGGATATGTTGAGTGCAAACTTATTATTGGTATGCTTTTTGAAATTATTTTCAAATGTGTATATATGTCTGTCAAATTCTGTCAAATTGAATGAATTTAAGAAAAAACAGAAAAAATAGGAGCTATACAGGCACTTTGCCATCTACTGGCTGACGGCAAAGGTCTTTGTCGTCCTCCAGCAGACGGCAAAGCTGCCACGTGGCAGCTACCTATGCAACCTGGGGTGCACTGGGTTGGCCTATTTGGCAGCTTTGCTGTCTACTGGCACACGGCAAAGATCTTTGCATCTTTGCTGTCTTCTGGTAGACGGCATAGCATGCCACGTGGCAGCTACCTGGCCATGCCTACATGGGCACTTTGCCATCTACTGGCAGACGGCAAGGATGCAAAGGTCTTTGCCATAACGGAGATAAACTGCCACGTGTGCCATCCAGGCTCTATGTCGTCTGCCAGCAAACGGCCAAGAGGCCTTTGCCATAGCTTATTCTGCCAGACCTGTTGCCGTCTGCTCGCTGACGGCAAAGGCCTTTGCCGTCAGCCATGGTGGACGACAAACTGCCCGATTCCTGTAGTGAGTTTCTTATCAACTCTTTATCCTAGAACAGCACTAACAGCATAATCACTAGCGTCACACATAATTTCAAAAGGCAAGTTCCAAACAGGTGGTTGAACAACAGTTGCAGAAATTAAGGCTTTCTTGAGTGTTTCAACGGCTTCTAAACAACCATCATAAAAACCAAAACGAACATCCTTTTGCAAAAGATTTGTAAGAGGCCTAGAAATTTATAAAAGTATTTGATAAGTCTCCTATAGAAACCAGCATGACCTAAGAAACTACGAATACCTTTGATATCTTTAGGACATGGCAATTTCTCAATTGCACCAACCTTAGCTTTGTCCACTTCAATACCTCTTTCAGAAATCTTATGACCCAAGAAAATACCTTCATTAACCATAAAGTGGCACTTCTCCCAATTCAAGACAAGATTTGTTTGTTCACATCTCTGCAAAACTTGATCAAGATTTCTTAAACAATCATCAAAAGACTTCCCACAAATAGAGAAATTCAACCATGAAAACCTCAACAATATTTTCACAAAAGTCACGGAATATAGCAGGCATACATCTTTGAAAGGTCGCAGATGCATTGCATAAACCAAAAGGCATACGTCTATAAGCATAAGTTCCAAAGGGACAAGTAAAAGTGGTATTTTCTTCATCAGGTTGGGAAAAAAGTATTTGTGAAAAATCAGAGTATCCATCAAGCAAAAAATGTGTGTGCTTAGATAATCTTTCTAGCATTTGATCAATAAAAGTCAGAGGGTAATGATCTTTTCTAGTTGCTTTGTTTAAATTTCTAAAATCAATTACTATTCTATAGCCTGTAACAATTCTTTGTGGAATAAGTTCATTCTTATCATTAGGAATAATTGTAATACCTCGTTTCTTAGGGACACAATGAATAGGACTTACCCATGTACTATCAGTTATAGGATAGATTATACCTTCTTGCAGAAGTTTTAATATTTCCGTTCTTACCACTTCTTTCATCTTCGGATTTAACCGATGTTGGTGATCAACAGCGGGTTTAGCATCAGGTTCCATATTAATCTAATTCCCTTCAAATCATCGAGCGTATATCCAATAGCAGCTCAGTGCTTCCTTAGAACTTTCAATAGTCTTTCTACTTCATGTTCTAAAAGTTTAGCACTAATAATAATTCCTTTTCATCAAGATAAGCATATTAAAAAGTATTTGGAAATTGTTTTAATTCAAACACAGGATCACCCTTAGGTGGAGGAGGACCTTCTAAAGTTTCAATAGGAAAATTTTATTTAAGAAGAGGATGTTGTTCAAAGAAAATCTTATCTATTTCATTCCTTTCATGCATATGTAAATCATTTTCATTGTCTAGAAATTATTGTTCTAAAGGATCAGTAGGAGGTATGACAATAGAAGCAAGACCAATTATTTCATCCTTACTACGCAATTATTTTTCACGAATCTTTCTACTAAACTTGGAAAAATTAAACTCATGAGACTCATCACCAAAGCTAACACCGACAGTTTGTTTCACACAATTAATTTTAGCATTAACGGTGTTCAAGAAAGGACTACCAAAGATAATGGGACAAAATTCATCTTGTGGGGAACCAAGAAGAACAAAATTAGTAGGGTACTTTATTTTCCCACACAGGACTTCAACATCTCTAACAATCCCAATTGGTGATATAGTATCTCTATTAGCAAGTTTAATGGTAACATCAATGTTTTCTATCTCTGTGGGTGCTATGTCATTCATAATTTCTTGATATAAGGTATATGGAATAGCACTCACGCTAGCACCTATGTCACATAAACCATGATAACAGTGATCTCCTATTTTAACTAAGACAACGATCATGCCAACAACAGGTTTATGATTATCCGTTCTATCGGGTTTGACAATTCTAGTAGTTTCACTACAGAAGTAAATAACATGGACATCTACATTTGCTTCCGAGAGATCCTTAACCATAGCAACACTAGATTCTACTTTGCTTTGTTCATCAGGTTTAGGTGTTCTAATATAACTTTTCTTAAACACAGTTGAAACTTTAGCATGTTCATTTATCCTAACAGGGAAAGGTGGTTTCTCAATGTAAGAAGTAGGAACAACTGGATCAACATTATAAAGTATAGTTTCTTCTTTAGCTAGTTCCGGTTCTTTAATTGCTTCTTTAATAGGTGGGTGATATTTAAACCACTTCTCCTTAGGGAGATAAACATGAGTAGAAAATGATTCACAAAAGGAGGCTACTATCTTAGACTCAAGTCCATATATAGTGGTAAACTTTTGAATAGCATCAGTATTCATAAAAGATTTAACACGATCATACTAAAGCTTAATACCCGACTCCTTACCTTCATTGAGTTCCCAATGTTCAGAGTTGCATTTAATTCTTTCCCAAAGATCCCACCGAAAATTCAATAGTCTTCTTCATAAAAGAACAAGTACAAGAAGTATCGAGCATGGATTGATCATCACGAGAAAGCCAAGCATAAAAATTCTAAATAATAATTTTTCTTGAGAGCTCATGATTGGGTCATGAATATAAAATTTACTTAAGACTCCCCTAAGCTATAGTGATACTTTCTCCTTCACGAGGCCAAAAATTATATTTGTAATTCCGATCATGATGAACTAGATGCATAGGATAATTTTTTTGTGGAACTCCAATTCCAAGATCCAATATTATCGCATAGCCTATACCATGCCAATGCTTTTACCCCTTCAAGGATAAATGGAAAACCTTATTTTTAACTTCATCTCTGGGTAAACCTACAAGCTTAAACTATCCACAAATTTGTTCCACATATATCAAGTGCATATCAGGATGTTTGGTTCTATCTCTTGCATAAGGATTAGCTAGAAGTTGTTCTATTTATACCAATGGAATTTCATATTCAATATTTTCAGTAGGTGGAGTAGGTTGAGGGGTAGCTAATTGTGGTTCCAGTCGAGGTGAAGATACCCCGAACAAACCCCTCAAAGGATTGTTTTCCATAGTAACAAGTGACAGTAAATTTCAACTAGGGGCTTCTGTCACTCTCGCAACCCATCATCTAATAACTACTCCACAATGCATTCCCTTAGACCCAAATATGGTGAGGTGTCATGTAGTCGATGTTCACATGACACCACTAAGGGAGTCACAACATACATACTATCAAAATATCGAACACATATCAAGTTCACATGATTACTTGCAACATGATTTCTCCCGTGACCTCAAGAACTAAAGTAACTACTCGCAAGTTATAAACATGCTCAAGATTAGAGGGGTATTAAATAGCATAATGGATTTGAACATATAATCTTCCACCAAATAAACCATATAGTAATCAACTACAAGATGTAATCAACACTACTAGTCACCCACAAGCACCAATATAGTTCTGGCACAAAGATTGAACACAAGAGATGAACTAGGGTTTTAGATGAGATGGTGTTGTTGAAGATGTTGATAGAGATAGCCCTCCCCAAGATGGGAGAGTTGTTGGTGATGATGATGACGATGATTTCCCCTTCCGGGAGGGAAGTTCCCCTGACGGAATCGCTTCGCCAGAGGGAAAAAGTGCTCCTGCCCAAGTTCCGCCTCGAGACCGCGGCAATCCGTCCCGAAAGTCAACCCCTTTTTTTTTCTAGGTCAAAATGACTTATATATATATCAGAAGATGGGCACCGAAGGTGGGCCTGGATTAGCACAACCCACCAGGGCACGCATGGGCTCCCTAGCATGCCCAGGTGTGTTGTGCCCACCTGGTAGGCCCCCTCTGGTACTTATTGGCTCCAATATTCCTCATATATTCCATAAAAAATCTCCATAAAATTTCGTCTTGTTTGGAGTTGTGCAGAATAGGTAGCCTGACGTAGCTTTTCTAGGTCCATATTTCCAGCTATCGGAATTCTCCCTCTTTGTGTGTACCTTGCATATTATGAGAGAAAAGGCATTAGAATTACTCCAAAAAGCATTATTATGCATCAAAAGATCATAAATATCCGTAAGAAAACATGATGCAAAATGGACGTATCACACGGCACCCCCAACCCCGACACCCGACCGCCGACACCTCTTCGGCCTCCTATTGATTGAAAAGGTATTCTTCATCCTTCCAGAGGCCGACGGGGTCATATATTTGTGAATTATGAGTTATTTTGTTATAAAAACATCATATTTGTGTTGCTCTGGTGGTTTTAAATGTGCAGTTGTTTCATCGTAAATAGAACTTCATAATGCATGTCTGGTACATGTACTCAACACATGACTTGCTGGCGTATGCGCTATTGGTGTGTGCATGGAAGGTCCACGTGACCCTCATGCAAGGAAACTCTTGAGTTTCGTTAGCTTTAGGCCGGTCGCATGATTTCTTGCTTCGACTTGCATAGACAGTTTGGATCCTCGCCATAAGTTCAGGAAAGACAAGAAGAACTTCATCAAAGGTAGAGTTGTCAAAAACCCTGCACCACCTGCGTTAACAGGCCAACAGACCCTGGATTAGTTAAACGCTCTCGAGACAGATCTTGAGCGTTCTGGGTATTTCAAGGGGTATAATTCAAAAATGCCTGGACACACAATACATGCTTGTGGGATCTAGCTGACTTCAAAGACCTCCTTTGCCCACAGAACATTGACGTGATGCACACTGAAAACAATATCGCCGAGGCACTTTTTGGTACATTGTTTAGCATTGAGGGAAGTCAACGGATAATACTAAGGCTAGAGTCGATCAGGAGCCGCTATGTGATAGACCATTACAAATCAGGCAAGAACCGAAAGGAAAGAAGAACTGAACAACGCCAAATGCATGGTTCAATCTTGGAAGGCCAGCTATGAGGGAAATTATCTTGTGGGTGAAAATGCAGTGATGTTCCCTGATGGGTATGCAGCAAATCTAAAGAGGGGAGCGAATCTTGAAAAATTGAAAATATTTGGTCTCAAGAGTCATTATTGGCACATATGGATTGAGCGAGTAATGCCGGTGATGTTGTGTGGCTTCATCCCTGAGGATGAATGGCTAGGACTGGAAGAGCTGAGCTATTTATTCCGTGTTCTTTGTGCGAAAGAACTATCGCCTGGCCTGCTAGAAGAAATGGAAGAGTTGGCGTCGAAGTTGATCTGCCAGTTAGAGAAGATCTTTCCATTGGGCTTCTTTAATCCAATGCAGCACTTGATTTTGCATCTCCCGACTGAGGCAAGATTGGGGGCGTGCAAAATCATTGGTGCTACGCAACTAAGAGGATGTAGAAGACGCTTTGAGAAAAATGTAAAAATAAACATAGAATTCAAGCATCGATAGTCGAGGCATTCATTACTAAGGAGGCGGCAAACTTCGTGACAGCACACTACGAAGCTAAAAATTGTCATTTGCATAATCCGAAGCCTCGGTACAATGCTGGCGAGCCTAAAAGGGTGGATCCAACCTCATCGTTTTCAAATGGAATCTTGCAAAAGTCAGTGCTTCTAATTCCTTATCGTTGGATGTCGAAGAATGGCGGACCATTTCATTGTATATCTTCAACAACCTAACAGAAGTGCAGCCGTACATCGAGTAAGTTCTCGATACATTGTTTTGCAACTTCTAATTCCTTTGAATTTCTCTTATTCCCAGATATTTTATACAGTCAATACATCGCCAAATTCTCGTATGGAGCGGTGATCCAAAAGTATTCCGTCAAAGAGTATCAGCTTCTGGCAAAGCCTGGAGGCGGCTATCCCGGTTTCATCTCTTGGTTCAAACAAACGGTAATTTCCATTAGAACATTATATTTTTATTTTTCTAATTTGCTCCTAATGCAATGATACTTTAGTTTTAAACTTATAGCCTAATTCAGAGTGGATGGACGCCGAATTGAGACAAGTCACTAATGGTTTTGACTTTAAGGTCTATTCATTTGACAAACACGACATCAATGGGTATCGCTTTCATACATATGGCAAAGAGCTATCTATGGCCGACCGAAAGTCTAGAAATTGTTGTGTCTCTGCTATCGACGAAGTAGATACCGAGTATTATGGAAGAGTTGAAGCAATTTATTGACATCAATTCTATGGTGTAAACCCACCAAACGCCATAGTCTTCAAATGTTATTGGCTCCAGCCGAAGGAGACTAGAAGGACTCATGAACATATACGGATAGTCGAAATCAAACAAAGCACTCATTTGGATGTTCCCGGTTTCTATATTATGGCTCAACAGGCAACCCAAGTTTTCTATCTACCATGGGCATGTCAAAGTGATCCAAATCTTAATGGTTGGGATGTCGTTTATGAAGTGCCTCCACATGTTAGACCACCTCCCCCAATGAAGAGGATTATGAACCTCACATTAACCCAGACACATATGAAGGAGAATTCTTCCAAGAAACACGTGTTTCCAAAAAATGTTTCAAGAACCACTCTACTTCACCCCAGAACATTGAAGTAGACAGCGACAGTCAATCCGACTTCACCCCTGAGCCGGAACAAGAAGAGGTTACTGTTGCGGATGATAGGTAAATGCTTGACCTATTACGTAAAGGAGGCCTTCCACATGTTGATGCATTTATTGATGATGATGATCACGTCATTTCTCATAGTGATGATGATGGTGCATTTATTGATCCCAGAGCATATATAAATGATGAAGAGTAACATTAGTAAGGTCAGGTATTAAATTATTATTATGTACATATATATATATATATATATATATATATATTAATTAGTTCATGTTATTAGGTATTAATTTTTTTATTATGTTCATGATGATGACACACTTAAATTATATACATATTATTCATGTCAGATATTCAAATTTTTTTATGTTGTACTAATTTCGTTTATTCTTTGTCATTGCAGGTGTTGACAGATGGTGGGCGCGGGTCGAGAGCGCACCGAGCCTCCTTCCTCGGCACCTGCTGGGAGGGGTGCTTCCATTCCACCCCAGCACCTCCGGAGAGCGCAGCTAGACAGTATGCAGACACCACCTGGAGAGGTTGGGTGAGGACGAAGAGGAATGCTAGAGGTGGACGTGGCGGTGAGAGAGGTAGAAGGCTGCTACACCATCCTCGCCGCCACCCCCAGCTGATTCACCCAACCACAGGACTGATCTGTGTGAGGTGAACCCGTCTGACGTGGACACATCTCGAACTCTAGTTCACGAGCCTGGGCCCGACGAGCCTCGAGTCACCGAGCCTTCGCCCCATGAGACTCCATTCCCAGAATCTCTCTCCCACGAGACTCCGGTCCTATACAATGTTCGTCCCACGAGACTCCGGAGGCTAGTGGCCATGCTGATGGTGGCGCGGACAGCTTTTCTAATGATAGCTATAGCGAGGGTGAGCTGGTTGAGGGGGGCAAGGTCTACCAGGGTGGTGTTACAAAGCTCCCGCCCGTGCCGACAACCCACGAGCAGAGGTGGTTGATTGTGCCTAATGGGGAGAAGTAAGTGCATTTACTCTTTTTATCCTTTTCCTTCACATTTTTTCAAATTAATATTAATGTGTTGGCCTTGTCATTTTGCAGGGGTGGGAAACACGCACGTGGTGTTCGCGGGCCCAACTAGGTCCTTGGTGTGCTTTGCCGGCAGAACTTCCCGGGGTGGGTCACATTGCTCGGTGAGGGTTAGGTTTCACAGCTAGCACTGAGCTGGGAGTTGTACTTGGCTACCACGGCGCCACCGGAGGGGAGGGTCGACGATGTCTTGTGCGAGACGGTGGCCGACATTGTGATTCGAACGTTTTGGGTAATTTCTCCTTTACAAAATTAAAAATCAATAGTACCAAGTGATTGTACTAATCAGTGTTGACTTGTTTGATTGCAGACCTTCTACAGGTGTCCTAGGAACAGTGGGAGGCTAAGGCTATGGTTGTCGAAGCCGAGTGCAAGCGCCTCGACTGGTATTAAGACGTACAAGACGAAGTACCGCGGCAAGTTTCTGAGTAAGGAGAAGTACATGAAGGTAATTACCTATTCTTAAGGCTTTGAACTTATTTTCCTTGATTTGATTCATAGGTGTAGTGCTGAAACTCTCTTGACTAACTTAGTTGCCCCTGAGATGGTGTGCAGATAGGATGGATTGTTGGGAGGCATTGGTGTATGAGTGGTGCTCTCCCCAATGGCTAGCCATCCACAACAAGGCCAAGGATAAGCGTGCCCAAATGCTTGGTGTGCCACACCATCAAGGGAGCTCCAACATGTTTGAGTACGGGGATAACTGGGTATGTGGTTTGCTTCATGATTCATGCAATTTCATTCTTCATGCTAGCTTGAGCCCTTAACTAATATTTTATTCCTCTCTTTTAGGCGTAACACAACAAGAAGGAGGTGCCAGGGGTGTTCGACCTCTATGCCATGGCCCATACTGCCCCGTACAAGTAGGCCAAGGCGAGGAAAGGGGAGGACTTTAACCCGGGCCTGAGTCCTTTTGATCTAGAGCTGGTGATGATATCTAGTGGCAGGTGGTCGCATAGCTCAATAGCCTTTGGGGATGGACTCATACGTTGTCCTAGCACTCTCCCGGAGCTCCGATCCTGAGATCCGATCCTGAGATAAGGCCTCGTCTAGGGCCAATGGAGCTCGCCATCGAGGCTAGGGCCCAGGAGCTTCTGGCGGAGGCAAACAGGCAGCCGCTCGAGAGGGAGAGGGACATGGAGGAGAGGCTGACTAGGATGTTGGAGGAGGAGAGGAACCAGAATGACGCGTCTCACCGGGCCCTATACGAGCTCCTCGTGGTAAGTTTCTCCTGCATATTAGCCAAATCATGCATGTAATGTTCGCTTCATTACTAACTAATATGACTGACTCGTGCAAACCAAATGTGCAGTCCCTGTGCCAAATCAACGGTCAGACCCCTCCGCCAATGCACAGATTGCTCCGGCGACCATGGTGAGTTTCATTTGATTGGTCATTACTTACTAGTATTCACGTTTGAGTTGCATCATGCTATGACATTGCAAATGATCTTTGTTGCAGCATGCCTCCCAACAAGCATCGACCAATCCTTCTCTGTCTGCCACTACCACGACCGGTCCTTCACCTCCGTGGTGATGGTAAGTTTTCCCAAGTGTTTTGCTTAACCAATGCATACTTAGCTTAAGAAATGTCCCATTTAGCTCCAAAATGACCTATACTTAGCTTATTACCTCGAAATGACATAATAACCTTAGTTAGCTCCAAAATGACCTATTTTACCTAGGATAAGCTATAAAATGACATGTACTTAGCATTTCTTCCTCCAAAATGACTTAATATGCTTAGTTAGCTATAAATGGCATAACTACCTAGGATAGCTCAATAATGACCTATACTTAGCTTAGCTAGTTCATTTATGACATAATTAACTTACTTAGGTAAGAAATGGCATAATAACCTAGATTTAGCTCCAAACTGTCATATACTTCGCTTATTTTCCCTGAAAATGACATAATAACCTTACTTAGCTCCAAAATGATCGATTTTAACTAGGATAACTATAAAATGACCTACACTTACCATTTTTCCTGGAAAATGACTTAATATGCATAGTTAGCTCAAAAATGGCATAATTACCTATGTTAGCTCAATAATGACGTATAATTAGCTCATTTAGTTCGTTTATGACATACTTAGCATACTCAAGTCAAAAAAAGCATATTGGTTACCTCCAAAATGACATATACTTGTCCAAAATGATCTATTTGCCTAGGTTAGCTCTAAAATGACCTACACTTAGCATTTTTCCTCCAAAATGACTTAATATGCTTAGTAAGCTCAAAATGGCATCATTACCTAGGTTACCTTAGTTAGAAGAAGAAGATAAAGAAGAGGAGAAAATTAAAGAGAAGAAAAATTCTTCTTCGTCTTCTTCATCTTCTTCTTATTTTTCTTCTTCTTCTTCTGGTCTTCTTCTTGTAGTCTTCTTCTTCTAACTTTCTTCTTTCCCAATTCCCATATTTGCTTTAAATCACGAAAGCGTGCGTTGATGGAGTCTACTCTTCGCCCTGTCCTTCCTTTTTGTTTTGATTTTGTAGGATGAACAATGTGAAACTTGCTACCTATATATGTATGTATGGATGAAACCATTGTATGTTTGTTGTTGGATATTTTGGCTTAATTGTTGGATATGTTGGCTATAAATATGTTGGATATGGACTTTTGATTTGATATGTATATGTGTTGGATGATCATATCCATATGGCAGGGATATGTATGCTTGTTGAAAGTATTTTAAAATGAATATATATATATATATATATATATATATCTGTGAAATTTATTGAATTTAAGAAAAAACATAATTAGCAGGGCAATACATGTACTTTGTCGTCTGCCAGCTGGCGGTAAAGAGGTTTGCCATCCGTTGGGAGACGGCAAAGCTGCCACGTGGCAGCTACCTATGCAACCTGGGGGCACTAGGCTGGCCTATTTGGACACTTTGTCGTCTGCTAGCAGAAGACATAGCAAGCCACATCGTAGCTACCTGGGGGGCACCTGGCTGGCCCATTTGGACACTTTGGCATCTACTGGCAGACACCAAAGACCTTTGAACCTTTGCTGTCTACCGGCAGATGGCAAAGCATGCCGTTAACACCCTAACGGACCTAACCCTACCCCTCTGACGTCCATGTCCTTTGCCGTCTGCTAGCCCCTGGATGGGTGGCGACAAACTTCTTTGGCATCCGCTTTATTAAAGCAAACATCAACGCTGCCCTTTGTCGTAGTTCGTTCAGCCGGACATGGGGCCATCTGCTGGCTAATGACAAAGGACTATGCTGTCTGCCAGGCATGCCTTTGCTGTCAGTCATGGCAGACGGCAAAGTGCCTAAATCTTGTAGTGACACATCTTGTTAAATTGAATTGTTTCTGTTCTCTTGGCTCAACGCAAACAGTTCATCCAAGTGAACTGTATGCCATATATCACACACACAATGAATTCGCTGATTGTTTCTTTTGTGTTGCCTAATCATAGACAGTTCATCCAAGTGAACTGTATGTTGTATATCACACACACCTTCATCTAGCTGCCCGTTTATGTTCTTCTGCCTCATCGCAAACAGTTCATTGAACAGAACCGTATGCCCCTCATTGCACACGCAACTAAAATTTGAACCGTGTTTGATGCATTCGTCATCACAAACGTTTTGCGTCTTTTTTACGGGTTTTTTACATCACCGTTTGTGATTATTGCATCACACACAGTTTCGTCGAAGGGTCTCTGACCATAGTGTTGCATTAGCAGCATCCTGCAGTGGTGCTTGTTGTAAGCTAGTATTTTTGGATGAGGAAATAGTATCCATTTCTCTAAAGCGTCTTTGAAAACCTAAATGATTCAATACTGTTATGACAACCATAATGAAAACCCAGCCATGTTTGGCTATTAAAGATTTGAATAATGTAACCCGGTTTGAAAACTGGCTCCTGCAACATAAACCAGTATATCCATGTGTATATGATGCCTGCTATGATGTATGATGCAATGTATGATGATGTATGTGTATGACAATAGAGTATAAAAGACCAGCTTTTGAGGCCTGAGTCTTGTTTCAATGAAGCTTGTCATGATAGCCTTGGTTTATCCTTACTTCTTGTAAGTCGACTCTCACATGACTTGAGCCGCCGTTTTAACCTTGACTATTCAGGGTCATAAAGATTGACTGCCAAGAGTATGGCGGGTCTAATTTTCAGAGTAGCATCAAGCAAACATGTAGGTTTGTCCTTGCTTTCTGTAAGTCGTCTCTCGCATGACTTAAGCCATCATTTTAACCTTGACTAGTTCAGGGTCATAAAGATTGACTGTCAAGAGTACGACGGGTCACCTTTTAGGAGTAGCATCTAGCAGAGAGGTAGGTTTAACCAAAATTGTGGCATTTATTTGCCGGGTGAAGAGCATGAGTGTAACACCCTCGATGCGACTATATCTCCCATGTGTCGAGGCACGACTTAGAGGCATAATCGCATTGAAGGCATATGTCGCAAGTTAGGCAATCTTCACAACATCCCATGTAATATAGATAATAAAAGTGGGAGATAACATAGTTGGCTTACACTCGCCACGTCAATCAAGTACATAAATAGCATTACAACATTCAAACACTCATGGCCCGACTACGACAACAAAATAAAAGATAACCCAACATGCGACACGGTCCCGATCACCCCAACTGGGCACCACTACTGATCATCAAGAAAAGAAACATAGTATCATTGAGAGTCCTCGTCAAACTCCCACTTGAGCTCAAGCGCGCCATCTAGAGCGGAATCATCAGGCCCTGCATCTGGTGTAATAGTAATCTGTGAGCCACAGGGACTCAGCAATCTCGCACCCTCGCGATCAATATGTGGAGCTGCAGCAAGCGACTAGCATATATGGTGGCTATCCTGTTCGCAAAAGAGAGCGAGAAGAGAAGGCAAAGCGCGAACGCATAACTAAAGAGGGCAATCCTGCGGCAAGCATTACTCCAACATCGTGTCCACTTCCCGGACTCCGCCGAGAAGAGGCCATCACGGTAACTCACACTGTTGATTCATTTTAGTTAAGTTAATGTTCAAGTTATCTACAACCGGACATTAACAAATTCCCATCTACCCATAACCGCGGGCACAACTTTCGAAAATTCAAATCCCTGCAGGGGAGTCCCAACTTAGCCCATGAAAAGCTCTCAGGGTCAACGAAGGAATAGACCTCCTCCCGAGACGTTCCGATCAGACTCGGTACCTCGGTTCTTCAAGACACTTTGACAGGTTGAAACTAATCCAGCAACACCACCCGAATGTGTCGACAAATCCCGATAGGAGCTGCACATATCTCCTTCTCAGGGCACACTCAGATGAACACTACGGACAACTAAAACCAACCCTCGAGTTACCCCGAGGTGGCACTGCAAGTGGCTTTGTTTGGACCAACACTGAGAGGAGCACTGGCCCGGGGGGGGGGGTTAAACAAGATGACCCTCGGGCTCTGGAAACCCAAGGGAAAAAGAGGCTAGGTGGCAAATGGTAAAACCAAGGTTGGGCATTGCTGGAAAAGCTTTAATCAAGGCGAACTATCAAGGGGTTCCCATTATAACCCAACCGTGTAAGGAACGCAAAATCGGGGAACATAACACCGATATGACGGAAACTAGGGCGGCAAGAGTGGAACAAAACACTAGGCGAGAGGCCGAGCCTTCCACCCTTTACCAAGTATATATATGCATTAAGATAACATGGCAATATAATGATATCCCAATAAGTAAATAATGTTCCAACAAGGAACGGTCTCCAATCTTCACCTGCAACTAGCAACGCTATAAGAGGGGCTGAGCAAAGCGGTAACATAGCCAATCAACGGTTTGCTAGGACATGGTGGGTTATAGGGTTGACATGGCAATTTGGGAGGCTTGAAAGCAAGTGGTAGGCATCGTAGCATTGGCATGGAAAAAGAGCGAGCATCTAGCAAAGCAAAGATAGTAGTGATTTCGAGGGTATGATCATCTTGCCTGCAAAGTTGTTAGAGTTGACTGGATCCTCGAAAGCAAACTCAACGGGCTCCTCATTAGCGAACTCATCTCCCGGCTCTACCCAAACAAGACAAACAAGCAACAAGGACATAATCAACCATGTGCAAACTCAAACAGCATGATGCAAAGATGGTATGCTATGCGGGATGCGATATGTGATGCATATGCAAGATTTGACAAGGAAAGCATGACCCTGGCCTCAACTTGGAAAACCAAGTGTTCCACTGCAAAGATGAGATGAAATCACTTGAAAGCGATATAAAGATCACCGGAATCGGAGTTACGGTTTGGAAATGGCAAGCGATTCAAATATGACACCGGTCTGCGATTTACAGCAAGTAGCCATTTAATGCAACAAGATGAACATGCTACAGCACCCAAACATGGCATCAAAATACATGGCAGGGATGCATTCAAGATGCTTAACAAAAGTATAGCACTGAGCTACGGCCAATTCATCCATTACCAGGTTCAAACAAGCATGGCAAAAATGCATATGGTAAACAGATTTCAGACTTAAGTGAAATTAACACTTGTCTGGAATATCAGATCAGATAGCACTCTTTGGAGCAACAAAACTACATGCTACATGACCTGAACATGACAAAGTAAAGCATGTTATGGAGCTACTCAAAGAGCTTAACAAAAGTCCCTTAGTGACCTTGAGCCAAAAGGGATCATAAAACACATTCGCAAGCATGTGAACATAGCAAAAGCATGAAAACTGGCACATGTTGAAAACAGATATCAAGTAGGCATGTTTACGAGCTCGATGCACTCACTACGGAGCATGTCATGATAATCTAAGCATACACCCATCAAGAATACACAAAATTCAAGCTAGACATGGAAAGAACAATAACATAGCATGCCCGGATCAACTACAATATCCTCGGCAAAATCGCTAACAAGTAGACAATCTGCCCAGAGTCACGAAGTAGCAAAAGTAGAGCTCGATTGACTCAAGCTAGGTTGCTCCAAAATTGCAAACAAAGACATGGATGGATAGATCACTACAAGATTAACAAAACATCCTTACTGATCATCCTCAAAAGAGGACGGATCACTAGGAAACAACATGAACATATGGCCATATGAGATAAATAGATCAAGGACTTAGTGGAATTGCTAAGTCCCTGAAATCAGCATTACCAAGTGCCTCACTTTGCAAGCTTGTGCTAGTCACCACACACATCACAAAAATACATGGGTTGCACCTCTGGAAAGATGGCAAAACCCTTAACAGAACATATGTAGAGCTCATGGGCATATCATGCACACAATAATCATGGCAAAAATGACAAATCTCTAAATGGAGTAGCAGATCTGACAATTATCTCAAGTAGCACTCTTCTAACAGCATTTCCGGCATCAAGATGAACTCAAATGAAAATGATGCAATGGAATGAAATGATGTACTCTCTGAGACGAACATTCTGATATGCTATTTACCCAAATCGGAGCTATGAATGCAAAGTTATAGCGCGATGAATAGGGCAACATGAACTAGGGTTAGGGCAAAAGAGGTCAACCGGATCCGATCCAGATCTGGATTCGGGGCATTGTAGCAATCGGCACGCGAACCGAGGTCGGCGGCGCGGGCTCGCCGGAGAAGGGGTTGCGGCCGGAGGACTTGCCGGAGTTGGGGAGGAGCGGCCGGAGCGGTGCTCCGCGGCGATGGGCGGGGCGGCTGGTGAGCTTGCGTCGGCGCGGCGACGGCCCGCGGCACCGGCCGGCGAGGAGGTTGGCACTGGCGGGGAGCCTGTAGCGGCGGAGCGGCGAGGATCGCGGCGGCGGCGGGCGCCGGACGCGGGGAAGGAGGCGACGGGGCGGACGTGCGCGGGCGGCGGTGGTTTCGGGCTTGCGGGGGCCCGACGTGGGCCTGGCGGGCCGGGGGCGCGAGGTGGCGGCGTCTGCCACGTGGCTCACTACGAGTGGCGGCTGCGCTCTGTCCGGCGGACTTCGGACATGTCCGGCGGCACGCGAGGGGTGGATCTAGGGTTTCGGAGGAAGAAGAATGGGAATTTCGGAGGGGGTCTTTATATAGGCATAGGAGGAGCTAGGAGAGTCCAAATGAGGTGCGGTTTTCGGCCACACGATCGTGATCGAACGCTCTAGATGATGGAGAAGGTTTTGGTGGGTTTTGGGCCAAATTGGAGGGGTGTTGGGCTACAACACACACGAGGCCTTTTCGGTCCCTCGGTTAACCGTTGGAGCATCAAACGAAGTCCGAATGGTAGCAAACTTGACAGGCGGTCTACCGGTAGTAAACCAAGGCTGCTTGGCAAGTCTCGGTCCAATCTGGAAATGTTTAATCCCCACACACAAAAGAAAGGTAGAAATGACCACCGGAGGAGAACGAAACGCCGGAATGCAAAACAGACAACGGGGAAAATGCTCGAATGCATGAGATGAACACGTATGTAAATGCAATGCACATGATGACATGATATGAGATGCATGACAACGATAACAACACACGGAGACAAAGACCCGAACCCGAGAAAATAAAAGAACTTAAGGCCGGAAACGGCAAGAGTTGGATTACATATTGGGTAAATCATATCCGGGGTGTTACAGTGAGATAGCTAAACTCAGTGAGTTGGAAGCACTCAAGCAACCTTATGATCAATTGATAAAAGACTCATTCTTAATATATGAGATGAAACAATAGAAGAACCGAGTTTCGGGGATGCCGGCTTATTGTGTTGATCATAATATGATAAGCCAATAAGGCAGGATACCCATGTTTGAACCACGTTGTCGGTGTCAAAACCGGCGGATCTCGGGTAGGGGGTCCCAAACTATGCATCTAGGCCGGATGGTAACAGGAGGCAGGGGACACAATGTTTTACCCAGGTTCGAGCCCTCTTGATGGAGGTAAAACCCTACGTCCTGCTTGATTGATATTGATGATATGGGTAGTACAACACTAGTAGAAAAAGGGCCTGTTATCCCGGTTCGTAAGGGCCTTTTGTCCCGGTTCCAGAACCGGGACTAAAGGGTCGGTACTAATGCCCTGTCCCTTTAGTCCCGGTTCAATCCAGAACCGGGACAGATGGGCCTCCGCGTGGCCTATGCACGGAGCCCAGGCAGGAGACGAAGGAATCAGAAGATCGTCATGAACATATATGCATACAGAGAGAAGTGATATCGACCACCTCTCCTTCTTCGAGAGATTGGTCGAACAACAAGTTCTCGTACATCTATCCGACACTACCGGCTACATATATACAATAATTATCTCTTACAAATATGATCTCCTAACATACGGACTCATGGTCCACATAGTATTCTCCATCTTCAACGATCACGTGGTCAAGAAAGAATGCCGCCAATTCCTCTTGAATTGCTCGCATGCGAGCTGGTGCTAGGAATTCATCCCGCTTCCGAAACATCTAATTTGAAGAAGGGGGTCAATACATATATATATATATATATATATATATATATATATATATATATAAATATATATATGAATGAATGAAACTCAACACAAATGATGGTAATAAAATAAAATTATGAATGTTGTTATTTACGCACTTCATATTGTTCATCAGAGTAGCCCCGCTCACAGGTCGTGTGGCGGATGGACTCGTAAACGTAGTATCCATAGAAATCATTCCCTTGTTCCTGCCACAACCACTTTGCCAGAAATAGAGGTCAATCATACTGATAAGCAAGAATGTGAAATGGTATTGATGAAACTAGCGCTTGAATCAAGAGGAGATGCGCGTAACATGCTACTATAGTACTTACTTTCGGGTGTCTAAATTGCAGCTTCTTCGGGAGTCCCGGAGCTTTTTTGGTGAATTTTTTCCAAACCCTACCAGACAAAGAAAACAATTACTTGATATATCAGGAAATGAACAAAGTTGCTGATATGGTGGATAATGATCGATTTAACTTACTTCTCGAGCATTTGAGTCATGTCCACATAGTCCTGGGATCTTTTCGTCTTGAGTCTAAGACGGTTACTAGTCCCTGCTCAAGCTTAATATCTAGGAGAATATAGTGGAAACTGCACACGCATGCATAACTCATCAATTACATTACTATAACCTTGACTAATATATAAGGGAAACCGAATACGCACAAGACAATAACACTCACTTGAAGTTGTAAGGAAAGAGTATTATATCTTTGTTTTCATTTATTACCAACGATCGTAGCAAGTTGGCCTCGGTATCTACGGCATGAAATTTAACCTGAGTTGCATCTATGATATTTGTGTTAATGAACCCAATATCACCAATTTATCGTTTCTTCAATTTGACAATCTTCAATCTGCATAATATAGTGAGGATAATTATAAATACATGCAATGAAAGAGCTGAGCTATATAGAGAGACTTAATGACCGAAGTAGTACTACTTATAGACAGTAGCAGGTGACCGTTGCTTTATCGAGGGCCAATTGATTGAAAAATTGAAAGAACTCCTCAAATGGAATAGGCAACAGATCAATTCCAATGAGTTCATGCTCCTTTTTAACTCTCACATACAAAGTACTCCTCCCCCCAGACTCTCTACAGATTTTCAAGTACCAATCATGCAATCTTCGCATCATCGTTGATAGAGATCTTTCATCTTTGACGAGAGGCTTCCCGTACTCGTATCTTTGTATCTGCACCTCCATGAAATCATAATGTACATCGTCGGGCAGGTAATCTCCAAGATTTCTATAACCGGGCACCATCCTCAGATCATTAGCGACGATGTCGCTAGCCACCTTGAGCGGGGGGCATGATTGCTTCGCTTGTTCGCCGAGCTGTGCAATTTGTTTCCCAGCTCGTCGTTCTTTCAGCCTTTGATCACTGATACTACTTCCCGACCGCTCCGCTTCGGCAAATTCCTTTCCAATAATGCGCTCATAGTTTCCTTTCAGCGGAGACTTGGGTGGTTTTGTTACGGCAGCCA
Source organism: Triticum dicoccoides (assembly GCF_002162155.2). NCBI lineage: Eukaryota > Viridiplantae > Streptophyta > Magnoliopsida > Poales > Poaceae > Triticum > Triticum dicoccoides. Next base: position 522,776,330 of record NC_041388.1, read on the forward strand.
GAGTGCGCTTCGCTTTCACCGGATCTACCTTCTCCTCCGGAGGTGGATGTTTCTTTGCTTTCACTTCAAAGAAGTTCCTCGCTTCTTCTCGCATGATCTCGGCATTCTCCTCTGGGGACCTCTCGTATGGTAACTTCTCTGGAGTCTTCAGAGAAGGACTGAATATGTATGTCCTCCCGCCTCTGGCTGTACTGCTAGACGTCGGCAGAGCAGACGGAGCAGTTGTCTTCTTTACTTGCTTATGAGGCGGAGGAGAAGGACTACGACGTGCCGGAGCAGCCGGAGCGGCGGCAGGTCTCTTCCGCCCTTGCTGACGAGGTGGAGAAGGAGGAGGCTGGCTGCTCGGGCGCGCCAGCGCAGGCGGAGAAGGAGGAGGAGTGCCGCCACGCGCCGGAGAAGGAGCCAGCCGAGTGCCGTGATCGTCACTCGCCGGAGGAGGAGGCGGTGGAGGAGGCGGAGTGCCCTAACTCGCCGGAGGTGGAGGCAGAGGCGTCCAGTTCGGAAGGTTGATGAGCTCCTTCCGCCATAGGCATGGAGTCTTGAGAGCAGAACCCAGCCGAGTCTCCCCTTCACCGGTAGGGTGGTCAAGCTGGAGGTCCTCAAATCCCTCTGTTATTTCATCCACCATCACCCTAGCATATCCTTCTGGAATCGGCCGGCAGTGAAAAGTTGCGCCGGGTTCAGTAGGGAAAATAGAGCCAATAGCCGCCTTGACCTTCATATTAATCCATTGCGTCATAAGGTGGCAATCTTGAGACTTCGTGATAGCATCCACGGGATAGCTGGCAGGAGCCGTCCAGACATACTCCGGTTGAAGCAGCTCGGTGGAAGCCACGCTGCTTCTCCGCTGAGATGGTGGGGTAGCTTCGGTGGAAGCCTCGGCAGTTCGTTTGCTGCGATTTGCTTCTCGTTCCTCTATCGTGTGTACCCTTGCTTGCAGCGCCTGCATTTGGGTCTGCTGCACTTTTTTCCTCCTCTCCTGGCATTTGTAACCGCATGCGTCCGGAAACCCAACCTTCCACGGAATGGAGCCTGGTGTGCCTCGTGTCCGTCCAGGGTGCTCAGGATTCCCGAGGGCCATTGTGAGCTCATCATTCTCTCTGTCTGGAACGAACGTCCCTTGTTGCGCTGCTTCGATATACTGCTGAAGCTTCTTGATTGGTATGTCCATTTGATCGTTCGTCCAAATTCACTTCCCTGATACAGGGTCCAAGGTTCCGCCGGCCCCGAAGAACCAAGTCCGGCAATGGTCTGGCCAGTTAATTGTCTCTGGTTCGATCCCTTTATCAGCCAGATCATTCTCAGTCTTGGCCCACTTAGGCCGGGCTACGAGGAAGCCACCTGACCCCGTGCGATGGTGATGCTTCTTCTTCGCAGCATTTTGCTTGTTTGTCGCCAACATCTTCTTACTCTTTTTCGATGTCTTGTGGGCCACAAATGCGGGCCAGTGATCTCTCATCTTCTCATATCTGCCCTTGAATTCTGGTGTCTCTTTATTTTTGACAAACTTATTCAGCTCTTTCTTCCACCTCCTGAATAGTTCTGCCATCCTCTTAAGAGCAAAAGACTTGATTAATTGCTCTTTAACTGGCTTCTCCGGATCATCCTCTTGCAGTAGGGTGAAATTTGACTTCAGCTCAGTCCAAAGATCATTTTTCTGCATATCATTGACATAAGACACCTCAGGGTCTTCTATAGCCGGCTTTAACCATTGTTGGATGTTGATCGGGATCTTGTCCCTAACCAAAACCCCGCACTGAGCAACAAATGCGCTCTTTGTCCGGAGGGGTTCAATCGGTTGGCCGTCGGGCGCGATTGCTATGATCTCAAACTTTTCATCCGAGCTCAACTTTTTCTTCGGGCCTCGTCTCTTTACCCAAGTTGTGCTCGATCCGGAGGGATAGAAAAAAGAACAAAGACTTAATTAATATGTGTACATACCAAAACAATGAATGCATCAATTAGCTAGTCAGCAGAAGCTTAACTAATATATATACCTGACCGGACTCGGTTCGGTCACCGAAGACGTCATCACCGTCTCCTTCTTGCACCAGCATTGGGTCACCGGAGCCGTCCTCACGGTCAACTTCTTGCACCGGCATTAGGTCACCGGAGCCATCATAATCATTGCCAGCTGCTTCCAGACCATCGGTGTCGTTGAGAAACAACGAGCAGACGGCATCACTTCCTCGTGCGATTATGTCCCCCAACAACTCTTCTTGTACTTCCTCTCGGGCGGTGTCCATAGTTTCTACAAATATTTACAACATGGCAATTATTATTCAAACATGACAGATGGATATATGAGTGGCAAACGTAGAACTAATATTAATTAGTGGCCTCGATGCTGCTTCTCTAGGGTTTGGGTGGCCTCGACGCTGCTTCTCTAGGGTTTGGGGTGGCCTCGACAATGCTTCAAGGATAAAAAAAGAAGAGGAAGAAGAAGAAAAAAAGAGGAGAAGAAAGAATAGAGGGTCGTCGAGGGTCACCGAGCGGTAGAGGAAACCCTAAATAGCAAGTATCGTGGGTGTGAGATACATGTGGCCGTCGGTGTCGGACACTACATCCATGTCCCACAAGTGACGTGGGTGTCGAAGCCCGCGTCACTTGTGGGACGTGGATGTAGTGTCCGACACCGACGGCCACATGTATCTCACATCGACGATACTTGCTATTTAGGGTTTCCTCTACCACTCGGCGACCCTGACCCTCGACGACCCTCGTTCCCGATAAAATAAAGAGGATGAACAAGAAAAAAAAAGAGAAGAAGAAATCTTTCTTGTCCTCTTTTTTTTCTTCTTCTTCCTCTTTTTTTTATCGGAAACGAGGGTCGTCGAGGGTCGCCTTACGGTAGAGGAATCCCTAAATAGCAAGTATCGTCGGTGTG
>NC_041388.1:522780397-522781318 GCF_002162155.2 Triticum dicoccoides
TGAGGGTGCGGGCGACGGCGACGACGGGCGCGGGCGACGGCAACGGTGGGGGCGGGGTGCGGCGTCGGGGCAGCCTGGCCGTGTCGAGGAGGTCTTGGTTATATACCAAAGGCATTGGTCACGGTTCGTGGCACAAACCGTGATCAATTCCCCCCTTTAGTCCCGGTTGGTGCCACCAACCGGGACCAAAGGCCTCTTTTCAACAGCCCAAAGGGCGGGAAGCAGCGGCCTTTGGTCCCGGTTAGTAGCACCAACCGGGACTAAAGGGGTCATTGGTCACTGTCTGTGCCATGAACCGTGACCAATACCCCCTTTAGTCCCGGTTGCTGGCACCACCCGGGACCAAAGGCCTTGTGTTGCCCCGTGCCAAAACTTTAGTCCAACCTCGCTAGCTGAGAGAGCTCGAGAGTGGTTTATAAGCGCTACTGCGCCTTCCCTCTCGAGCTCCTCTCAAATGCAGGCTTTCGGGCCTAATCCAGTGGTGTCTGCCTATGGGCCTACTGGGCCTCCTGCGGGCCTGAATCCTGGCCCATGGTAGGGTTTCTAGTCGTATTCAAGCCGTGGGGGCCTAGTAGGTGGCACTTTTTTTCTTTGTTGCTTTATTTATTTTATTTTGTTTCTACTTACAAAAATATACTTATTTTTGCTATTTTTTCCAGTTTTTTTGTTTTGTTTTCTGCATTATTTATTTTCTTTTGTTTTTTGCTTTATATTTTAATTCTTTTTTGCTTTTAGTTTTAGAAAAATTATGAACTTTCTATTAGTGCCATTAGTTTTCAAATTTGAAAACATTTTTTTAGTTTTTTTGTTTTCTTTGTTTCTTTATTTATTTTATTTTGTTTTCACTTACAACAAAATACTTATTGTTGCTATTTTTTTCTAGTTTTTTTGTTTTGTTTTCTGCATTATTTATTTTCTTTT
>NC_041388.1:522781418-522917739 GCF_002162155.2 Triticum dicoccoides
AAAACACTTTTTTAGTTTTTTAGTTTTCTTTGTTGCTTTATTTTTTTTTCTATTTACAAAAAAATACTTATTGTTGCTATTTTTTGTTTTCCAGATTTTTTGTTTTGTTTTCTACATTATTTATATTCTTTTGTTTTTTGCTTTATTTTTTATTTCTTTTTGCTTTTAGGTTAGCAAAATTATAAACTTTCTGTTACTGCCATTAGTTTTAGAAAAATTATAAACTTTCTGTTAGTGCCATTAGTTTTCAAATTTGAATAGTTAAAATTTGAATTCTTTGAAATTTGTGTGAATCACAAGTTTATGATTAACTTTACTAAAAAAATGAACATAGATGCACCTATAGAGAAAATTCGACCTAAATTCATAGTTTTCAAATGAACTCTGAAAAAGTTGGCATAGCTTACTCGTGTGTTACAAAGTTGGCATGGTATCATCATAATAGTTGCGGGAGAAAGTCTTCACTTTTTCTTTGCTTGTGTCAGTTGCTTATTGCGCCGTAACCATGGATAATCTTCATCGTTTATCAGGATGCTTGGGTCAGCCTTGACATTGAAGGGAGGAATTTCATGAAACTTTTCATAATCTTCAGACATGTCTGTCTTGCCGTCCACTCCGAGGATGTCCCTTTTTCCTGAAACAACTATGTGGCGCTTTGGCTCATCGTATGATGTATTCGCTTCCTTATCTTTTCTTTTTCTCGGTTTGATAGACATGTCCTTCACATAGATAACCTGTGCCACATCACTGGCTAGGACGAACGGTTCGTCAGTGTACCCAAGATTTTTGAGATCCACTGTTGTCATTCCATACTGTGGGTCTACCTATACCCCGCCGCCTGACAGATTGACCCATTTGCACTTAAACAAAGGGACCTTAAAATCATGTTCGTACTCAACTTCCCATATGTCCACTATGTAACCATAGTATGTGTCCTTTCCGCTCTCGGTTGCTGCATCAAAGCGGACACCGCTGTTTTGGTTGGTGCTCTTTTGATCGTGGGCGATCGTGTAAATTCCCATTTATCTCATATCCTTTGTAAGTCAATATAGTCAAAGATGGTACCCTGGACAACAAGTACAACTCATCACAAACAGTGTTGTCACCTCTGAGACGTGTTTCCAACCAACTGCTGAAAGTCCTGATGTGTTCACATGTAATCCAGTCGTCACACTGCTCCGGGTGTTTGGAGCGCAGACTATTCTTGTGTTCATCGACATACGGGGTCACCAAGGTAGAGTTCTGTAGAACTGTGTAGTGTGCTTGAGACCACGAATATCCGTCCCTGCATATTATTGAGTCACTTTCAAGAGTGCCTTTTCCAGCCAGTCTCCCCTCATACCGCGATTTAGCGAGACCTATCTTCTTAAGGCCAGGAATGAAGTCAACCAAAACCCGATAACAACCTCTGTTTGATGGCCCATGGAGATGCTTCCTTCTGGCCTAGCGCGGTTACGGACATATTTCTTTAGGACTCCCATGAACCTCTCAAAGGGGAACATATTGTGTAGAAATACGGGCCCCAGGATGACAATCTCGTCGACTAGATGAACTAGGATGTGCGTCATGATATTGAAGAAGGATGGTGGGAACACCAGCTCGAAACTGACAAGACATTGCGCCACATCACTCCTTAGCCTTGGTACGATCACCTTCTGAGAGATTGCATTGAGGAATGCACATAGCTTCACAATGGATAATCGGACGTTTTCCGGTAGAAGCCCCCTCAATGCAACCGGAAGCAGTTGCGTCATAATCACATGGCAGTCATGAGACTTTAGGTTCTGAAACTTTTTCTCTAGCATATTTATTATTCCCTTTATATTCGATGAGAAGCCAGTCGTGACCTTCATACTGAGCAGGCATTCAAAGTAGATTTCTTTCTCTTCTTTCGTAAGAGCGTAGCTGGCAGGACCTTTATACTACGTCAGAGGCATGCCGTCTTTTTCGTGCAAACGTTGCAGGTCCTCCCGTGCCTCAGGTGTATCTTTTGTCTTCCCATATAGGCCCAAGAAGCCTAGCAGATTCACGCAAAGCTTCTTCGTCACGTGCATCATGTTGATTGAAGAGCGGACCTCTAGGTCTTTCCAGTAGCGTAGGTCCCAAAATATAGATTTCTTCTTCCACATGGGTGCGTGTCCCTCAGCGTCATTCAGAACAGCTAGTCCGCCGGGACCCTTTCCAAAGATTACGTGTAAATCATTGACCATAGCAAGTACGTGATCACCGGTACGCATGGCGGACTTCTTTCGGTGATCTGCCTCGCCTTTGAAATGCTTGCCTTTCTTTCGACATTGATGGTTGGTTGGAAAAATCGACGATGGCCCAGGTACACATTCTTCCTGCATTTGTCCAGGTATATACTTTCAGTGTCATCTAAACAGTGCGTGCATGCATGGTATCCTTTGTTTGTCTATCCTGAAAGGTTACTGAGAGCGGGCCAATCATTGATGGTCACGAACAGCAATGCCTTTAGGTTAAATTCCTCCTGTCTGTGCTCATCCCACGTACGTACACCGTTTCCGTTACACAACTATAAAAGTTCTTCAACTAATGGCCTTAGGTACACATCAATGTCGTTGCCGGGTTGCTTAGGGCCTTGGATGAGAACTGGCATCATAATGAACTTCCACTTCATGAACATCCAAGGAGGAAGGTTATACATACATAGGGCCTTAGGTGTTGCCGGGTTGCTTAGGGCCTTAGGTGTTGTGATTGCTGCTCTGCTCCCCGAAAGGATTAATGCCATCCGCGCTTAAAGCAAACCATACATTCCTTGGGTCCTTTGCAAACTCATCCCAGTACTTTCTCTTGATTTTTCTCCATTGCGACCCGTCAGCGGGTGCTCTCAACTTCCCATCTTTCTTTCGGTTCTCACTGTGCCATCGCATCAACTTGGCATGCTCTTCGTTTCTGAACAGACATTTAAACCGTGGTATTATAGGAGCATACCACATCACCTTCGCAGGAACCCTCTTCCTGGGGGGCTCGCCGTCAACATCACCAGGGTCATCTCGTCTGATCTTATCCCACAATGCACCGCATACCGGGCATGCATTCAGATCCTTGTATGCATCGCGGTAGAGGATGCAGTCATTAGGCATGCATGTATCTTCTCCACCTCCAATCCTAGAGGGCATACGACCTTCTTTTCTGCATTCTCTGCCTTCCACTGCAGCAATTCCAGTACGGTACCGAGCTTTGTGTTGCCATCTTCACAATTGGGGTACAACCCTTTTTTGTGATCCTCTAACATGCGATCGAACTTCAGCTTCTCCTTTTGACTTTCGCATTGCGTCCTTGCATCGACAATGACCCGACGGAGATCATCATCATCGGGCACATCGTCTGGTTCCTCTTGATCTTCAGCAGCTCACCCGTTGCAGCATCATTGGGCACATCATCTAGTTCCTCTTGATCTTCACCAGCTCCCCCCGTTGCAGCATCACCGTATTCAGGGGGCACATAGTTGTCATCGTACTCTTCTTCTTCGCCATCTTCCATCATAAACCCTTTTTCTCCGTGCCTCGTCCAAACATTATAGTGTGGCATGAAACCCTTGTAAAGCAGGTGGGAGTGAAGGATTTTCCGGTTAGAGTAAGACCTCGTATTCCCACATTCAGTGCATGGACAACACATAAAACCATTATGCTTGTTTGCCTCAGCCGCATCGAGAAACTCGTGCACGCCCTTAATGTACTCGGAGGTGTGTCTGTCACCGTACATCCATTGCCGGTTCATCTGCATGCATTATATATAATTAAGCGTCCAAATTAATAGAAGTTCAACATCACATTAAAACCAAAGTGCATACATAGTTCTCATCTAACAACATATAGCTCTCCAGAGCATCTAATTAATTAAACCATACATTGAAACTATGTAAAACATTTCAATGCGAAAACAAATGCGATCGAAATCGCAACCAAGGTAACAATTGTTCCAACGGCATAATGATACCAAGCCTCGGTATGAATGGAATATTTTCTAATCTTTCTAATCTTCAAGCGCATTGCATCCATCTTGATCTTGTGATCATCGACGACATCCGCAACATGCAACTCCAATATCATCTTCTCCTCCTCAATTTTTTTATTTTTTGCTTCAAAAAATTGTTTTCTTCTTCAACTAAATTTAACCTCTCGACAATAGGGTCGGTTGGCATTTCCAATTCACATACCAATAGTTATAAATTAATTATAAAGATAATATATAAATAAAATATATGTCACGTTGGTCGGCATAAGTTTCATAAACAATAAATTAACCAATAGTTATAAAGATAATATATATACCACATCCGAATCATAGACAGGACGAGGGCCGACGGGGGCGGATACCAAAACCATCGCACTATATAAGATGCAATAATAAAAGTAAGAAAATAATACAAGTATCTATGTAAACATACAAGTAAGAATATTTTTCCTTTCAGAAAGAAGATAAGAACATGAGGCTCACCACGGCGACGAGCTCGGCGCGGGTGATCGACGGCGGTGAAGATGGGGACGGGGCGTGATGGACCGCTAAACCTAGACAAATATTGAGGAAAATGGAGCTTGCCGGTCGAGCTTGGAGTGGAGAAAGCTTAAGTAGTGTGGCTCGGGCATTCCATCGAACACGTTGTGTGCATAGGAGGTGAGCTAGAGCACCACCAAGCCCTCTCCCCCTCAGCTAGAAAAAAACAGAGCAGTGTGCTCTGCTCTTACGCGAGGGGGTATATATAGGCACCTCATTGGTCCCGGTTGGTGGCAGGAACCGGGACTAAAGGGGAGCCTTTGGTCCCGGTTCAAGCCACCAACCGGGACCAATGGTGGTGAGCCAGGAGCGAGGCCCATTTGTCCCGGTTCGTCCCACCAATGGTGGTTGGCTCACGAACCGGGTCCAATGCCCCCATTGGTCCCGGTTCTGGACTGAACCGGGACTAATGGGCTGACTCGGCCTGGACAAAAGCCCTGTTTTCTACTAGTGCAAGAGTAGATCTACCATGAGATCAGAGAGGCTAAACCCTAGAAGCTAGCCTATGGTATGATTGTATGTTGTGGTTGTTGTCCTACGGACTAAAACCCTTCGGTTTATATAGACACCGGAGAGGGTTAGGGTTACACAAGGTTGGTTACAAAGGAGGAGATATACATATCGGTATCGCCTAGCTTTCCTTCCACGCCAAGCAGAGTCCCATCCGGACATGAGACGAAGTCTTCAATCGTGTATCTTCATAGTCTAATAGTCCGGCCGAAGGATATAGTCTGGCTGACCGGAGACCCCCTAATCCAGGACTCCCTCAGTAGCCCCCTAACCAGGCTTCAATGACGATGAATCCGGTGCGCAGTATTGTCTTCGGCATTGCAGGGCGGGTTCCTCTCCAAATTCTGTGTACCTGTCGAAATAGTGTCCGGCCTCTTATGAATGTTGCACTCCTTGGCTTCCATGCCCAATAATGGCCACTTTCCACGTGCCGAGCGAATGTGAAGAGCCGGGGTGTTTTTACATTTACCCCCCTAGCTGTGTGAGTGAGCTGCCTATTAAAAAGACGAGGATTCGGATCCAAATCACACCATCCTCCCTTGGCGAGCCTTCGTCGGAGCGCATTCGACGGAGATCCATTCCATCATGGCCGGTCGACGTAGCTCCTCCTCTCGCTCCCCTAGCCCCAAGCCTGGAGATTGGGAGAGATGCTCCGTCCTGCACAGCAAATTAGTGATGCTTCAGACCAAGGGATTTCTTCCCCCAGCGTACATGGTCCTGGTTCGAGCCAGGATTGCCACCTATAATGGCGGAGAGCAAGCGGAGAGCCTTCCCAATCCCTCCAAGGGAGAGCGGGTATGCCTTGTCCCTTATTTGGTAAGAAAGCTCGGATTTCCAATTCATCTGTTTCTCCGGGGCTCCTGGAGTTCTACGGCCTCCGGTTGCACAACCTTACGCCTGCCTCCATGCTGCATATCGCGGGATTTGTAGCCCTTTGCGAGTTGCTTTTGGGCTGTGAGGCTCATTTCGCTCAGTGGAAGAAGCTGTTCTGCCTTGTGCCCCATTCTCAGAAGGGGTCAATATATCAAGTGGGCGGAGCCGAAGTGTTGCGTATTGCCGGGACTGGATACCTGTCTGGAACAGCAAAGAAGACGTCCGAAGACTGGCCTTCAGAATGGTTTTATATATAAGATGTCCCCCTCACGGATCCTATTAGAATCGGCCTTCTTGAGTTCGACAACGCCCCTTTGAAGAAGCGCCAGAGCTGGCGTCCATGGAGCTCCCTGGAGGAAGATGACAGGGACGTTCTTTACCTGATGAGCCGGATAAGTTTTTTAGCTCGATCCGGATTGACCATGATCGAGGTCATGGCCATATGTATTATGCGGGGGTGCAGCCGCTTCAATATAGAGGCCACTCCATGTGGGATTTCAACGGGGAGGATGACGCCACCCACCATGGCCGCAAAGGGCCGGGATCGGTTGCTGATCTAATAAAGATCTTATCCACTTTGTACAAGGGAGAAGAGGAGGAATTCCTTCGTGTTAACCCGCAGGGCGGATTTTCTATGTACAATCCTTCGAGCTGGGTAAGCTGAGACTTTTTCTCGCCCATCCGTTTCGTATTCCCGTAGTTAAGTATTCAATCTAGCGATTTCATCGCAGGAGCTGCGACAGGCTGTAAAGGAGATAAACAGCCCCCCTCCACAACCCGAAGACCCTAGACGGTCCCTTGACCCGGCCTCCCAGGAGGTTCCGAACATATCTGTGGAGTTGATCGATGGGTTATTTTACCAATCGAGTAATGACAATGCTTTGGTGGCCATTATAGCCGATTACCCTGGGCTACTTCCAGCCTCACAGGTGACTGAGACCGAAGTCCCAGCACTTTGAAAAGGGATCCGTCCTTCCGTGTTTTTGATTGTCGTATAACAGTCATGTTTTGCAGGGGAGGTCCTCGAGGCGGAAGGCCGAGCCTGCGGTGGCTAGCCAACAAGGGGCCGCAAGGCCAGGCAGGCTGAAAAGATCCGCAGTCCGGATTGAGATACCGGCACAGCGGTACGGCGCGCCGTCTTTATTGCAAGACATTATTCTCAGATGCATATTAACGCCCATGCCTTCTTTTCAGGAAAAAGAGCGCTCGCCGGACTATACCCGTAGAGGCTACTAATCGCGCCTACACCAGCCAGGCTGCAAGGACGGATTTGGAGGCGGGAATGAGGGGCGCGCAGGGCGCTCCTCCGACAGAGGATGCGGATAAACTGTCCGCCACCAATTCCGAGGTGGAAAGTGCCATGAACCACAGGCGTCGCCGGACTGTTCTTCGTGACGCTTGTTTCTCCCAAGAGGCACTGGATGCCTTCAACTCAGGAGATGCGTACCTCCATGCCGCTCAAAATGGTCTAGCCAGAGCCACGGAGAAGTATGTAAAAGACATACGGGTGAGAAAATTTGGTGATTATATATATCAGTAGCCCCTGAGACTTGAAACAGTTAGAATAACTGATTTAACGATCATTTGTTATGCATGTTCTTACCGAAAAGAATAGTCAACTATCCCAGGAGCTGGAAGAGTGCAGAGCCCAACTTCAGGCCTTACTAGCCGCGGCGGGGGAGCCCAAAGAGACCCCCTCTGGTAATATATCCTTCGAATGATAAGTGTCATATAGGATGCGGCGTATATGCAGAAATGATGATAAAATTGCTAATGACGCTGGAGTAAATCCGGATAAGCTACAGCTCCTACGCCAGCTGAAGTTTGGTGAGAGCGTGCTTACGATGGTGAGGCAGGAGAAGAATGATCTCCTAGATTCCAACACCAAGCTGGGCGTGGAACTAAAATATGTTTGTGCCCAACTATCGGACTCTATTAAGGAGAATCGGCGGCTTTGACGCAGCATATTTAGTAAGTGCTTGAAGGAACTTTGAAAAAGAGTTCGGCGAGGAAGCTGGCTGACAGAGTTATGTTTGTAGGTATGCTAACAGGTCGTCCTGCCGAGGAAATGCCCGGTTCAACGGGTGACCTTCTTCCCGAGCTCTCACAGCTGCACGGACGAGTTCGGCAGGTGATGCAAGGCGTCGCCCAGGCCTTGTGGCCATCCGTCTCCATACCCAAAGGCCTTGGAGAGCTTGCAGAAAAGCTGAAGGGAGCGCGGCGGCACTTCCGATTATGGAAGATATCGTCATGCCGTCAGGGCGCCAGGGAAGCCTGGGCAATGGTGAAGAGACGGTACCCGAAGGCTGACCCGAACCACATGGCCGAAGCCGGACCTATGGGGCCCGATGGGAAGAAGATCCCTATGAGCTTAGTGTACCGCCAAGTAGAATTGGCCGCAAAGTATTCCCAACAGGACTGTAGACTAGACAGCCTATTGGATGGTATTGAAGAGGAATTCAACCAGTCAAATTGACTATGTAATTTAAAGTGACATGTATAATGCCTTCTAGCCAGATTGTAGATCATTTGTCGTGGCGGACCTTTTCGCTTCAACCTCGGGACCTGACGGTCTGGAGTGTAACCGAATACCCTCTCGGTTATGTAAGAACCGGGGCATGCGTGGAGACCAGGCGTAGGGGTCATTAGTGCTTTATCAGACAAGTGCCCAACTAGTTATGTTATATTACATGGGTAGTAAGAAACATCTTCCAGGGAGAATAGTTCCGTTAAGGGTTCCTTTCCCTAGGAAGCATGCCCTAAAGTGCATGTCCAGACTGCGATAAGAAGCGCAAAAAAAGCATCTGGGGGCAGATATCAATAATAAATAAAAGTCATCTTTTGTTCACCGACCGAATATTCCCTTAAGAACGCTAGCTTTCGGCTTCACCCAGTCTGAGGTACACATCCGGCTGACCCGGTGGTAACAATCGCAGAGGTGCTCCCCTTATGCCCTAGCCGAATTAACGGGAACGTAGGGCATAAATACAAGAGCCAGGCAACCCAGCTTGGCCAAAACTTAAGTCATATCGATGCATATAATGGTGAAAAAAGGTACATGCGGAAGTATAACACATGTGTTGGGCGTGAGGCCCAGGTAAATATCTGTGAAAGAAGCCCCCAGGTATGGAGAGTGCGGCTAGCGCATCTGTAATCTACAAGTGAGGCACAAGGTGACCCTTGAAGGACTAGAGAAATAATAAGAAAAACAAAGAAAGGGAAACAAGACAGATGATGCATAAGCAGAAAATGGACAAAGGGAGGGGACTAACATAGAGTCCGGTGCTAGGCGTAGAATCATGGAAGCCTGGCTGTGTTCCATGGGTTCGGCTCGAGTCGACTAGTCGATGCATCCCGCAGTCAGTACGCTCCACCGGCCAGAACTTGGTCGATAATGAAGGGACCTTCCCATTTGGGCTCGAGCTTGTTCTTTTTCTTATCTGGCAGTCATAGAACTAGTTCACCAACATTATATGTTTTGGCCCATACTTCTCTGCTTTGGTATTTGCGAGCCTGTTGCTGGTAAAATGCGGAACGGGTTTTGGCTACGTCGCGCTCTTCCTCCAAGGTGTACAGACTATCCTGCCGATCGAGCTCGGCTTCTCTTTCTTTGTACATGCACACTCGAGCTGAGTCATGAATTATGTCACAGGGCAAGACTGCCTCTGCGCCGTACACCATAAAAAACGGTGTATATCCGGTACTATGATTCGGCGTGGTCCGCAGCCCCAGAGTACGGAGTCGAGCTCCTCTACCTAGTGCGTGTCAGACTTCGTTAAGGAACGCACTAATATGGGTTTAATGCCGCTCATTATAAGACCGTTTGCTCATTCGACTTGACCGTTGGTTTGTGGGTGATAGACTGAAGCATAATCGAGCTTGATGCCCGTTTTGCTGCACCAGAGTTTTACCTCGTCGTCCTTGAAGTTCGTCCGTTATCAGTGATGATGCTATGGGGGATGCTGTAACGGTGTACAACCCCGGATATGAAATCTATCACTGGTCCGAATTCGGCTGTTTTAACCGGTTTAGCCTCTATCCATTTGGTGAATTTATCCACCATGACCAATAAGTATTTTTTCTTGTGGGTTCCCCCTTTAAGGGGTCCAACCATGTCAAGCCCCCAGACCACGAAGGGCCATGTAATGGGGATTGTTTGGAGGGCGGTGGGTGGCATGTGGCTTTGATTTGCAAAGAGCTGGCAACCGGCGCAACGTTGGACCAAGTCATGTGCATCTGCTCGGGTCGTTGGCCAATAGAATCCTGTACAGAAGGCCTTGCTTACAAGAGCCCGGGCTGCGGCGTGATGACCGCTGAGTCCGGCGTGAATTTCTGCCAAAAGCTTCCGCCCTTCCTCTTCGGAGATGCACCCTTGAAGGACTCCTGTAGTGCTTTTCTTGTACAATTCTCCCTCATGGACCCTGTAGGCCTTGGATCGCCGTACTATGCAGCGTGCCTCATTTTGGTCTTCCGGAAGTTCCTGTCTAGTTAGGTAGGCCAAGAATGGTTCTGTCCATGGGGCAATAATGGCCATTATTTCGTGGGATGAATGTGTTATTTCGGTGGCGGAGCCTCCGATTGTGTTAGAGAGTTCGGTATCGGGTATTTTGGCCGGGTCCGGACTGTTGTTACCGGTGTCCCCTTCCCATGCCATGGATGGCTTGAAGAGCCTTTCCAGAAATATGTTGGGAGGGACCGCGTTGCGTTTTGCACCGAAGCGGGCGAGGATATCCGCCGCCTGAATGTTTTCCTGAGCCACATGGTGAAATTCGAGCCCCTCAAACCGAGTTGACATTTTTAGGACGGCATTGCGATAAGCTGCCATTTTCGGATCCTTGGCTTCAAAGTCTCCATTTATTTGGCATATCGCAAGGTTCGAATCCCCGCGCACCTCTAGGCGTTGAATGCCCATGGATACTGCCATCCGGAGACCATGTAGAAGGGCCTCATATTCGGCTGCATTGTTGGAGTCCGTATACATTATCTGTAGTATGTATTGAACCGTATCTCCTGTTGGGGACGTTAAAATGACACTAGCCCGCAGACCAGCCAACATTTTGGAGCCGTCAAAGTGCATGATCAGTTTGAATATGTGCCGTACTCCTTAGGGAGTTCGGCTTCCGTCCACTCGGTGATGAAGTCAGCCAAAACTTGCGACTTAATAGCTCGGTGTGTCTTGTAAGTTATGTCGAATGGGAGGAGCTCAATGGCCCATTTGGCAATCTGGCCCGTCGCGTCGTGGTTGTTTATAATATTGTTAAGTGGTACTTCCAAGGCTACCGTTATCGAACACTCTTGAAAGTAGTGTCGCAGCTTCCGGGATGCCATAAATACTGCGTACCCTATCTTTTGATAATGCGGGTACTGTGATTTGCATGTAGTAAGGACAGTGGACACAAAGTAAACCGGCTTTCGAAAGGGGAATTTGTGTCCGTCCACTTCTCGCTCGACGACAAGCACTGCGCTTACTACTTGATGAGTTGCCGCAATGTATAGTAGCATTGGTTCGCCAATGTTTGGCGCAGCCAGGACTGGGTTTGTTGCCAATATGGCTTTTATTTCGTTGAGTCCGGCCGTGGCGGCATCCGTCCACTCGAAGTGTTCGGTGCGCCGAAGGAGGCGATAAAGGGGTAATGTCTTTTCTCCGAAGCGGGAGATAAAGCGACTTAGAGCCGCCACGCATCCGGTCAATTTTTGTATTTGTTTGAGGTCTGTTGTGGGAGCCAACTATGACAACACTCGGATTTTGGCCGGATTAGCTTCAATACCTCTACTAGAGACAATGAATCCTAGGAATTTTCCGGCTGGTACGCCGAAAACGTATTTTTCCGGATTGAGCTTGATGTCATATGTTCGGAGGTTATCAAATGTGAGCCTCAAGTCGTCTACTAGAGATTCGACATGCTTGGTTTTGACGACCACGTCATCTACGTATGCCTCCACCGTTTTGCCGATCTAGTTTGCCAAACATGTTTGAATCATGCGCTGATATGTTGCGCCGGCGTTTTTGAGCCCGAAGGGCATTGTGTTGAAGCAGAATGGGCCGTATGGTATGACGAATGCCGTTGCGGCTTGGTCTGGCTCTTCCATTTTAATTTGATGGTAGCCGGAGTATGCGTCGAGGAAACACAATAAATCGTGTCCTGCGGTAGCGTCGATGATTTGATCGATGCGGGGGAGGGGGAAGGGATCCTTTGGGAAGGCCTTGTTAAGGTCCTTAAAATCGACGCACAAGCGCCAGGATTTGTCCTTCTTTGGTACCATCACCAGGTTTGCTAGCCAGTCCGGATTTTTTATGTCTCTGATGAATCCGGCCTCCAATAGCTTGGCTAGTTCCTCTCCCATGGCTTGTCTCTTAGGTTCGGAGAAACGCCGAAGAGCCTGCTTGACTGGCTTGAATCCTTTTAGGATATTTAGGCTGTGCTCGGCCAGCCTGCATGGGATTCCTGGCATGTCTGAAGGGTGCCAGGCGAAAATGTCCCAGTTCTTGCGTAGGAACACTACAAGAAATATGTCAATTAGTGACCTTCTTCCAATTGGTCAAAAGCTGTTCGGGGGGCTCCAAGCCCTAAACTACAACGACCATTTTGGTCAGAAAGGTCGTAATTTCCTTACACGAAATGGTCATAAAGCAGATAGCACTGGTCTGCTGCCTTATTTCTAACTGATCATGACCAATATAGATGGTCATAACCTTGTAAATTGTGGTGGGTTGCTATGACTAGGCGCCACCTCATCAGTTTTGCCTATGTGTCATGTCCATGTGGCAGTTTTTGCCCTAGGTTCTGAAACAACCTATATTTCTGTCATTCCCAAAATTCCCAAAAAAATCTCATAAATTCTTTCGGTCATATATCCGTCAAATATGTAAAAAATCTTCCTTGCCTAGTTCAAAAATAATTCAAAAATATTCATTTTCCTATTCTGTTCAGAACAACAGTTTGTGAAGGAAGTACCACTTTGGCATGTCCAAATAGTATCCATTTTCTACAGTGCTTTCCTATGCCCAAATAACCATCCTCCACCAAATGCCAGCTCAATCCATTCATTATTTTGGGCCCAGCTTCGACATTCGTATTTATGTCTAGTGTGGTACTTTGCAAAGCAAGTACCACCTAGGCTCCTCCTTTTGAGCTGAAAATTTGTGAAGACGATCTTCTTAGTAATTGATCATCCTCAAAACACATGCCCATTAGCCATGTACATTTCCCGTACCGCTAATCAAACACTTGGCTGCTAATTCATGTTTGAGCATTGATCGGTCTCCTCGTGAGAATCATATGTTGTAATTTTCTTCCTAGCACCTACCTGGGGAGTTCCCAACCCACTAGACATGCCTAGGGCGCCCAGGACACATGGCAACGCCATGGTCACGCGGTGACCATGCGGCGGGCATGCGAGCTTACGCGCTCTAGAGTTGGGGCCCTCCGCCACTGCCCGAACCTCGACGTATCGCCACCAAACCATGTATTTCTGATTAAATAGGAACTTATGTAACTAGAAATGATTTTTGGAAAAAATAAATATCAAACTATGAGGCAACTGCAGTTCAAATTTGACCCGCTTTCAACTCAATCGGCGGAAATTTGTCTTTTTCACGAGAGGTGAATTAAAACTTTTTACACCCAACCATTTTGTCAATTGTACATTAAATATATCCTAGTATTTTAGAAAAATTATTTGGTCCAATTTTGAAACAATTATTTTGGAGGTCCTTCACAAAAAAATCTCCTTTTGGGCACTCGAAAAATGGAAAATGGTTTTTTCGTCCAAGGAAAATGAAAACTTCCTTAGGTAACATTGTTTGCCATTCCAATATGCACCCTTGTGCACAATATGAGATCATTTGAACAAACTATGCCATTAATGTGGCCATAAGATTGATCATTTGGCTTGAAATCCATTGATCTCCACACGTGATAGCTCGTTTCTGAGAAAACTTTTTAAAAATAATTGCCGTATTACAAGTTTGTTATTTTTCCTGGGAACTTGGCCACATATGATGACACAATGCGAAGGTTTCCCAATTTTTTGATTTTTTTTTAATTTTTTATGCCCGTTTCAAAATGCGGTCAAAACAGCGGGAATGACCGTTCCTAGCTAGTGGTTGAATCTTGGATTTTTTTTGTGTTTCTCTCATTAAATATATACTTATGTACCTAGAAATGATTTTTGAAAAAAATAAAGAGCAAACTATGAGGCAGCTGCATTTCAAATTTGACCCACTTCCAACCGAATCAGCGGAAATTTGTCTTTTTCACCACTAGTGGATAAAAACTTTTTACACCCAACCATTTGGTCAATTGTGCATTAAATATGTCCTAGATTTTTATAAAAAAGATTTGGTCCAATTTTGCAATAATTATTTGGTAGGTCCTTCACAAAAAAACTCATTTTGGGCACTCGGAAAAAATGGAAAATGAATTTTTCGTGCAAAGAAAATGAAAATTTCCTTAGGAAACATTGTTTGTCATTCCAATATGCACCCTTGTGCAGGATATGAGGTCATTTAAACAAACTATGCCATGAATGTGGCCATAAGATTGATCATTTGGCTTGATAGCCATGAATCTTCACGCATGATAGCTCATTTCTGAGAACACTTTTTTAAAAGAATTGTCGTATTACAAGTTTATTATTTTTCCTGGAAACTTGGTCACATATAATGACACAACGCGAAGGTTTTCCAATTTTTTGAATTTTTTTGAATTTTTTATGCCCGTTTCAAAATGCGGTCAAAACGGTGGGCTTGACCGTTCCTAGCTAGTGGTTGAATCTTGGAAAACTTTGGATGTTTCTCTGATTAAATAGATACTTATGTACCTAGAAATGATTTTTGGAAAAAATAAAGAGCAAACTATGAGGCGGCTACAGTTCAAATTTGACCCGCTTCCACCTGAATCGGCGGAAATTTGTCTTTTTCACCAGAGGTGGATAAAAACTTTTTACACCCAACCATTTGGTAAATTGTGCATTAAATATGGCCTAGTATTTTATAAAAATGATTTGGTCCAATTTTGCAATAATTATTTGGTAGGTCCTTCACAAAAAAACTCATTTTCGGCACTCGAAAAAATGGAAAATAGCTCTTTTGTGTAATGAAAGTGAAAACTCCCTTAGGCAACATTGTTTGGAATTCCAAGATGCTCCGTTGTGCACAATATGAGATCATTTGAACAAACTATGACATGAATGTGGCCAATTTATTGGTCATTTGGCTTGAAACCCATGCAACTTCACATATGGTATCTTATTTCTAAAAGACTTTTTAAGGTATTTACAATATTGCGAGTTAGTTATTTTTCCTGGACACTAGTTCACATATAGTGGCACAATGCAAAGGCTTTCCATTTTTTTTGATTTTTTTGAATTCTTTATGCCAATTTCGAAACACGGTCAAAACCGCGGGCATCATCGTTCGTACCTACGGGTGGAATCTTACTAAACTCATAGTATTTCTCTAATGAAATATATACATGTGTACCTAAAAATTATTTTTGGAAAAAATAATTAGCAAATTATGAAATAGATGTAGTTCGAATTTGACCCGATTCATCCTAATTTGGTACAAGTTGGTTTAAATGGCTAAAAAAGCTAGAAAGGTCGAAAATGCATACAAGGTGGTTATCATCCATAAAATGTGGTATAACTTGAGTGAAAACTTTTGTGGTGCGACTTTGCAAAATATTATTGGTAGTTGCTTCATAAACCCCTTTGTTTTTAGCACTTAGAGACTATTTTAAACGATACATGTCTCCAACCAATCAGGACGTCTCTCCCGGATCAACCTCCTATAGGCGATCTGAGCCGTCCACACCGTCCTGATCCAACGTCTCCTCACCTGTCCAGCTATCCTACCTCCCTCGATCCCCTTCCCTCCCGTACACCCCGTCTCCTCCCTCGATCCCCTTCCCTCCCAAGAACGCCGCCGGCTCCCCTCGATCCCCTTCCCTCCCGAGAACGACGCCGTCGCCTCTCACACCTCGTCGACCCCCTCCTCCGTTAGCCCCTGTTGTCGCCCCCTCCTCCCCCTCCTCTAGCCCCTGCCACCCTCCCGTATGCCACCCGCTCCTGTCCTACAATAGATCTAGGGTTAGTGGTGGCTTTGCCCCACGCTGGCCATGGCACTCCGGCAACCAGGACGGCGACGGCGTCGACGGGATCCGACGGGAGCGTCCTCCTGCGGCCACTAGCGAACCTACCCGCCCTCTAGGGTTTGAGCCACCGCGTCGCCGGCGTGGCTCCGGCATTGTTCCGATGATCCGGTGACTCAGGTGATTCCCTCCACTCCTCCACGTCGCATCTCTCCCTATCTGCCTCACCTTGTTCCCTCTCCCTCTCAGATCCATCGTCGCTCGAGCACCGGGATGCCATGGACGGGATGGCCATTTCCCCCTGCTCCGACGCCATGGAGGTCGCCTTCTCCTAATCAAACCCTAGCATTCATCCCCTGCCGCAGCGGTGCCGCCGATGGATCCCGCCGAGGCTCCCTAAGGCTGAGGGTGAGATCCCGCCCATGCTCCCTGATTCCCCTCTTTCATTCTGCACATTGCACCACTTACTCTATACATATGTGCTGGTTGCATGAATCAAGGGTGGTTTGCCATGTCTGCAACATTTTAGGTTTTGTAGTGGGAGCAGGTTGGCTGATGTTTGCTGGATTCCTTCAACCTGACGGCTCCTTGGATTGGGCCAGCCCTAGTCCTTGTGTGCAGTGCAGCTTTGGTGCACTCTTGCCTCTGCCTGAGGCTATAGGGTGTGTGAGGCTGCACAATTTTAATGTGGACATAAAGATGAATGACATATCACCACTTTCAAGCTAATTATTTCACACTATGATTTTTGATGATCTTTCACTGTAGTTATCTCAAGATAATTTGCAACCAGCTGTTTACTTTCTGTACCAAGTTTCATGTTTGAGTTCTAGCATCTTAACCTCGGTACTGTGGTGATTTTTGCAGGAGTTGAGTGAGTGCACAAGGATTTGGTGAGGGATCTCATCATGTAGAACTCAAAAACCAGGTAGCTTCCACGTGTTTCTTCCTTGCTTCCTTCCTTTTGTGCATGTGTTTGTTTGCCAAGCACATCTATAGTCCTTCCTACACATGCGTGTGCGTCTCTGAGCCAGTGTCTACCACCTCGGTGGACAGCAGTACCCAAATGATGACATATCATAGTATGTATTAAATAGGTCTAACGTACTGGGACCAGTGTAGGTCGAATAGCCATTTACTTCTGCATAGTGAAATAATATTTACAGATCCTGTGTTGATTAGGCCTTTTCTTTCTTTATTATTTTTGTCAATAAGATAGTTGTATGATTTGTATCTATTGGTGGTAGCATATTAGCATCACTGTAAATAACTAAATATACTACCTGTTTTCTATTGCAAGTGAATGATGTCAATTTGGTTTGAAAGGAATAACCAAACTGGAATGCAAAGCTGCTGAGCATATATACTAATTAATAGTATGCTCTATTCATCTTTTTATACAAATATACTAGCATTAGATATGTATTTTACACTATGTTTCTTGTCGTTCTGTGTTTAGTAGGAATGTCGTTCTGTGTTCAGTAGGAATTTGATCCAGCACAATATCTTACTTAATTTCTTTACACTACCTTGTTGTTTGACCGCTATTTCTGATCCCTTTTTTTGTTGTACCACAGCGGAGAAGCTGGGGCTTCCCTTCGTGCCTACGTACCTGGAGCAGAGCATGCGCATGGGCACCGACGGTGTTGGCCTCTAGAGAAGGGAGTTGGCGGGGAGGCCCGGGACGTGGGGCGGGCTCTGGGCAGAGTACCATCTACTAGTCTGTTAATCTGTGAGCGATGGATAGTTTAATCATGAGGGGCTTTGTTAATCCGTGAGTAGTCAACCAGATTATTGAGATATTTGGTTAGAGAATCTAAGTTAACCATCACTGTCCTGTGAGACATGTGCTTGAGGAAATATGTAGGTTTGGACTTGTAATGAGTGGCGATTTTAGTACAAGCGTGCTCTTGCACGGGTGAGTACTGTCCAAAACTAATGGCTGAGAGCCCCTCAAGGCCAAATTGGGCCTTCTTTAGGCCGTGTGTTGTGGGTGCATGGTGGTTTTAATTCCTAGATTCAGCTATAAATCTATCTATGAGAACCTGAGAACAATTGCTTATGAGAACCAACTGGACTTCAGATATATCCAAGTAAAGATGTATTGTTACTATGGCAGTGCATTTTATCTATGTGAGATTAGAATTTGAGTGCCATCATTCATCTCATGGTATCTTGTTCTCTGTGATAACTGTTGACATGCAAGATACAATGTTGATTTACTATATATGCCCGCACAGCTTGTTGCATGCCCGCAAGATACAATGTTATGTTCTTCTTTTCAGCCTTGCCTGTGTACAATTTCTTCTTGATATGCTTCAGTTTTAAACTGTACAGTACATGGTAAAATGGAATTGGGATGGTTATATCCTGGTTGTCATGAGAATATGTTACTGCTGCTTTTGTTATTTATCTCCTTCCCTGTGTACACTTTATCCCTGGTATGCTTCCTTGTTACTACTATATCATCATGGCAAAGCTAACATCTCATTGTGCTCTTTTTCATTTCAGAAGTCAGCCTCCGGCCATGGCGGATCTGCACACGCCGCTAGCGCAACCAAATAGGAAGAAGGTTCTGGTGGACTACCTGCTACGGTTTGCTTCAGCTCGTGCGGATAGGAGGTGGATGCCCGCACGGATCCAGCGTCTCCGACCTTGGCATCCACAAGGAGGAGCGGCGACAATTACATACCCAACCATGGGGCAGCAGCAATTCATGGTTGAGCCTCCCTCTACCTCTCTCATGTTCCCTGATTTTGCTGCTGCTCTAAATTCACTTTCACTTGACTGAATCTAGTGCTACTGCTATCAGTCCCTAGTCCCTAGTGCTACTAGTACCTAGTACTACTGCTCTAAATTCACTTGCATGTTTGACTAAATTCACTTGGTATTGCACTGCTTGCCAAATTGAGTTGCTTTCTCGCTGCCAGAAAAAGTCAGTACTCCCTAGTGTTGAATCAGTATTTACATGCTTGCAAATATTGGTCTGAATCTGCGATGCTCCCTAAAGTTGACTAAATCTCATGGAGTAGATTTCACTTTACCAATTGGTCTGAATCTATTTATATGCTTTACTGAATTTTTCTTGGTGCTGTCGCCGTCGGACTCTCATGCTGAATCAGTTGGACAATGCATTCTTTGCCAGTTCATTTTACCAATTCATGTTGAATTGTTGTTTAGTTGTAATTCCTTTTACTGTCCCATGCACAAGTGATATTCATGTCCAACCAAATGATATCTTGTGCTTTCCAAAGTGATATATACCCAACTGCTTATATACGTATTTTGTTCTTAACTGTAGATTTCCTCTCATAGTAGCTCCATGCAAAAGAAGGTTGAAAGGAGAAGGAGAAGGACTGAAGGAGGTCCATGTTGAAGAAGGTCGACAGAAGCAGTAGAGCTTGTAATACTGTCATTACCATTGTATTTGTGTTGTATGATGTATCCGCGTTTACCGACAAAAAATATATTCACGTTGTAATACTGTGATTGCCATTCTGGCTACTGTTTCAAGCAGTGTATTTTGCCAGTGCTGATTTAGATATTTATTACTTATTTACTATGAAATGAAATCTAAAGAACTTGACCCTGACAACCGGATCCTATTACTAGAAACTGACAATTGGGACCAATCTTCTGAGAAAAAGAAAAACTCAAACTCTTGGGACAAATGTAAAACAGTGGAAAATAAAATGGCAAACAATAAAATATCATACGCTGTAAAAGGCCGCATATAGAAATAAAAAGGCCGAATTGCTGGGCCATCCCATGTAGCTAGCAAAAATTAATAGGAAAATTACATATTAAAAAGGCCGAATTAATGGGCTCGGCCCATATAAACACCGAATTGGACCGGGCTGAATCTTGTGCCACATCAGATTGCCACGCTGGATACCTACGTGGCCTGGGGAGGTTGCTAGTGACCAAAACGCCACAGTAGACGTATTTTGGTCATAAACGTCTACGACCATTCCAGAAGAAAGGTCGCTATAGTCAGTTTACGACCGCCAGCTTTTGACCTTATGTTTTTGGTCACAAAAAGGTCACAAATTGAAAACAGTGACC
Organism: Triticum dicoccoides; assembly: GCF_002162155.2. NCBI lineage: Eukaryota > Viridiplantae > Streptophyta > Magnoliopsida > Poales > Poaceae > Triticum > Triticum dicoccoides. The sequence goes on from NC_041388.1 coordinate 522,801,479, forward strand.
ATTCGGTGACCAATAGTGCTGGTCACAAGTTGACATATTTCTTGTAGTGGAACTCTCGCAGTGCGGCGTCGACATCAGGGTTTAATTGTGCCATGATGGAAGCTGTTTTTGTAGGGTCCGTTGGATGGACTTGGAATTTGACTATTTCGTCCGCCGATTTAAAGGAGGTGGACTTGGATCTTTTATCGAGTATCACGTCGTCCCTGTTCATCGTGGAGCGCAGCGCAGTTAGTTTCTCGGCCGCTAGTGCTTCGGACAGTGCCTCGAGGGCCAGTGCGGCTGTCTTATTTTCGGCGCAGAGTGCTATGTCTGGATCACTAGCAAGAGTGATGATTCTGTTGGGCCCGGGCATTTTGAGCTTCATGTACCCGTAATGGGGTATGGCTTGGAAGATTGTAAACGCCTCCCGCCCTAACAGAGCGTGGTATCCGCTGCTGAACGGGCCCACTTGGAATGTAATTTCTTCGGACCTGCAATTATCCGGCGTGCCGAATACCACATCTAGTGTGATTTTCCCACCACATCGTGTTTCCCGACTAGGGATGATTCCTCTAAAGGTTGTGCTACTTTGCTCAATGCGGCTCCAGTCTATTTCCATCTTTTGAAGAGTTTCCTCACATATGATGTTTAATCCGCTGCCGCCATCCATGCGTACCTTGGTGAGTCGAAAGCCGTCCACGATTGGACTGAGGACCAGTGCAGCTGGTGATCGGGCTGTTCGGAATTTAGGTTCGTCACTGGCATTGAAGGTAATAGCCGTGTCACTCCAGGGAATTATTTCTGCTATGTGGCAGATTTCTGCCATGTTGCGGAGTGTTCGCTTGCGTCTATTATTTGACGCGAAGGTCTCAAAGACCGTTAACACCATATTGTTGTCCACGGGATGGTGCTCTGTGGTATTTGGGAGGAGTAGATCCTCACCACTTTTGGCCACCTGCCAGAGTATCCAACATGCTCTAAGGTTGTGCGTTGGTATTGCATCCGCTGTACTTTGAATTTTGCAGGGTCCGTTGAGCCATCCCTCCAGTACGGTTCCTTGCCCTGTAGAGAGCTTTTGCTTTTTGGTAGTTAACCCAGGTGTATTGTGATAATGCACCCTTTTATTTCGGACTAGGTTTGTATTCAGGGCCGGATTATCCCAAAATTTTATTTTGGTTTTCCAGGCGCTTTCCATCGCACAATACTTTTGTACTATGGACACCAAGTTGTAAAGCGTGTAATTTCGCGGCAACTTATGTCGTTGAGGATTCCCTTGTCCGTGCAATTATTGCAGAAGAATGAAATTGCGTCTTCCTCGCGGCAGTCCTTTATCCTGTTCATGACCAGGAGGAATCTGGTCCAGTAATGGTGTACTGTTTCTTCGGGCTCTTGGCTAATTTGGGATAGATCGCTTATGTTTGGGTGGGTGGGTGTAATTGAACCCGAATCCTCACCCAATCTGAGACTCAGGGGCCAAGGAGTTTCTGAACTCGGAGGTTTGGATTCTTGGAGGTTTTCCAATAAATCTAGCCCGCTGCCTGACTCTAGGTTCAGGTCTTGAGTGACGTCCTCCCCTCCGCAGGTATCCGGCTTGGAGGGATCGGGAATCCAGACATAGCTAGTCCTTAAGATAGATAAAGGGTTGCCGCATTGTTCCTCCACCACTGCAACGTGATGGGTGACCTGGGGAGAGTTGATCTCTCTCAGATCGGGCTTAGGCCCAATCTGATCGTAGTCTGTAGCGACTCCCAGGGCGGCGATGCGATCCAAGAGCTCGTTAAGGGAAGAGAGTTCCATTGGATCTAACTGTTCGGCGAGTTCCGAGTTGACATGAAGATTACTTTTGATGACCCGAGAAATCATCGTCGGCGCGGCGACCGAACAGGCGGTCATAAGAAAACCACCTAGCCGGAGAGTTTGGCCGATAGCCAAAGCTCCTTGAGCAACAGTGCCGTCTTGAAAGACGGGATGAGGCATTCTTCCTGATGGCGACGGCATAGCAGAACTCTCAATGGAAGCACCAATGTCGGTGTCAAAACCGGCGGATCTCGGGTAGGGGGTCCCGAACTATGCGTCTAGGCCGGATGGTAACAGGAGGTAGGGGACACAATGTTTTACCCAGGTTCGGGCCCTCTTGATGGAGGTAAAACCCTACGTCATGCTTGATTGATATTGATGATATGGGTAGTACAAGAGTAGATCTACCACGAGATCAGAGAGGCTAAACCCTAGAAGCTAGCCTATGGTATGATTGCATGTTGTGGTTGTTGTCCTACGGACTAAAACCTTTAGGTTTATATAGACACCGGAGAGGGTTAGGGTTACACAAGGTCGGTTACAAAGGAGGAGATATACATATCCGTATCCCCTAGCTTGCCTTCCTCGCCAAGTAGAGTCCCATACACACACGAGACGAAGTCTTCAATCTTGTATCTTCATAGTCTAACAGTCCGGCCGAAGGATATAGTCCGGCTGTCCGGAGACCCCCTAATCCAGGACTCCCTCACACACATCTTACCAGCTAGTCGTCTTTGGCGACTTTTAACTTTTCCGCCAATCTGGCATGATACCCATATTTCAATTGCGCATCATGGCAGCAAGTTCTCTTTGGCAACCTTTAATTTTTGGCAGATATAGGAGGATGCCCATGTTTGAACTGCGCATCATGGCAGCAAGTTCTCTTTGACAACCCTTAATTTTTCGCTGATATGGCAGGATACCTAGGTCCGGGTTATCATCCCTGCAACGACCCGGGGTTCTTGAATTTGTGAAAGCGGCCAAATTTGCCGAGTCTTGTCTGTGTAGCCCCCGAGTCTTAAATCAACTTGAGGAGTCGACTTGAAATTCTTCATACTTTGTCGAGGCATAACCAATGTATAATTGTCAGCTGATAACTGGAATATATTTGAAGCTGGAAGCAATGTGGATAGTTGATGAATTTTGCGATGCTCGTCATATGTCCTTCCATTCCTTGTGATTCTTACTTGGTTTGGCTCTCGTGGCTTCTCCAGGACCTTTTTTGTTTTCGCGGGCACAAATACTCTATTGCCAATGTTTAAATCGCCGAGTCCTCTAGTTCTTCCAGGGTTGATTTCTCTGGTTCCTACAGGGTTGTTTTCTTTATATGCTAGCACTTTCCTGGTAGATTCTCGTGATTCGCCATGGTTGGTTCTTCTGGCTCCCCATGTTATGGCCCACACTGACCAAACCGCGAGGGTGACAGGCCATATGTATGTCCACCAGGCAACGGCAGGTGTAGAAGCTATTATGGCCTCCGATGTATCGTTGTGGACCGTACCACTGGATGATGAGCAACATGTTTGCCAGATAGTGTGATGTATGTTGGCCTCCAGTAGGTTAATATAGAGTGGACCGCCAAGATGATTGGTTGGACGATAGTCTGTTGCGAGGCGCTGTACAGACATATGCCAGCATGACCTCTATGGGTCGTTGTAGATGAATGGACCGCAGATTTCGTGGCTCGCACACCTGCCGATTGGTAGTGTTGACGTTGATCATTGGATGATGCAAATGGGGAACTCTGTACCCATAGCTTGATGGTCTCTTTTGTATTGAAGAATTATTCTACATCAAAGATATGGCAAGCAAGAGTATCTTTTCTCGAAAGAAAAATGTATTAATAAAAATTTGACCGGATGGATTTCACCTGATATGTTTTATCGGAAATTATCAGTCGCGGGGTTGATGATGACTGTGGTGGAGTTAAAGTAAACAGCGAGTGATTTGAAGATACTCATAATAATTGGTCTGTGTACTCCAATAAATTTTGAGCTGACCGCACTTTTTTTGGTGTCGCTTGCCTTCAATGGTGGCTTTGCACTGGCTGTGTGAGGCATGTAAACCTCTCCAGTGAAAAACATGTGGGTCAAATAACTGAGGTAGTTTGACATTCACATCACCGGCTATATCTTTCTTTTGTAATCAAGCCGTCCATTACTTCTTGAGGTATTTTGTTTTTTCATTTGCTAGCTCAACATACTAACCTTGATCTGTTTGTTTTTTCATCCCGAACTATAGTCCCAAGTCCCCTATCTTCCCAAGGACCTATAAATTGAAGGAGAATTCCAAGTCATCCATTCCCTCTGTCTCAAACTCGAAGGCCCTTCTTCAGCCATTGTCAAGCTCGGAGGAATGTTTTTCCATCCTTATGCGCCTGAAGCCTTCAACGAAGTTGAGACGATATAACACTTGTACATGTATCTGATGTTCAGTGCCATACCCTAGTCTATACACAAGATGCATATACTTGATTCGTGCCATGTCCACCTTTTGTGTACAACTTCTTCTCCTCATCAGTCACCCCACTCTCCGGGTCAGCAACTGCATCCAGCACATGAGTAGAAGCCACACTTGTCCTAGGGACACCGACCATGGTATGGGATGGTTGGATGGGATTAGAGGTTTCAACTGGAAACACCTTGGCCTTGCCCTGTGCAGCTGATCTGTCTGCGTTGACGACGGGGACTGCTCGCAGGCGGCTCAGAGATGGCGGCTCGAGGTCGAGTGAGGGGAGGTGTGGCGTGGTGCGGACGGTGGCCTGAGGCGCGGCCACAGCTGCAGCGTGCGGAGACGGTGACTGCGAGTGAGGCCGTCGAGGGCGGCATGAAGCAGTGGCTCAAGGCCACAACCTGATTCAGAGCCGCAATGGTGGCGGAGGGCCGCAACGGCTGCATAGGGGCGTCTCGTACACGGATCGATGAGGTGGAGGTAGGCCGCAACGGTGGCTGAGGCCCCCGGCGAGGCGGGTTGGGGCGGCATCAGGTGACTTGGCCCAAGGCCGTGGGAACGATGCGAGGCGAAAGGCGGACGTGGCTGCTCAAGTCCAGCGCAGCTTGGCGGTGGCTGCTCGCTGCAACCGAGGCAGAGGCAGCTTAAAGCGGTGGTTGCGGCTGAGGAAAGGGCCAAGGCAAGGCCGGCGAGGTGATGACGGTGACCCGGTGAAGGCAGCTTGGCGGCCGTGGTGGCGACAGTGGTGGAAGCAAGCGGAGGCGAGGCTGTGCCATAGCGGCTTGGAGGCGGCATGCAGAGACGTATAGCGAGGGTGACTCGAAGACAAACTCACTCGGGGACGACTCAGAGCGGAGGCGACTTGACGAAGCGGCCACGGAAGAAGGGGTCGGAGCGGCTCACTTGTGGTGGCGTCTCACAGTGGTGGCTCGAAATCAGACATGAGGCCTGGACGGTTGTTCAAACGGCAAGGCGGAGGCAGCAAGGCGCCTTGGCGGCATGACCGGGCCAAGGAGGTGACAGAGGAGGGGCCATGGCAGAAGCTCGGAAACAAGGCTTCTCCGGCGATGTCCTCGAGTTGATGCAAGGGCGACTTAGAGGCAGAGCAGAGGCACCTGAGTGACTGCAGCTTCGACGCGGTAGGTGGACCCGTGGGGTGGCTTGGAGTCAGCTGACAGGGGTGGCTTGGAGGTGGTCGAGGCTGTATGGGCAGAGGCAAGCGGCTGAAGAGGTCCCTGACACGACGGGTTACCGCGGCAAGCATTGATTTGACGCGAGGGCATGGACTTGATATGTCTCAAAGGTATCAATAATTTATGAAGTATTCATGACATTATACAATAATTTTATATGGTTTTGATATGATTTGGATGGAGTTAACCGCGACTGACGCTATTTTGAGTAGAATTACCGTGTTGTTGTTTTTTGAGTAGAAATAAAAGTTCTCCAAATGCAGCGAAACTTTTTGACGATTTTTTTGAATTAAAGAGGCACTAGAAGCTTTGTGGGAGGACTAGAAGATCCACGAGGTGGGCACAACCCACCAGGGCACGCCAGCCCCCACAGGCACGTCCTGGTGTCTTGTGGCCCACTCGAGGCAAATTTTTGCGTGAAACCGACGCCAAAAAATCCTATAAATAGATAAACCATCAGAAATAACCCTATATCAAAAGTTCCATCGCCGCAGGCCTCTCTAGCCATGAAAAACTAAGCTGGACCATGTTTCGACACCCTGCCGGAGGGGGTAATAATTACCGAAGGCCATCTTCATCATCCCAGCGGCCACCATGATGAGGAGGGATTAGTACACCCTCAGGGCTGGGGGTTTGTATCAGTAGCTATGTGTTTGATATCTCTCTTGTGTTCTTGAGATGGCATGATCTGAATGTATCGCGGGCTTTGTTAATATAGTTGGATCATATGCTGTTTAACCCTCTCTATCTTGTTGTGATGAATTGAGTGTTCCCTTTGAGATTTCGTTCTTATAGGATTGAACACTTTTATGGATTTGAGAACACTTGATGTATGTCTTGCTATGAATACCCGTGGTGACAACGAGGTATCATATTGATTCACTTGATATGTGTTTCGACACTCAACTCGCGAATTTCCGAGGTGACATTGGGGTAATCTATGCATAGGGGTTGTTGCACTTCTCATCTTTGTTTCTTTGGTAGAAATCTTGGGGCACTCTTTGAGGTTATTTGTGTTGGATTGAGTATTATGAATCTGAATTTGTTGTGGTGTTATTTTAGTATGAACGCTTGATAGATTGATCACAAAGAATAACTTGGTGTTATTTTTGTACGAGCTCTTGATAGATCGATCGAAAAGAATAACTTGGTGTTATTTTAGTATGAGCTCTTGGATGGATCGATCAGAAAGAATAGCTACAAACAATTTCTTGTTATGTTCTCAGCTAGATAAGAATTTTGGAGTGATTCTTCGTCACACGTTGAGGGATAGTTATATGATCCAATTATATGAGCATTGTTGAGAGATTGCACTAGCGAAAGTACGGACCCTGGGCTGCATTTTCAAGCATTCAAATACCGTTTATGCTCACTTTTGTTACTTATTACCTTACTGTTATTTAGTGTTACTATTGCGAAAATCAGTATCTACTATCATTACTACACTTTTATCAACATCACTTCGCCGAACTAGTGCACATATACAATTTGCCATTGTATTGAGTGTGTTGGGGACACAAGAGACTCTTTGTTATTTTGTTGCAGGGTTGTTTGAGAGAGACCATATTCATCCTACGCTTCCCACGGATTGATAAACCTTAGGACATCCACTTGGGGGAAAATTGCTACTGTCCTACAAAACTCTGTGCTTGGAGGCCCAACACGAGTCTACAAAAATAAAGTTGCGTAGTAGATATCATGAGTCAGCGAGATCTCAGTCTATGTCGAAATCTGTTTCTCGGTCGCGGTCTTCTTCCTTTTTTTCCTTTGTTCCAACTCTTACTAGCCCTTGACAACTTTGCTGTATGAAATACTACTTGATGTCCACTTCGTTTTGACTTGGTCTTGGTTGATCAGTGTTGCATGTTCCAATCGGAACATAAGCCGTTGGGTATGTGTTGAACCCGTGGAGAAAATTCTTGTTGCCTTCGCGACAGAAAGCGATCGGACGAATTGCCTGTGACTGCTGCTGTTTGACTAGTGCATCCGTAATAGAGACCCGCTAGATTAGTGTTGATGATGACGAAAAAACTGTAAGCCTTAGCGATTTGCGAGATTGTGGTGTTGGAATTGACCGAAACCGTACTTTCTCTTGAAATCTAAACCTCAAAGATTGTAAATCCAAACTGATAAACTCAAAGCTGGTGCAGATCCTTCCAAGCTGGCTCCTCTTCATCCGAAGAATTGTGAACTTAGCAATCATTGGGAGAGATCCCTCCAAGAAGTCAACACCATGGTGTGTGGCCCTATGGTGGGCGCCAACTGTCATGGTTTTGTCATGGCAGATGTCCTAGTGTGAGGACTTAGTCGTGAGTCCATCACAACTAGGTAGCAGCTTTAATGGGGTTGATTGGAATCGAGAAGGCGCAAGTTTTTACCTAGGTTCGGCCCCTCACGGTCAAGGTAAAAGCCTACATCCTACTTGATTTATATTGATCATCATGGTCTCGATTACAAGGGCACTATTTTGCTGCCTCTATCTCGAGAGCCCTTAAAACATTTTGTCTCGTGACCTACTGAAAAATCTGTCTCGAGACTGGTCTGTCTAGGACCTATCTATTTTCCCCTGTCCCTCTTGGGGTGCCTTGCCCCTCCTTATATAAGTTGAAGGGGAAACTTACATGTAGAGTCCTAGTAGGATTAGGGTTTAGCCTATTTCTGGCTTCTTATCACGCGCTTCTTAACCCCGAGCTTCTCACCGTGGGCTTCTTATCTCCAGGCGGCTTATATTCAGGGCTCATATCTGAGACTCATCTCCGGGACTCAATGTAGGTGCCAGGTTACAACTTCCGGGTTATCATGCCGGCTTATGATGTCGGGTTACGACTCTAGAGATGACTTAATAGGGCTACTTAAGTCCAGAAATGACTTAACGTCGGGACGACTTAGGCCTAGAAAAAACTTAACGTTAGGGCGACTTAATCCCAGAGATGACTTAACATAAGGAGTCGGGTTTAGCCGTGGGTAATTTCCCCGATAGGGTCTCCCTGCCGTAACCCTCGTCGATGATCAATTATGGCGCCCTGTGGACCATACATGAGGCAGGACGACGAAGATGTCGAGAGCAGGAGTGCAACCCAGTCACGACAATGCGGCAGGAAGCCCAGTTTTTGGAGCAACTCGAATATATATTCCTAGGAGCCACTGTCAAGTGCCTAAGCAATAACCAACTTCAGGAGGACTCCTGGAGTCTTGCAGCGATGCAGGGATCTGGCATCATTTTGCATGTGTAGGAAATTGCCATGGATTCACTTTGATCACTGAGACGCAGATTACGCAGGGGAGATGAGCGTGTTGATGACTGAGGCAAGTCTCATTGACAGAACCTTGGCGATCGGTTTTGCTATGGAATGGATGAGGCTGATTGGCCAGAAATCAGCCATGCTTCTTCCTGGCAAGGCGATCATGGCAGAGTTGAGGTCAGGGAAATTGCCTCCAGCTAAGTTGTATAAGTGTTCGAAGACCGCCATGACATCCTGCTTAATGATGCACCAGCATGATCTGAAGAAGGAACTAGAGAAGTCATCCGGCCCCAGTGCCTTGTCCGCGAAGGAGGCCAGGATCACTGTCCAGACTTCTGGTTCAGTTAAGGGGTTGTCGAGGCCAACATTCCAAACCGATGGCAGTTGGATGGATTCCTAGTTTATGGAGCAGCCACGGGCTTGCCTCGTGCCCAATAGATGTACAAAGTGGATGTGCGCAATAGCGGCCTTATCATCTTGCGTAGTGGCTGTTTCGGCATCCGATTGCAGCCAGTAGATGAAGTTCCTTTGCCTTATGGAATTAATCTTTGCTTGGAAGAAGTCCATCCCGGCGTTGCCAGTGCGAAGCCTTGTGACCCTAGAGGCCTGACATTTGCGCGCGCGCTCGTCACACACAGCTCCACAATCATCTGCTTGAGCTGCTTGCGGAGACTGAAATCTGCGGGCAAGAGCAGACGCTTCTCCTGGGTGATGTCCATCCTAAGCACAACCTCAGCAGCCAGATGGAGCTGGACTTTTGCATTTCTAAATAGGAACCATGCCCAAATCTTCAGATCAAAAGCATTCCTCTTCGTTTTGAGCTTGAGCCTTGTGCTATTTCTTGAGCTTGCGTTGGGTTTTCCCTTGAAGAGTAAAGGGTGATACAGTAAAGTAGAGATAAGTATTTCCCTCAGTTAGAGAAACAAGGTATCAATCCAGTAGGAGGGTACAAGCAAGTCCCCAATCTATGCACCTGCACAAACAATCAAACACTTGCACCCAATTCGATAAAGGGGTTGTCAACCCCTTCACTGTCAATTGCAAAGGTGAGATCTTATAGAGATAGATAAAACTAAACAAAAGATAAAATATTTTTGGGTTTTTAGTTTATAGATCTGAAAATAAAAGATTGCAAAATAGTAGATCAGAAAAAAATATGATGGAAAATAGACCCAGAGCCCATAGGTTTCATAGATGCTTCTCTCATGAAGGCAAATAATGCGGTGGGTGAACAAATTACTGTCAGAAAAGCGCAAAGTTATGACGATATCCAAGGCAATGATTATGCATATAGGCATCATATCCGTGTCAAGTAGACCGACTCTTGCCTGCATCTACTACTATTACTCCACACATCGACAGACTCCTGCCTGCATCTAGAGTATCAAGTTTAAGAGCACAGAGTAACACATTAAGTAAGATGACATGATGTAGAGGGATAAACTTAAGCAATATGATGGAAACCCCATCTTTTTATCCTTGATGGCAACAATACAAATGTGTACCTCGCTACCCCTACTTTGTCACTGCGTGAGGACACCGCAAGATTGAACCCAAAACTAAGCACCTCTCCCATTGCAAGAAAAACCAATCTAGTTGGCCAAAACAAACCAACAATTCGAAGAGAAATTCAAACATATCAATTCATGCATATAAGAATTCAGAGAAGAGTCAAATAATATTCATAGATAATCTGATCATAAATCCACAATTCATCGAATCTCGGCAAACACACTAGCAAAGAAGATTACATTGGAAAGATCTCCAAGAACATCGAGGACAACATGGTATTGAGAATCAAAGAGAGAGAGAAGAAGCCATCTAGCTACTAGCTATGGACTTGTAGGTCTGAGGTAAACTACTCACGCTTCATCGGAAGGGCAACAGGGTTGATGTAGATGCCCTCCGTGATCGAATTGAAGGAAATATGCTCTAGAGGCAATAATAAAGTTGTTATTTATATTTCCTTATATCATGATAAATATTTATTATTCATGCTAGAATTGTATTAACCGGAAACTTGGTACATGTGTGAATACATAGACAAAATAGAGTGTCCCTAGTACGCCTCTACTTGACTAGCTCATTAATCGTTAGCCATAGACATGTGTTGTCATTTGATGAACATGATCACATCATTAGCGAATTATGTGATGGACAAGACCCATCCATTAGCTTAGCATAATGATCGTTAAGTTTTATTGCTATTGCTTTCTTCATGAGTTATACATATTCCTCTGACTATGAGATTATGCAACTACCGAATACCGAAGGAACACCTTGTGTGCTATCAAACATCACAACATCAATGGATGATTATAAAGATGCTCTATAGGTGTCTCCGAAGGTGTTTGTTGAGTTGGCATAGATCAAGATTAGGATTTGTCAATAAGTGTATCGGAGAGGTATCTCTGGGCCCTCTCGGTAATGCTCATCACTATAAGCCTTGCAAGCAGTGTGACTAATGAGTTCGTTGTGGGATGATGCATTACATAACGAGTAAAGAGACTTCCCAGTAACGAGATTGAACTAGGTATGATGATACCGACGATTGCATCTCGGGCAAGTAACATACCGATGACAAAGGGAATAACGTATGTTGTTATGCGGTTTGACCAACAAATATCTTCATAGAATATGTAGGAGCCAATATGAGCATCCAGGTTCCACTATTGGTTATTGATCGGAGATGTGTCTCGTTCGTGTCTACATAGTTCTTGAACCCATTGGGTCCGCATGCTTAACATTCGATGACGATTTGTATTATGAGTTACGTGTTTTGGTGACCGAAGTTTGTTAGGAGTTCTGGATGAGATCACGGACATGATGATGAGTCTCAAAATGGTCGAGACATAAAGATTGATATATTGGAAGGTAGTATTCGCACACCGGAAGGGTTCTAGAGTGTATCGGGTACATACCGTAGTACCGGAGGGGTTACTGGAACCCCCCCCCCCCCGGGAAAGATATGGGCCATATGGGCCATAGGAGGGAGGCTCACCAGCCCACCAGGGGCTGGCACGCCCCCCACAAGGGAGGAGGCCGAATTGCATTAGGGAGGGAGCGGCGCCCCCCTTTCCTTCTCCTACTCCCTCTCCTTTCCCCCTTTCCCCCTCCGGAAAAAGGAAAAATGGAAGGGGCCGAATCCTACTAGGACTGGAGTCCTAGTAGGACTCCCATCTCCTTGGTGCGTCCCTTGTGGCCATCCTCCTCTTCCCCTCCTTTATATACGAGGGCAGAGGGCACCCCGTAGTACAACAGTTGTTTCTTAGCCGTGCCCGGTGCCCCCTCCACAGTTTACTACCTCGGTCATATTGTCGTAGTGCTTAGGCGAAGCCCTGCGCACATCACCAACACTGTCCCCATGCCATCATGCTGATGGAACTCTCCCTCGACCCTCTACTAGATCAAGAGCTCGAGGGACGTCATCGTGCTGAACGTGTGCTGAACACGAACGTGCCATACGTTCGGTACTTGGATCGGTTGGATCGTGAAGACGTTCAACTACCTCAACCCCGTTGCATAACACTTCCGCTTTCGGTCTACGAGGTAAGTGGAGACACTCTCCCGTCTCGTTGCGATGCATCTCCTAGATAGATCTTGCATGATCATACTAAATTTTTGAATTACTACGTTCCCCAACAGTGGCATCTAAGCCAGGTCTATGCGTAGATGATATGCATGAGTAGAACACAAAGAGTTGTGGGCGATAATAGTCAAACTACTTACCACCAATGTCTTACTTTGATTCAGCGGTATTTTTGGATGAAGCGGCCCGGACCGACATTACATGACCGCGTTCATGAGACTGGTTCTACCGACGTGCTTCGCACACAGGTGGCTAGCGGGTGTCTATTTCTCCAACTTTAGTTGAATCAAGTTTGACTACGGCCGGTCCTTGTTGAAGGTTAAAACATCACACTTGACGAAAAATTGATGTGGTTTTGATGCATAGGTAAGAACGGTTCTTGCTAGAAGCCCGTAGCAGCCACGTAAAACTTGAAACAACAAAGTAGAGGACGTCTAACTTGTTTTTGCAGGGCATATTGTGATGTGATATGGTTGTTGGTGTCAAAACCGGCGGATCTCAGGTAGGGGGTCCCGAACTGTGCGTCTAGGATTGATGGTAATAGGAGAAGAGGGACACAATGTTTTACCCAGGTTCGGGCCCTCCCTATGGAGGTAATACCCTACGTCCTCCTTGATTGATCTTGATGAATATGAGTATTGCAAGAGTTGATCTACCACGAGGTCATAATGACTACCCTCTAAAAGTCTAGTCTGGCTATGATTATGATTGTCCTCCCTCCGGACTAAGTCCTCTGGTTTATATAGACACCGGGGGGATCTAGGGTTACATAAGGTTGGTTACAAAGAAAGGAGTCTACTTATTTGATCGCCAAGCTTTCCTTCCACGCTAAGGAGAGTCCCATCCGGACACGGGTGCAGTCTTCAGTCTTCGTATCTTCACATCCCATCAGTCCGGCCCATGGCTAACAGGCCGGACGCCCGAGGACCCCTTAGTCCAGGACTCCCTTAGTAGCCCCCGAATGAGTCTTAAATGACGAGGTGTTCGGCGCATAGATTGTCTTTGGCATTGCAAGGCGGGTTCCTCCACTGATGACTTCCAAGTAGTGTGTTCGGCCTTCCATTTAATGTTGTACCCCTCGGCTTCTGCGCATCGATAACTTCAGTTTCCACGTGTCGAGTGAATGCGAGAGGTTGGGGTATTTTTACATATACCACCCTGACCATACCAGAAAGGTGCCTATTTAAAGAGAATAGATCTCAGATCCCCTCCAAATCTCAGGGAAGAAACCCTCAGAGCTTGTGGAGCAGAACCATCCCAACATGGCTAGCGCTCCCAGCTCTTCCTCTCATCCCGACAACTCCGAAAAGGGGGATTGGAAGATATGTTTAGTTTCCCACAGTCAGCTGGTGAAGCTGCAAACACAGGGCTTTCTTCCCCCGCGGATTTGGTCCTCATACGAGCAGGGATGACATCCTTCAAGGGCGGGCCTCAAGCGGAGAACTTCCCCAATCCGTCCAAGGGAGAACGAGTATGCTTCGTCTCCTTCTTGTTAAGAGGTGTCGGATTTCCGATCCATCCCTTCCTCCGAGGTCTGCTGGAGTATTACGGCCTCCAACTGCACAGTCTCACCCCCTCCTCTATCCTTCATATTGCGGGTTATGTCGCTCTATGCGAGCTATTCCTGGTGTGGCACCCCGGCTCAGAGAAAACTGGAACGCCCGTTATTCCAGCCTAGAGCTCAAGGTGAAGTCTTCTGGAATACGACACTTCTTAGCATAGAACAAACCAGCTCTCTATTACAACACGAATAGGATTACAAGGTCTCCGATATTATAATGATAACATCGACACGGCGATACTATGCCATCCACAGTTGCTCTATGCAAGCAGCAGAACAACTCGAAGCAGCGGAATATCTATAGCAGCGGAACAACGACGAAGGTGGAGGACTCCAATCCGCAGGGACTCTGGCTGGAATGCTTATCCTAGCTCGCGAACACCAAAACAACACCAAACAAGCAAGTAATCCAGGAATGACCTGTAAGCTGGCATGACATACTAGGTTAGTACATTGAATGTACTAGCAAGCTCACAATTAACCAGAAGCATTCAAGACAAACAACAGCATGGCGATTACAGGTTAAGCAGGAAATAACATGAGATCCTCATAACAGCATGCCAAGACCAACATGACATCCAAAGTAATACTACAAATTAATACCAAATACCATCATGAAAATAATCATAATAGCCACTAAGAATCCAATGGCATATATGAACCTGATACAGCTAGAACAATATGAGCATGGCATGAAACTAGCATGCAACATGATGACACTATATGCACCAATTATTCTTCTTGGGTTATCTCGTAACCATCACACGCATCACTTACCAACCTCGGACATTACACGATCATCTCAGGATCAAATCAAGCTTGGTATAAACAATACCGTAGTAATCATTAAATGACGACAAGGAGCTTGATCTTTACCCATGATTCTCGCACAACATCACGAATATCCAACAACTCCGTATCCTCGATACCACGGTGATTCCGGCAACCACAAGCAAAGTAACTCATGATCCTTACGGCGATCATCACCAAGTAACTCATGATCCTTACGGCGATCATCACCAAAGTAACTCATGATCCTTACAGCAATCACCACCAACTTATTTCATCACCGAACCGGGGTTGTCATTAATCAAGTTATTATCAATACTATTGACTCATGGTGGGACCGACACGAAGTGGGCCCTTATCCGCAGACGCGGCTATCGATAGATTTAATATACACTCTGCAGAGGTAGCGCACTGTACCCATACCACGGAACCCATGGCCTCGCACTCCCATTTGTGAGGACCAACGGCGTTCTAAAAAAACCGATCTACTGTCGTGACACTCTCCCGGCCACTCCGACCCACTCCCAACTGGGCTAGCCCTGGGTGGCCCCGTGTCTACCAAAGAAACCCCGACCATTGTCGTGGTCAAAACTCCCTCACGGAGACCGGATCCATAAAACTAAAAACAACGGGCACACAAGATTATGTCCGCCTACCTGATCAGGGTAAGCACGCCCATAACCTTCCCTCGTGGGAGGCACCGGCGAGATGCACGACAATAGACCCAGTTAGGACCTTATCCATACGGTAAGTGTGGTTGCACTGGTCATTTTCGATCTGGCGGCACCATGACTCAGCCAACAATTGTTCAAGTTCAATTAAATTTTGTTAAACTTGAATGCAAAATGTTGAGCCATGATAAAAGTAACATGATGCAACTACAATGCATGAACATGATATTAACATAATCACGGGATGCGACATAACCATCCATCATATCAACTATGAAATAATCTCCAACCAAACATGGCATAATGACGAGCATAAATATTACAAGTGCAACACTATTCATAGTATAACATAACAAGACCATTATCATCAACCATAAATAACGTGCAAGAACTCATCAATAATATTACCGAGTAACACTTAACCAACTAACAACAAAGGAACAACGCATATTAACAGTACTCGATAACCAACGTTAATCATTCACCGAAGAACATGACCAACCCAACATGTAATACTATCAAGCATGGCAATATGAAAGTAATACTAGCAACTAGCAGGGCATGATAAATATGTGCATAACAACATAGCAAACAAGTAAGCACAATCCTAGAAGCATTTCCGAAACACCGATAACCATATTTTAAACAAGCTATCATGTAATAAATATTCAAGTTGAAAACCATGGCTACTGCATGACTATCATGCAAGTGGGTATTGTGGTTTGCCCGGGGGTGAAGAAGCACCGGGAAGAAGTGCGGTGATGCCGCGAAAAGATTTGCCGGAAACAGTTCTCTCTCGGAGGGGCTATTTACATGCAAGGGCAAAAAGGTCATTTTCATACTGTCAAACCAAAGTGAAAATGAAACCAACAGAACGGGCTCGACGAGACGAAGACGTGGGCTTTGGAATCACCTCATTTGGGATTGTGGTTAAAAAGATATGAAGTGTTTTCTGCCAGGGACCCATCTGTAATGAAAATATTTAGAGAGTGGGCCAAAACAGAAAAGCTGAAAGCGCATTCCAGGAACTACGTTTTCGGGACAGTGAAGGCATATTTTTGGCCGAAGCCACAGCTGTTTACGTTTTCACTGAAACGAAAGCGTATCCATGAGATTATGCTTCCACTTAACTAACGTGGCAACGCGGGGCCGGGCTTGAGGCGCTGATTGGTGGGGTTCGCGGGGAGGGGCCCGTCGACCTAACTATCTTCAACTTCCCACTCGGGGAGCTCCTGGCCGAGGGGAGAGGAACGCCCCGACGGTGATTGCCGGCGCTACGGGGCATCTCCGGCGAGTCTCCGGCTATGGATGGACTCAGCGCTCAACGGCGCATCAAAATATCCTATCCACGGCTGGTGGGAGGACCCAAGACGACGAGGAGCTTGGCGCCGGCGGATAGGGGCTTCGGCAATTGGAGAACTCCTAGCAAGAGGCCACCGTAGGAGGAATAGAGTGCTGGGGTGGATCTAGGGTGTGGATGGGGGCCTCTAGAGGTGGAAGGAGAGGGGGAGCGGCTCGCCACTGCTGAAATCATGGAGGACAGAGACGGCAGCCATGGCGGCCATTGGGGGGCTCGGGAGCTCTTGGAGCCCAAGGGAGGGGTCGGGGAGGACTGAGAAAGTGAGGCGAGGTTGTTGGTGAAGAGAAACGAGCTCGGGGCGGCCTATATATAGCCGGGGCAAGAGGGATGGGCTCTGGTGCCACCGGGCACGTCCGGCCGAGGCTCTGGCGACGGCGAGCGATCACGGGGAGGCGCGGGATCGTGACAAAGGGGGAGCGGACGAGCTACAGAAGTGCACAGGGACGAGGAGAGCTCGGGGACAAGAGGGGAAACGGCCACGGCGCCATAAATGTTTCGGACGGCCATAGTGCATCGGTGGACGCGCGTCGACGAGAGCTGACGGAGGGGAAGAAGGCTCCAGGATAACGGCGACAACGCGGGCTAGCTGCTGGACATGCCCGTGCTCGATGAGACGCCGAGCAGAGAAGGGGCCCGAGCAAGAAGCCATTCTGGGCGCGGCCATTGCATGCCAAAACGATGGTCACCGCGTGCACTGGTGCTAATAGTGCCACGAGCTAAGCCAAATGTTGTCTGGGATGGAGTTCTTCCTGGGGTGGTTTCAACTGCCGTGGTAGATTGGTTAAAAGTGACACGGTTAAGTGGTAAACCACCTCTGAAGTTTACTGCAGTAAACTTGATCGAGCACTACTGATCCACAGAGACTTTATTTAGGTCAATGGAGTTGTCTGGTATGTTCAGGGTAAGAAGGACTTACATCCTGGTAATTATGAGAAGAATTGGACCACTAATTAATATAGTTGCTTTGCAACTGCCAAAGATGGTCCAGAATCAAGATTAGGATGATGCACTCACATGGAGTGTCAAATTGAGCTCAAATTTGTCAAGGCTTCATTATTTGGTCATAGTAAGATGTTGTAAAAATTTCATACTAAATGGATAAGCCAAAGTGGTACTTGCTCACAAACACCTTCACTGACCAAAAACTTGCAAAAATTCTAGAGGGCAAATTTCGTGATGAAACATGCCGAAAATGGGTGGTGGTAGGTTATATGGATAATAGAAGCCCTAGAAAAATTGGCAGCCATAATGGAGCAAGATACAATATACTTTCTTCACAATCTGAAATTTTGGACATAATCAAATAATTGAAGGTGAGCTCATATGGAGGCCTGACATAAGCTCTACTTTGGTGGAGAGTGATGATATGATGGTATGAGGGATCATGCAAAATGGCAACTCATTTGGTTATGCCTAGCTTGTACTTCCTTCACAACTACTTCCCTCAAACAGGAACTTTGGAAAATCATAATTAAATAATTACTAGGCAAATGAGGTTGCACTTTGGCATGAGGCAGTGATATGGACAGGAAAAGGTGTCCAAGTAGTTTGAGGTCAATTGGGATAAGATAAATGGCACTTGCTTCACATTCTTTGATTTAGGACAGAATAAGAAATGAATTAATTGAGCATGATGATAAACATGACAAATGAAATATTTTTCCATATTTAATAAAGATATGAACCAAAAAATTTATGAGAATTATTTGGCAATTTTAGGAGTGATGGAAATAAAGGTTGCTTCACAACCTAGGGCAAATTGGGTTATTCCTTTAATAGAAAAGGAATATTCCCAATAAAAATATTGGGCTTTGGACTGGGATGATAATGACAGGGTCTAGGGAAGGATTTGGGAATGACAAGCCACTCTGGAAACAAAGCAGAGGGCATATTCTTTAGTTTCCAGACCACAAAGCCACGGGAAAGGAAAACTCAAGCAAAAACCTCACAAAAACAAAAGAAAAAGAAAGGGCCAAAAGTCAGGCTGTAACAAACCTTACCCCCTTAAAGAAATCTCGTCCTCGAGATTTGGTTGCTCAGGGAACAAGTATGAAAATACTGACTTAAGGAAACCACTCGGGTGTCCTTTTTCTTATTTTTATTCCGACTAAATTTTTATCTGACAAGCCCTAGGGTGGTTTGCTTTAATATATCCATATTCTGACAGATCTTACCTTGCTTGTTCATGCTTATACAGACTCCAGTTTCTTTTTAGATATGCTGACTTAACCGACTGTGATGGATTCTCACGACTGAAATATATGTCGGGCTCACAAATCCAAGAGTGATTTCCGCTGGGTGTGTCACCCGGCACTGACAATCTTTCATGAAGTGGTGATCAGATTTTCCTAGTGGACACCCAAGTTTTAACTCCTTGCATTGGGTTTCTCCACTAAATGTAGGTCCTTCGGGTTCCAAACAGTGAATTGAGTCATAACCGCTTTCCTGAGAGATTCTGGCTTATCGCGGAAGTGTCAAGATCATCTTAACTGGTTCCACTGACTTGAGTATCGAATCCGTACCAAATATTTGATTGTTCCCTATCGTGGCTAACATAAGAGTTTGACCTGTAGGATAATATCTGCAGACTTGACTGGCGGCGGCTCTGCACCACGCGGGTCTTGCAACAATTTTCATACCCACATTACTGGTCTTTCTCCTTCATTATTGTTTTCTTGGTCTAGATCCTTGGTTGAAAGAGCTGGCTCATATTGCTTCTTTGTGTTACCATAGGTACGGTTGGTACAATTTTTCAGCAACCATAGCCTATCCTCATTTTTCTAACAAGGTACCCCATTTAATTGTAGGTTCAACACCCCTCAAGTTCTGACTGATTCTTGCTTCTGACCAAAATGTTGCAGATCTGATTCTTGGGATTTACTACCATATGCTATCAATTTACAGCATACTACCTTGTACCAATGTCTTACTGAGGAAGATTGGCTGGCTTCTACTTGAAACTTTCATCGAACAGCTTGCCGAAGAAGACTGGGTATCGTGCTTCAGAAGCTTACCCCTTTAAAGACTTTGCTGGGGAAAGACTCAGTACCTTATGCCGGAAGCTTTTCTGGTTACCTACTGAAGAAGATAGAGTACCTTGTGCGGGAAATCATCCATGTATCATACTGAGGAAGATAGATGAATCCTGCCTTGGAAGCTTTTCAGGTATCTTGCGAGGGAAAATTGGGTTGCTTACACCAGAAGATTCTTACTGTGATATGCGGACCGATTTCCACATATATAACCATCTTACAATTTTTGTTATTGATTTCTTGTATGAAACGGGGTTTTGTAGGACTATCCTCCTTTCTGAGGACATGCCATATTTTTGCTTGCTTCCAGGTACGTCGGGTTCCAAAATCAACCTCAACGAAAAATTAAACTTGTATCTGAGCCATACCTTTGATAATATTCTGTCAACCTTGCACACAATTTATCTTCTTGTTGATTTGATCATTTTTCTTCTATGAGGAGTGCACACTGAGGGAGACTTGACACTCAGTAACATGATCAGATATTCCCCAATCTAAATGCAGTAGGCTAAGAACTCCATATTGTGGTGAGGAGTGCACGGTAATGCAAACTTATACTCACATTCTATCTAGGATTTCTTTTGTATTCAGACGAGCTATTTCCAATTTCACTACAGTCTGCTGATAATTCCATTCTGTTTAGCTGAGTTTCCAAATATGTGCATTTCTTGCTGACTCTTCGGGTCCGGTGTTGGCTGCCGAGCAACTTTAATAGGGGAAAAATTTGTAACACCAAAGGCCCAAAGAAACAAAAGAGATGACTAAAACAAACACACACAACATACTACTAATATAATTAAACAATCATCACATATTACTGCTACCCACACAATAATATGCATGCACACCTAAGCACACAAGTCTCACAGAAACTCTAGTATTACGGTCTAATATGCTGTGAAAGGTGTGCACGAAAATTATATCCATGTGTGGAAGGAGTTGGCGTAACCAAAGCTACATGAAGAACTGGCTGAACAGTGGCTGGATCTGGATAGATACACAGGTGAGAACGGACTTGACGACCAAGTAGAGAGACACAAAAGTCACGACCACCTCTACATCAAGCGTACGAAGGGAATCGTACCCGTCCAAAGAATGAAATGACATGGCAAGAGAACAGTGGAAGACTGGGTTTATTGGTATTGCACTTTTCTTGATAACCAAGATCAGTAAGGGTTGCCAAGGCAACGAGATGGATGACAATGGATGATGATGTGATCACATCACACCGAGGAGCAGGCATGCTAAGAAAGATGGTGCAGGCGGTGGACCAAAAACGATGCCACCTACACTCACAATACTAACCGTTAGCGACAAAATAACAATCTATATGCATGCTATGCGTCAAACAAATGCAACAATCAAGTGCAACAAACCAACTGGGGTCTAGACTACCGTTTTCTAACGTTCGCGCGGCTAGGGCATCCTACAACTAGACCTGCTCTGATACCAAGCGATGTGGCACCCCGTCTCAGAGAAAACCGGAACGCCCCATATTCCAGCCTAGAGATCGAGGTGAAGTCTTCTGGAATACGGTACTGCTTAGCATAGAACAAACCAGCTCTCTATTACAACACGAATAGGATTACAAGGTCTCCGATATTACAATGAATAACATCGGCACGGCGATACTACGCCATCCTCAGTTGCTCTATGCAAGCAGCAAAACAACTTGAAGCAGCGGAATATCTCTAGAAGCGGAAAAAAACTATTGGCAGCGGAACAACGATGAAGGTGGAGGACTCCAATCCGCAGGGACTCTGGCTGGAACGCTTATCCTAGCTCGCGAACACCGGAACAACACCAAACAAGCAAGCAATCCAGGCACGACCTCCAAGCTGGCATGACACGCCAGGTCAGTACATTGAATGTACTTGCAAGCTCACAATTAACCAGAAGGATTCAAGTCAAACAACAACATGGCAATTACAGGTTAACTAGGAATTAACATAAGATCCTCATAAGAACATGACATGAGCAACATGACATCCAAAGTAATACTCGAAATTAATACCAGATACCATCATGAAAATAATCATAATAGCCACTAAGAATTCAAAGAAATATGAACCTGATACAGCTAGAACAATATGAGCATGGCATGAACATATAAATCTGATGATACTAGCATGCATCATGATGACACTACATGGACCCTTCGGCCTCCCCAGCTGGGGCGGCCTTCCTTTTCTTCCCTCCCCCCGCTGGAGGGGGAGAGGTCGCTTCTTCCTCCTCCTCGTCTTCACGGGAGGAGTGCGTCTTGGAGTCATCGGATGATGAATCCGACACCTCCAGGTGCCGGGGACTCTTTCGAGACCCCGAGGCCTTCTTCTCCGGCACCACATAGGGTGCCGGAACCAGCAGCTTCGCCAAACGAGCATCCACTGGGCCTTCGGGCAAAGGATCCGGATAGTTGATCTGTCCGGACGTCTCCTGCCAATCCTGTCAAAGGTAAGGGAGCTTAGATCCCGCATGGAGTCAAACTATGAAAAACTACACTAGTAGAAAAAGGGCCTTTAGTCCCGGTTCATAAGGGCCTTTAGTCCCGGTTCTGGAACCGGGACTAAAGGGTCGGTACTAAAGCCCCCCCCCCTTTAGTCCCAGTTCTAACTAGAACAGGGATTAAAGGCCCTCCACGTGGCCACTGCCTGGAGGTCCACCTTTAGCCCCGGTTGGTAACACCAACCGGTACTAAAGGAAATTTTATGATTTTTTTTTGAAATTTTTTCTTGAATTTTTTTTTGAATTTCAAATTTCTGAATTATTTTAACCTCTAATCTCTAATCACCCCTCATCACTGCTCAATTTAACCTTTAATCTCTAATCACCACTCATCATTCCAAATCATCTAACTTCCCGAACGGTCACCCATCCTCTCACTACTCCAGCCTGAGCACGCTTAATTTCTGAGTTCTATTCTCCCTCGTTTCCAAGTCTGCACTTGTTGTTTTCCTGACAATAGTAAGATGTCATTCCTATTAACCCTTAGGAATTTAGCTTGAGCATGAAGTCACACATTTCACTGTTTGAGTTTGAAACTATTGTTCTAAAAATCAATAATTATTTCGTAACACTAATATTTCTTGAATAAGTAGTTTGACCATAGTTTGACCACAGTTTGACCATAGTTGACCAAAATTCAAAAAACTGAAATAATTATTTAGTAACACTAATATTCTTGAATAATTATTTAGTAATACTAATACTTCTTGAATAAGTAGTTTGACCATAGTTTGACCAGATTTAACAAAAATTTAAAAAAACTGAAATTTGAGTGTAACTTTTTTTCCTTTTAGAATTTGAGGATTCTAAAAATTTGCAAACAGGCCATAGGCCGTCTCCATCGGATGCGGATTTTCGTTCCGAACATTTTGATATATTATACGTTTTTTCTGACATCGTATGCAAAAGTTATAGCCGTTTTACATTTTCCCTACACTTTTTGCAAAACATGTCCAAATTTAAGTTTGAAAATTTTCCTAACTAGTAGATGTAGTAACATAACTACATCTCGAAGGATTTTAAATTTTGAGGTTTCTATCATTTTCATTTGCTTTTTACAAAACTAAAAAGGCGATGCACCAGGGGGTTGGATTTGAAAGTTGCACCATTAGTACCGGTTCGTGGCACGAACCGGTACTAAAGGTCTCAGCCCCATTAGTACCGGTTCGTGGCATGAACCGGTACTAAAGGTGCCACGAACCGGTACTAATGGGCATCGCAATCTTTAGTACCGGTTCGTGCCACGAACCGGGACTAAAGGTCCCATTTGAACCGGGAGTAATGCCTGTATGGTACCCTCGCCGCTTGAACTGGGACTACTGCTCACATTAGTCCTAGTTCGTAATGCAACCGGGATTAATGCTCTTTTCTGGCTGGACCAAAGCCCCTTTTTCTACTAGTGCTAATACCCCATAAAAGGTAAAAACATCTTACCGCACTAGCGTGACGCTACGAGCTGAATCCGCGATCCTCGGTAGCGGATGCGGGGGCCTCGGCGCCCTTGAAAAGCACCTTCCAGGCATCTTCGTACATCGTGTCGAAGAGCTTTCTCAGAGTTCGGTGCTGCGCCAGGTCGAACTCCCACAGGTTGAAAGCCCGTTGTTGACACGGGAGGATCCGGCGGTTGAAAGCCCGTTGTTGACCCTGGACTATGTTGACAAGTTTGAGCTTCTTGTCCACCAGGGTTTGGACGCATGTTTGGAGTCCGATCAGCTCTCCTTTTTTACGCCATGACAGGCCCGTCTCTTTCTAGGAGGTGAGCCGCGCAGGGGGGCCAGATCGGAACTCGGGGATTGCAACCCATTCAGGGTCACGCGGCTCGGTGATGTAAAACCACCCCGATTGCCACCACTTTAGGGACTCCACGAAGGAGCCCTCGAGCCATAGGACGTTGGGCATCTTGCCCACCATGGCGCCTCCGCACTCCGCCTGGGTGTCGCGCACCACCTTCGGCTTGACATTGAAAGTCTTGAGCAATATGTCGAAATGGGGGCGGATGCAGCGGAAAGCCTCGCACACGACGATAAACGCCGAGATGTTGTGGACAAAGTTCGGGGGCAGATCGTGGAAATCCAGGCCATAGTAGAACATGAGCCCCTGGACAAATGGGTGGAGAGGGAAGCCCAGTCATTTGGATATGATGATATGATGATATGAGGGATCATGCAAAATGGCAACTCATTTGGATATGCCTAGCTTGTACTTCCTTCACAACCACTTCCCTCAGACAGGAACTTTGGAAAATCTTAATTAAATAATTACTAGGCAAATGAGGTTGCACTTTGGCATGTGGCAATGATATGGACATGAAAATGTGTCCAAGGAGTTTGAGGTCAATTGGGAAAAGATAAATGGCACTTGCTTCAGGACAGAATAGGAAATGAATTAATTGAGCATGAGGATAAACATGACAAATGAAATATTTTGCCATATTTGAGAAAGATATGACCCAAAAAAATTATGAGAATTATTTGGGAATTTTAGGAGTGATGGAAATAAAGGTTTCTTCACAACCTAGGGCAAATTGGGTTATTCCTTTAATAGAAAAGGAATATTCCCAATAAAAAAATATTGGGATTTGGGCTGGGATCAAAATGACAGGGTCTAGGGAAGGATTTGGGAATGACAAGCCACTCTGGAAGCAAAGAAGAGGGCATCTTCTTCAGTTTCCAGACCACAAAGCCACGGGAAAGGAAAACTCAAGCAAAAACCTCAGAAAACAAAAGAAAAAGAAAGGGCCAAAAATCAGGCTGTCCCACCTAAGCTGCGAGGCCCATTTCGATTTATGGAGAAGATTGTTCTTCCTTGTCCCTCGTAATCAAGCTGGGTCAATTTTTTAAGTGGGAGGAGCTGAAGTGTGGCGCATCGCCGGGACCGGATACCTGTCCGACACGCCGAAGAAAGCTTCCGAAGAGTGGTGTTCCGAACGGTTCTACATCGAAGACGTCGCTCTACCCGACCCCGTCTGTATGGGCCTCCCCGAGTTTTCAAGTGCTCCCTTGAAGAAATGCCATAGCTGGCATCCTCGGAGCCTCGAGGAAGAGGATAGTACAGGGATCAGCCTATTGCTTGGCAAGATTAAGATGCTTACCCAGTCCAGATTGTCAATAGTTGAGATAATGGTGATCTCCACAGCACGGGGATCCAGCCACTCCAATATAGAGGGCTGCCCATGTGGCATTATAACGGGGAAGACGACGCCTCACGCTAAGGGTCCAAAGAACCCCGCCGCCCTGGCCAAAATATTGGCCGAACTGTAGAAAGGGGAGAAGGAGGAATTCACACGTCTCCAATATCGAGACAGATTTTCCATGTATAATCCTCCCAGCTGGGTAAGCTTTAACTCCACTATTTTACTCTTGTCCCTGAATCATTCTTGACAGGCAGTATCTTATCCGCTTATAACAGGACTGGCGAAAGACTGTTGAGGGGATCCATGACCCTACCCCTCAGCCGGAGAATCGCAACCGGGATCTTGACCCCGAATATGAGTAAGACCCGGAAATATTTGTGGAGCTCGAGGATGGAATATTCAATCAGATGAGCTATGACGGTACGGATGTTCCCATCATCGCCGATTACCCCGGTCTCCTTCCCTCTTCGCATGTAAGTCATCCGGAGATACCTTGTCCAAGAGAATTTTCTCATTCTTCCTCACCCACAGCACTGTCCTGTGCTCAAAAGGGGAGGCATTCTCCACACCAGCCTTCGGAGAGGAAGGCAAACGAAGATAAGGCCGAGCCCTCATCAAAGAGGTATGGATTTGCACATATGCACCTTGGTAGTCACATCCAAATGTGACCTTTCTGTTTATCCTGTATCAGGAAAAAGGTGTGTCGGGCTATATCCGGTGGTCCGGCCGGTCATACTTCCCACAGCCAGGATCCAGATCCTGCCGTAAAGACGGGGGCTGGTGCGGGGGTAATGCCGGACTATCCTCCAGCCGAGGATTCAGATGATGTATCCGTCACTAACTCGGAAGTGGAGAGCGCCATGAATCATCGGCGCTGCAGGGCCATTTTACAAGACCCTGGCTTTTCAAAAGAGGCATTTAACACATTCAGCTCAGCTGATGCATACATCCGAGCTGCTCGAGATGGGCTTAACAGAGCCACAAAGGAGCATCTAAAAGATGTGCGGGTAAGTTTACTTTGTCCGAATATGATAACCATATGAAAGTAGCCCCCGAGACGTGAAGCAGTTGGTACAACTGATTTAAGTATCATTGTAGAACCAGGTTCTTACGGAGTAGAATAACCTACTAGCTCATGAGCTTGAAAAGTGTCAGACGCAGCTAACTGCTGCCCGTGCCGAACTGGAGAAATCCAAGAAGGCGTCTCCTGGTAATGTTTCCCTCCTTCAAGAAAAAATGATTATATGCCAGCTGTGCTGATACTGTTGCTTGTCTCATAACATGGTCGTCGGACCAACTGGAAGAGAAACTGAAGGCCGCTCAAACGGGCGAGAAAGAGGCGAAAGGACTACATGCTACCGGCGAGTGCGTTCTGACCTGAGTCAGAGAGGAGAAAAACAAACTCCAGGATTCCAACATCCAGTTGGGCGAGGAACTGAAAGATGTGCGGGCCCAACTGGCCGACTCCGTGAAGGAGAATAAAAGGCTGTGAGGCAGCATATTCATTATGTCACCGAACTTACCTTATAATAGTTCAGAGATGAAAGGTACTGACAAAGTTTTGTTTGCAGGTATGCTGACAGGCCGTCCCAAAGAGGAGATGTCCGGATGGTCGGATGATCTGCTGCAGGGGCTGTCGCAAATGCACGAGCAAGCTCGGCAGGCAATGTGGAGTGTTGCTAAGGCCTTATGGCCATCCGCCTCCCCTCCAAGAAGTATGGAGGAGCTTGTAGAGCTATTTAAGGGAGCGCAGCGACGTATCCGATTATGGAAAATATCGGCCTGCCGGGAGGGTGCGCGAGAGGCCTGGGTCATGGTGAAAACACGGTATACCAAGCTTGATCCGAATCACATGACTCGGGTCGGACCTTTAGGGCCAGATGGGAAAGAAGTTCCCGTTAATTTGGTATATGACCAAGTAGCAGTAGCTGCCAAATATTCCCAACAGGATTGTAAGTTAGATAGCCTGTTGGATGGTATAGAGGAGGAAATTTATGAATGTAAGTGACTATGTACTTTCCTTGACATATGTAAATTCTAGCTGAATTGTAAAATGATTGTCATGGCAGACCTTTTCGCTTCAACCTCGGGACCCGAAGGTGCGGAGTGTTTTCGAATACCCGTGCGGCCGAATAGACCGGGGAATGCATGGAAACCAGGTGTAGGGGTCATAGTTTCTTGAAAAAACAAGTTGTATTCGGCTAGTTATGTTATATTACATTAAAGTTATAAGAAACATCTTCCAGAGGGAATAGTTCCGTTAAGGGTTCCTTTCCCTGGGTGTGCATGTGTTATAGTGCATGTCCGAACTGTGATTGGAAAAATTGCAGTATATATATATATATATATATATATATATATATATATATATATATATATATATATATATATATATATATATATATATATATATCTTCTGGGGGTTCACAATGGAGCGAATGAAAGAAACATCTTTAATCCACCGAGCGAATATTCCCTATAGAACCCTAGCTTTCAGCTTCACCCAGTCTGAGGCACATGTCCGGATGACCCGACAGTAACAATTGCAGAGGTGCTCCCTTTATGCCCTAGCTGAACTAACGGAACATAGAGCATAAGCACAGGAGCCAGGCAACCCAGCTTAGCCAAAACTTAAGTCATATCGATGCATATAATGGCGAAGAAAAGGTACATATGGAAAAAACGCATATAATGGACGTACATCTTTGCAAGCTTCTGTACAAGAAGCCCCCAAGTATAATGGACGTACATCTTTTAAAGCATATGTGTGCATCAGGGGTGCGCGGTCTAACCGCACGAAAGCTTTAAGGCTAAAGAGAAAAACGAAAAGAGAGAGAAAGACTAAAAAAATGTATTATGGAAACAGCAGGGAGAAGGAGACGAACAAAGAGTTCGGCGCTTAGGCATAGAATCTTCGGAGTCTGGCCGCGTTCCATGGGCTCGGCTCGAGGCGATTATCTGACGCATCACGCAGGCGGTATGCTCCTCCAGTGAGAACTTCGTTAATGATGAAGGGACCCTCCCATTGGGCTTGAGTTTGTCCTTTTTCTTCTCCGGCAAGCGTAGCACAAGTTCACCAACGCTATAAGTCTTGGCCCGTACTTCTCTGCTTTGATATTTGCGGGCCTATTGTTGATAAAATGCGGAACGGGCTTTTGCAACGTCACGCTCCTCCTCCACGGCATCTAGGCTGTCCTGCCGATTGAGCTCGGCCTCTCTCTCTTCGTACATGCGCACCCGAGGTGAGTCATGTATAGTGTCGCATGCTAGCATAGCCTCTATGCCGTACACCATGAAAAAAGGTGTGTATCCGGTAGTGCGATTGGGCGTGGTCCGCATCCCCCAGAGTACGGAGTCAAGCTCCTCAACCCAGTGTGTGTCTGATTCCTTCAAAGACTGCACTAGTCTAGGCTTGGTGCCGCTCATAATAAGACCATTAGCTCATTCAACTTCACCATTTGTCTGTGGATGATAGAAAGAGGCGTAATCAATCTTGATGCCCAGAATAGCGCACCAGGTTTTCACTTTGTCGGCTGTGAAGTTGGAGCCGTTATCAGTCATGATGCTGTGTGGAACACCATAACGGTGTACGACACCGTATATGAATTCTATCACTGGCCCGGACTCGGCCATTTTAACTAGTTTGGCCTCTATCCACTTAGTGAATTTACCCACCATGACCAGCAGATACTTTTTCTTATGGCTTCATCCTTTAAGGGGTCCAACCATATACATTCCCTAGACCACGAAAGGCCAAGTGATCGGGACTGTTTGTAGGGCAGTGGGGGCATATGGCTTTGGTTGGCGAAGAGTTGGCATTCGACGCAATGTTGGACAACGTCCTGTGCATCTGCTCGGGTCGTCGGCCAATAAAACCCTGTACGGAAGGCCTTGGTAACAAGAGCCCGAGCTGTCGCGTGGTGCCCGTCGAGACCGGCATGAATCTCAGCTAGGAGCTACCGCCCTCCTCCTCGGAGATACACCTTTGAAGGACTCCGGTAGCGCTTTTCTTATAGAGCTCTCCGTCGTGAACCTTGTAGGCCTTCAAACGCCGGACAATGCGGTCGGCCTCATTCTGATCCTCAGGAAGTTCTTTCCTATTAAGGTAGGCCAAGAAGGGTTCGGTCCATGGGGCAATGAGTGCCATAATGAGATGGGCCGACGATGTTATTTCGATGGCTGAGCCTCCGATGATATCAGTCGGTTCGAAATCTGGGGTTGTGTTCGGATCCGGACTAGTATTGCCGCTTCCCCCTGCCACACCACAGATGGCTTAAAAAGACTTTATAGAAAGATATTAGGTGGTATGGGGTCGCGCTTGGCCCCGATACGAGCAAGAACGTCCGCCGCTTGACTACTTTATCGGGCCACGTGATGGAACTTGAGCCCCTCGAACCGAGCCGACAATTTTAGGACGACATTACAATAAGCTGCCATCTTCGGATATTTGGCATCGAAGTCTCCATTTATTTGAGATATTGCAAGTTTGAGTCCCCGCGCACTTCCAGGCGATGTATGCCCATGGAGGCAGCCACCCGGAGACCATGCAACAAGGCCTCATATTCGGCTGTGTTCTTGGAGTCTGTGTATAGTATTTGTAGTATGTACTGAATGATGTCTCCAGTGGGGGATGTTAAAACGACGCCCGCTCCAAGCCCTGCCAGCATTTTGGAGCCATCGAAATACATGATCCAATTGGAATATGTGCCGTACTCTTTAGGGAGTTCGGCCTCTGTCCATTCGGGAACGAAGTCGGCTAGTACTTGGGATTTAATAGCTTGACGTGATTTGTATGTAATATCGACTAGAAGGAGCTCAATGGCCCAGTTGGCAATCCAGCCCGTGGCATCGCGGTTTTTTATTATGTCGTTGAGTGGTACCTCGGAGGCTACCATGATCGAACACTCCTCGAAGTAGTGCCGTAACTTTCGGGATGCCATGAAGACTGCGTATGCTATCTTTTGATAATGGGGGTACCGGGATTTGCATGGTGTAAGGATAGTGGATACGTTGTATACTAGCTTCTGAAGCGGGTATTTGTGTCCGTCCTGTTTTCGTTCAACGACGAGTACGGCGCTCACCACTTGATGTGTTGCCGATATGTATAGCAACATGGGTTCGCCGACATTTGGCGCGGCCAAGATTGGGTTGCCACTAGAAGTGTTTTTATTTCTTCCAGTCCGGCTATTGCAGCGTTCGTCCACTCGAAGTGATCGGTTTGCCGTAGAAGGCGATAGAGTGGCAGTGCCTTTTCTCCCAATCTGGAGATAAAGCAACTTAGAGCTACCACACAACCCGCGAGTTTTTGGACTTGTTTAAGGTCTGTCGACGTAGCCAATTGTGACAGAGCTCAGATTTTGGCTAGATTTGCTTCAATTCCTCTATTGGAGACGATGAAGCATAGCACCTTTCCTGCGGGGACGCCAAAAACACACTTTTCCGGAATGAGCTTACTGTCATATGCGCGGAGGTTGTCAAATGTGAGACATAGGTCGACTATTAGTGTTTCGACAAGCCTTGTCTTGATTACGACGTCGTCACATAGGCTTCAACTCTCTTTCTGATCTCTTTCTCCAGGCATGTTTGGATCCTCCGTTGCTAGGTGGCGCTGGCGTTCTTGAGCCCGAAGGGCATGGTGTTGAAGTAGAATGGCCCATATGGGGTGATGAATGCTATTGCAACTTGGTCGGACTCCTTCGTTTTGATTTGATGGTATCCGGAATATGCATCAAGGAAACACAGTGAGTCGTGTCCTGCGGTAGCGTCAATGATTTGATTAATGTGGGTGTGGGAGTCCTAGATTAGGGGGTCTCCGGACAACCGGATTATATCCTTTGGCCAGACTGTTAGACTATGAAGATACAAGATTGAAGACTTCGTCTCGTGTCCGGATAGGACTCTACTTGATGTGGAAGGCAAGCTAGGCAATACGGATATGGATATATCCTCCTTTGTAACCGACCTTGTGTAACCCTAACCCTCTCCAGTGTCTATATAAACCGGAGGGTTTTCGTCCGTAGGATAACGCACAATCATACCATAGGCTAGCTTCTAGGGTTTAGCCTCTCTGATCCCGTGGTAGATCCACTCTTGTACTACCCATATCATCAATATTAATCAAGTAGGACGTAGGGATTTACCTCCATCAAGGGAGCCCGAACCTAGGTAAAACATTGTGTCCCCTGTCTCCTGTTACCATCCAGCCTAGACGCACAGTTCGAGACTCCCTACCCGAGATCCGTCGGTTTTAACACCGACATTGGTGATTTCATTGAGAGTTCCTCTGTGTCGTCGCCATTTGGCTTGATGGCTCCTACTATCATTGATAGCTCCCCGGACAGATCTTCATGCTCGGCGGCTTTGCACTGTGGGCCAATTTGCTTGGCCATCTGGAGCAGATGGAATGTTACGCCCCTGGCCACCAGGTCAGTTTTGGAAGCTTAAACTACCCGGCCGATATCCGTGGAGATTTGATCTTTGACGGATTCGAGCCTCTGCCTTGTGCGCCACGTAGTCACGATGAGCATGAGTTAGCTCTCCCATCGGACAGTGTTAAGAAGATCGCACCGGCAGCCGCTCCGACCCTCAATTCGGAGCCAGTTGCGCCTTCTATGGACGGGTGGATGGACCCCGCCACGGAGGCCTTAACCTCAGCGGCGATCGAGCCGAACATCGACCTTGCCTTGCACGAGAGTCGTGTTGTTAAACTGTCGGATCCTTCTCCGGCCATGGACTCCGAACCGCCTGCGCCCGTTCCTATCGAATCCGATTGGGCGCCGATCATGGGGTTTACCTCCGCGGATATTTTTTAGCACTCGCCCTTTGGCGAAATACAGAACTCATTAAGGTCTCCCTCCTTGTCAGGAGAATCCTGGCCGAACTATGTCCGGCAGGACTGGGATGCGGACGACGAAGAAATTCGAGGCCCACCCACCACCCACTTGGTAGCCACTGTCGATGACTCAACCGACATGCCTGACTTCGACTCCGAAGACATCGACGGTATGGACGACGATGCGGGAGGCTAAGAGGAACCACCGCCCACAGGGCGCTGGACGTCCACCTCATCATATGACGTATACATGGTGGACACACCTAAAGAAGACGACGACGAGGAACGGAAGGACGCAACGAAGGCTTGTCCCCTCAAGAAGCAGTCAAAGCGGCAGCGTAAGTGCCGCCCCAAATCCCGCCTCGGCAGAAATAACGATCATACAGACCCAGCGTTGGAGCAGGGCGAACCACCGCCGGACCACGGCAATACGGAGAATCAAACCGTACAAACCAATTCTGTCAAAGATAATAGTTCGGATGACATAACGCCGGACAGGCACCCGGAGCAGCAGAATGCCCGTCAAAGGCTTGTTGCCACCGCGAGGAGTCTGAAAAAGCATAAGCAAAGGCTCAAGGCTGCGCAGGACACACTCCAAATCAGATGGAGTAAAGTACTCAACACAGCAGCGAAGTAAGGTGGTAATCGCCCCACCAAGAGCTACCCGAAGCGGAAGTTGCTACCTGAATTCGATGAGGAGGCCCTAGATCAAAACGGCCACCTAGCCGGATAGACGACCTCACGGCCAACATGGAGAGACAAACAACGCCACTCACAAGCCAATACGCGATCCACACGAGGGCTCGCACCAAAAGGACGGCGCAACCAGATCCATCTATGGACCACGCAAGCGCGCCCCAGCATATGTTGTAACACAACAAACATCAGAACAACGCGGTACACCCAGATACAAGGGTGCCGCACACCACCTATGTTTCACCGATGAGGTGCTGGACCATGAGGGATTCAAACCCATAAACATAGAGGCATACGACGGAACAACAAACCCTGGGGTCTGGATTGAGGACTATATCATCCATATCCATATGGCTCGAGGATATGTGTCGGGACCCCGATTCTAAGTCACACCGATCTAGCATGTAACATCTCATATCACCTTGCGGCCTCACGCACGGTATTCCCACGGGTGTCGCCCTACCATGGCCCGGGACCATTTGCGCCTTTTGGCTCACATATATGATAGTATCGCTAGCATCCATATGACAGAGAACCCGGGCCGACATGACTAGTCGTCAACCCTTAGCGGCACTAACCCATGGGGATAGGCAGACATGAATCAGGAACAAAGTGAAACACATGTCGGCCAATCAAGTGTCCTGAACAGTAGTGCTGGGCTAGCAGGACTGCGGTGAACCGGGCTGTAGCGGACTACTATGGCTCAAGGAGACACTAGACTACATTTCCCCATAAGAGAGGCTGACAAGGATAAACAACTAGATTGTCCGATCCGACACATAGCAATACACGTTACACGTACGCATAACATGCAAGTATGTGTTGTATAACATGGCATCACAACATAACACAAACTCATATAGATAAAGGCCCAGAAGAGCCACATAACATATATACAAACAGGGGTCACATGACCCATCATTCAGAGCATACAAGCAACAAGCGGAAACATTACATGTCTGAGTACAGACAACTACAAAAGAAAAGGCTGTGAGCCTGACTATCTACAACGTCCGATCAAGATCGTAGCTGAGGTACAAGCTACTTGTCGAAGTCCACGTAAACTAGTAAGACCCAAGTCTCCACTGCAAAAACATAAATAAAGCAACGTGAGTACAAAGGTACTCAGCAAGACTTACATCAGATCCTATCATACATGCATTTGTATCAAGAAGGTAATGTGGGGTTTAGTTGCAGCAAGCCAGCTTTGACTCAGTGGCTATCATGTACTACGACTGCTGGTAACTCTTCTGAGCTGGCGCACACGAGTCCACTAATCACCACATCAATACACCACTATGGATTCATTCCCGTCTTACTACGAGAAGGCCATCCATAGCACTCACACTTATCTTGAGCATTTTAGGGTATCCACTTTAAGTTGTCTATGTACCACATAAGCATCCAAGAAGTCCATAACCGAGGACACAACTATTCGAATAGATCATGATAACCCTGCAGGGGTGTACTTCTTCACACACGCTCTCACCACTTATCACCATGTACACGTCATGTATCTCGGCAACCTTCAAGAGGAAGCCTGGCGAGGGTGTCGGCCACGACCTGACTAACCACACAAGACTCTAGTCCAGGTTTATCGCCTATTCGGGTTCCATCCGCAAGGAGATCCGGCCGGGGTTTCGCTCACGGCCCCAAACGATGTGTACAGGGTTCCCGAGCCCACCATCCGGGTTCCACTCGGTACACCGGGCCACGTGTGCCTAGTCTGTCCCAAGCCCACCTGGCCGGGTGCCACTTGGTAG
The DNA here is from genome assembly GCF_002162155.2 of Triticum dicoccoides. Taxonomy (NCBI): domain Eukaryota; kingdom Viridiplantae; phylum Streptophyta; class Magnoliopsida; order Poales; family Poaceae; genus Triticum; species Triticum dicoccoides. Next base: position 522,836,069 of record NC_041388.1, read on the forward strand.
ACTACTAACACTACCTACAAACACTAGAAACTATTTGCAACTCCTGGACAGAGATCAAGTTGGTTAATAAGTCGAGAGAGCTTGGAGTGCCTGGAGCCCAATGTGTGGTAGTAGCTAGTCATTGGACAACATACACAGAACTCAGTTCTTAAGGACGGTTCCAGTGAGACAACCCACCATGTACTCCTACATGGGCTCTCACCGCTACCTTTACCAAAACGTGTTCACACGTTAACTCTCAGCACCAGAACATATCGTAACACTCCAATTCATTCCCAATGAATCAGACCTGACACAACTCTAAGCAATAGCAGGCATGCCATGGTAGGAACACAACATGGCTCAATCAACTCCTACACATGCTAGTGGGTTTCAACTATTTACTGTGGCAATGACAGGTCATGCAGACGAATGGGTTCAACTACCACAGCATAAAGTAGAAGTTGAATCGTTGTTGTCCTAATGAAATAAAAGAGAGCAGGAGCGAGATAGTGGGATTGTATCAGAATGAACAATGGGTTTGCTTGCCTGGTAGATCAACAGAGGGGGCACTGCTCCATAGATAGGTACTCTGGAACACTCTCCGAAGCAGAACCTATCGAGAAGGAACGGTGTCGACAATCAAACACAAGCATATGCAACAATATGATGCATGAATATGGCATGAACATGTGATGTGTTTTGAGCTAATTTATTTAGCATTCAACTGGTTGAAGTCCATTTGAACCAAAGGTTCAAATGCAACTCCAAAATAAGCTCTTATAAATGCCATTCATGTGTTTTCACCTATATAGCAGGTATAACTTGGTTTTTCATGCATGAAACTGATACAGATGGATAGATTGAATTTTTCTGATAATTTTTCATATATAAATTATTTCAATCTGAGCTACGATTGAATTTCTGTGATTTTTTGAAGTTTAGAACATTTTCTGAAATTTCCTGTTTTAAAATAATTCCAGAAAAAGGATAACTGCATCAGCATGACGTCATGCCTGCGTCAGCAGGCCAGCGGCGCTGACTGGGTCAAACCTGACGTGTGGGGTCCACACGTCAGTGTCACAGTTAGTTAACAAGGGGGGTTATTTCTAATCTAACTTAGATTAGTGGCGCTAGGGCCCACTGTCAGTGTCTCAAGGTTAACTAAGTGGTGATTAGCTTAAGCTAATCACCTGGCAGGTCGGGCCCACATGTCAGGCCGGCGAGGATAATGCCGGCGACCTCTGGACGCGGCGGCATCCGCGTTACAGGCCACGGGGGCGGCGACTAAGGGCACCGGGGCGTAGCCTGGGCTCTCGCATAGCCAGCGGAGCAGGTAGGGGAAGCTGGGGTGGCCGGAGCTCGCCGGAGCGGAGCTCGCCGGAGCGGAGCTCGCGGCGGCGGCCGGAGCTCGGCTCGAGCGGCGGAGGGGCTAGAGGCGCAGGGAAGCAGAGGAGTAGGAGGGAAACAACGGCGGGGCTCACAGCGGACTTGCAGGGCTGCTCGTTGTGGCCGGGGACGCGCTGGAGACGACGGAGCGGCGATGGCGATCTACGGTGGCCGGAGGTGAAGACGATGGAAATGGCGGCGCTCCAGGGCTTCTCGCATCACGTGGCTCGACGGAGAGGTGGACGGCGACATGGCGGAGCTTCTGAGCTGGTCGGAGAAGCGAGGGGGAGGCGGTGGCTACTGAAACGGCGAACGGCGGTGACGGCAGTGCTCGGGCGGTCGCGCAAGAGAGAACCAGGGGAGGAGGGAGAGCGAGGGAGAGGGAGAGAGGTGCGGTGCATCGTGGCGATGTCCAGGGAGGCCAGAGCGACGAGGAGGGGAAGTAGGATGTGGCGGGGAGACGTGGTCACGGCCGGCTGTGGCGCGGCCACGCAGCAGCTCCAACTGGCAGGAGCTTGAAGAAACTCCTGGCAGTTGGGCTGGGCTGGCCTGCTGGGCCGCAGGGCCAGGCCAGGCTGCACAGGTGAGTTGGCCAAGGTAAGTATTTCCCTTACTTTTGTTTTCCGTTTTCTATTTTCTGACATTTGTTTTGATTTAGTAAAAATACTAAATCATTTTATTTACTTCTGTCAATTTTTGTAGGGACCTAAGGGATTATTCCAAAGCCCCTCACCAAAATTCAGAATTTTTTGGACATATATAAAATATATAACATATATATCCAATGCAAATAAATATTGGATTAATTCCAAATGCCTAAAATAAATACTTATGAGATCCTAAAAATATTGGTTTGATTTTTATCTCTGTCCAATATTTTCAGAGAGCAACATGAACATTTTCTTGGACCTTTTTGGAGCAATTTTTAACTGGGTTATTTTCAGAAATGATTCTGAGGGTTTCACAAATCCCCATTTCAAATTTAAATGGAATTTAACATGATGCACACATGACTAGCTAGCCTTGAGCATACCAGAACTAGGGATGTGACAACTCGCCCCCACTTGAAAGAATCTCGTCCCGAGATTCAGGGGTCGATAGAAAGAAGGTGGGGTACTCCAGTCGAAGACGATATTCTCGCTCCCAGGTAGCTTCTCTCTTGTAATGATGAGACCACTGAACTTTGAGAAACTTGATGTTCTGACGTCGAGTAACACGCTCTGCTTGATCAAGAATGCGAACAGGATACTCTCGGTATGTGAGGTTATCTTGGAGATCAAGCGTTTCGTGGTCCACTCCATGGATGGGATCCGAAAAGCAACGCCTGAGTTGAGAGACGTGGAAGACATCATGAACTCGAGGAAGGTGTGGGGTAGTTCCAACTGGTAGGCAACCTCTCCTCGTTTAGCGAGAATGTGAAAAGGACCAATGTAACGAGGAGCCAACTTGCCCTTGATACCGAAACGATGGGTACCCTTAAAAGGGGTAACCCGAAGGTAAGCCTTGTCGCCAACTTCATAAGCCACTTCCTTATGACGACGGTCATACTGGCTCTTTTGACGAGATTGGGCTGTTTTCAAATTCTCACGAATGATGCGAACTTGCTCTTCTGCCTCCTGGATCATGTCCGGTCCAAAGAATTGTCTTTCACCTGTTTCTGACCAGTTCAAAGGTGTTCGACATCTTCGTCCATACAGAATCTCAAAAGGAGCTTTCTTGAGACTGGATTGGTAGCTATTGTTATAAGCAAACTCGGCGAAAGGAAGGCACTTCTCCCAGTCCATACCGAATGAGATAACGCAAGCTCTAAGCATCTCTTCGAGAATTTGATTAACCCGTTCCACCTGACCACTCGACTGAGGGTGGAAAGCGGTACTGAAGGAAAGGTGGGTGCCCATGGCAGTTTGGAAACTCTCCCAGAAATGAGAAGTGAAAAGACTACAACGGTCTGAATTGATCTCTAGTGGAACACCATGAAGTGACACTATTCGAGAAATGTATAAGTCAGCAAGCTGACTAGCAGTGATATTCTCTCGAGCAGGTAGGAAGTGAGCCACTTTGGAAAGACGATCAATGACTACAAATATAGCATTATTCCCTCTCTTGGTCCTGGGAAAACCGGTGATGAAGTCCATACCAAACTTATCCCATTTCCACTCAGGAATAGCTAAAGGCTGAAGGGTGCCAGCAGGCCTTTGATGCTCTGCCTTGACGCGACGACAAACATCACAATTAGCAATGAACTAAGCGATTTGTCTCTTCATCCTAGTCCACCAGAACCTCTGGCGTAGGTCCTGATACATCTTAGTACTACCGGGATGAATTGTGAGAGGAGATTCATGAGCCTCCTTAAGGATCAGTTGTCGTAGATGTTGATTCTTGGGAACCACCAAGCGATTCTCAAAGAAAACAACACCTCTATCATCTATAGAGAAACTACCACCAACTCCCTTGTTAATGTTTCTCTTGATCCGGCAAATTCCCGTATCCTGCTTCTGACCAGAGATGATTTGATCCACAAGAGTAGGTTTCGCCACCAAGGTAGAAAGGAATCTGTGAGGAGCAATGTGAAGATTAAGCTTACAGAATTCCTCATGGAGAAGTGGTTGGCCCTGCTGCAACATAAGATTGTTGCAATAGGACTTACGACTTAGCGCATCAGCCATGACATTTCCCTTGCCTGGGGTGTAGGTAATCCCTAAGTCGTAATCTGAGATCAACTTCAACCAACGTCTTTGCCTAAGGTTCAAATCTGGTTGGGTGAAGACATACTTGAGACTCTGGTGGTCGGTGTAAATCTCGCAATGTTTACTGAGAAGGTAATGTCGCCATGTCTTAAGTGCATAGACTACGGCTGCAAGCTCTAGATCATGTGTAGGATAATTCTCCTCATGTGGATGCAACTGTCGAGATGCATAGGCAATCACATGACGATCATGCATAAGAATGCAACCTAGTCCCTGTCGTGAGGCGTCGCAGTAGATAACAAAGTCTTTAGTGAAATCCGGTGGCACAAGTATGGGAGCAGAAGTCAGGCGTCTTTTCAGTTCCTGAAAATTGTACTCACATTCTGGGGACCACTCAAACTTTTTATCTTTCTTGATAAGTTCCTTGAGAGGTTTGGCCACTTAGGAGAAGTTCTCAACGAAGCGGCGACAATAACTGGCTAGACCAAGGAAACTCCTAACTTGTTTAACTGTTTCAGGTGGAGTCCAATCAAGAACGGCTTGAACTCTCTCGGGATTGACAGCAATGCCCTTACCAGAGATCACGTGGCCTAGGTAGGTCACTTCTGGCAACCAAAATTTGCACTTGGAGAACTTGGCATAAAGGCGATGCTCTCTGAGTTTTTCTAACACGAGTCTAAGATGTTCGGCATGCTCTTCCTCGTTCTTCGAGTAAATAAGGATATCATCGAGGTAAACCATGACGAACTTATCTAAGTACTCCATGAAGATCGAGTTCATCAAACGGGAGAAGGTAGATGGAGCATTGGTTAGACCAAAGGACATGACGGTGTACTCGTACTGGCCATAACGAGTGACGATAGCTGTCTTAGGAATGTCCCCATTTCTAATCTTGATTTAGTGGTAGCCTAACCTCAAATCCATCTTGGAAAAGACTAAGGATCCAGCAAGCTGATCATACAGGTCGTTGATCCTGGGGAGCGAATACTTGTTCTTTATCGTGACCAAATTAACGGGACGATAATCTACAACCATCCTGTCCGTACCATCCTTCTTCTTGACGAAGAGGACGGGGCAAGCCCAGGGAGAAGAACTAGGACGGATGAAACCCTTTTGCAAGGATTCATTGAGTTGTTTCTTAAGCTCGGCTAGCTCTAAGGGTGCCATCTTGTAAGGTCTCCTAGAAATTGGGGCGGTTCCTGGGATAAGATCTATGACGAACTCTACATCCATGTCAGGTGGAATACCTGGCAGTTCTTTTGGAAAGACATCCGGAAAGTCACGGACTACCGGGATATCCTCAAGGTCTGGAAGAGGGCTGGCATTAAGAGAATAAAGCTGACGCTTTGCAATTCTGGTGGAGACAGTGACTATCTTGCCAGAGGGGTGTGTAAGCTGAACAGACCTAGTGTAACAATCAATGTTGGCATAATGAGCTTTCATCCAGTCCATACCCAAGATGATGTTAATCTCTGTAGACTTGAGGGCTATGAGTGACGCAAGGAACATGTCGACAAGGATTTCATTACCATGGCTTATTCTGGTAGTTTGCCATCTAGACCCTGGAGTTTGGATTTCAAGTGGAGTTGGCATATCACAAAATGACATGTCGTGCAAACGAGCATAGCCTTCAGAGATGAAGGAGTGAGATGCTCCGGTATCGAATAGAACCGAAGCTGGATGACAGTTGACAAGGAGTGTACCAAGAACAACATCGGGATCATCATGAGCGCCTTTAGCTGAGACGTGATGCACACGTCCACGTTTAGTGGGAGCTGACTTGACACTGATCATCTTGCGTGATGGCTTATCACTGCCAACAGACTTCTCGGGTGGGGGTGGAGCATAGCTGGCTTGAGAGCAGTCATGTGCATAGTGTCCTAGCTCTCCGCATGTGAAGCAAGTCCCTGAAGTAGGACGTGGACCCGCATTGACAAGCGGTCTACCAATAAGCCTGGGTGGAGCATACTGCTGAACTGGGTGAGGTCCCACACAAGAAGGCCTCGGTGTATAACCGGGTGGAAGAGCGGAGTTCGGAACCCAAATCCGGTGCTTCTGAGAACTAGAACCGGAGGAAGAAACCAAATCACGGGTGTGCTTACGAGACTCCTCGTAGGTGAGCTGAGTTGTCTCCGCATTAATGGCCTTGTTCACAAGAGCCTGGAATGTATTGCAATGGTGCAAGTGGAGATCACGACGCAACTTGGGGTTGAGACGCTTCCGGAACCTAGCCTACTTCTTGGCGTCCGTGGACACTTCTTCTGCAGCATAGCGGGCGAGGTTCTCAAACTCTCTACTGTAAGCATCAACAGCCACCTTACACTGTGTGAAACTACAGAACTCTTCTCACTTGCGATTGATGAGGGCTTCAGGAATGTGATGCTCGTGAAAAGCCTCAGTGAAATCTCTCCAGGTAGGAATCTGGCCAGTTGGGAGCATACCCTCATAGTTCTGCCACCAAAGACTAGCAGGACCTTCTAGGTGATATGCAGCATAGATGACCTTGTCACCTTCAGCTACGTTCGCAAAACGCAGCTTGTGAGTGATACTACGAAGCCAGTCGTCTGCATCGAGTGGCTCAATGGAATGATGGAAGGTGGGTGGTTTCAGACCAATGAAATCATGGATGGTCGCTGACTCTTTGCACCGATGTGCGGTGTTCTCCTCGATACGTGCCAACAAGTGGTTAGACTCACGCTTTTTCCTCTCCATCTCTAACATGAACTCTGCCAATGAAGGTTGGTCGGGAGGATCCTCCTCATCCCTACCACCTCCGTGGTTCAGGCAACGAGCAACAGAACTTCGGTTAACTGACGACATCCTGAGAAGCGGAACCAAGGACGATGTCAACAACAACTATAGGATGTAACATGTAGCACAAGGAAATTTAGTATCTCTCAAACTCCTAGGACAATTCCTGCAGCATAACGACAGTAAAATGCTCAGAATGAGACATTCTTTAAAAGACGGGGTAGCACCATACTCAACATCATCACTCAAGGTTCTGAGATATTACTAAACAGGCTACACCGGAGGTACTCGAACTGGGATATGACTCTGATCAACCAATCCTAAGAGACTACGGAGTAGTAACACGTGATCCTGATAGACAGAAGAGGAAGCCTAGTTCCCTAACCCCGTAGGAAAGATAGGATGACTCAGATCAGAAGGGCATGAGGTAAAAGGAGTAGAAAGAGCCTTATGTTCCCTTCCACAATCAATTCCCTTACATAACTAAAGAATTTCTAGACTCATCTTCGACCAGGTTGGCTTGGAAATCCTATAGGCAGTCAGGCTCTGATACCAAAGCTGTCGGGACACCAATTCTAAGTCACACCGATCTAGCATGTAACACCTCATATCACCTTGCGGCCTCACGCACGGTATTCCCACGGGTGTCGCCCTACCATGGCCCGGGACCGTTTGCGCCTTTTGGCTCACGTATATGATAGTATCGCTAGCATCCATATGACAGAGAACCCGGGCCGACATGACTAGTCGTGAACCCTAAGCGGCACTAACCCATGGGGACAGGCATACATGAATCAACTTCGAGCATGTCGGTCAGCAGCGTGTGAATCCGGGCTGTAGCACTAGGCTAACAGGACTCCGGTAACCCGGGCTCTAGCAGGCTAGGCAGGACTCCGGATGTCACCGCGTGACATTTCCTCGAAGGGACAGACACAGGAACGAAGTGAAACACATGCCGGCCAGTCAAGTGTCCTGAACAGTAGTGCTGGGCTAGCAGGACTCCGGTGAACCGGGCTGTAGCAGACTACTATGGCTCAAGGAGACACTAGACTACATTTCCCCATAAGAGAGGCTGACAAGGATAAACAACTAGATTGTCGGATCCCACACATAGCAATACACGTTACACGTACGCATAACATGCAAGTATGTGTTGTACAACATGGCATCACAACATAACGCAAACTCATATAGATAAAGGCCCAGAAGAGCCACATAACATATATACAAACAGGGGTCACATGACCCATCATTCAGAGCATACAAGCAACAAGCGGAAGCATTACATGTCTGAGTACAGACAACTACAAAAGAAAAGGCTGTGAGCCTGACTATCAAAGACGTCCGATCAAGATCGTAGCTGAGGTACAAGCTACTTGTCGAAGTCCACGTAAACTAGTAAGACCCAAGTCTCCGCTGCAAAACCATAAATAAAGCAATGTGAGTACAAAGGTACTCAGCAAGACCTACATCAGATCCTATCATACATGCATTTGTATCAAGAAGGTAATGTGGGGTTTAGTTGCAGCAACCCAACTTTGACTCAGTGGCTATCCTGTACTACGACTTCTGGTAACTCTTCTGAGATGGCGCACACGAGTCCACTAATCAGCACATCAACACACCACTATGGATTCATTCCCGTCTCACTACGAGAAGGCCATCCATAGCACTCACACTTATCTTGAGCATTTTAGGGTATCCACTTTAAGTTGTCTATGTACCACATAAGCATCCAAGAAGTCCATAACCGAGGACACGGCTATTCGAATAGATCATGATAACCCTGCAGGGGTGTACTTCATCACACACGCTCTCACCACTTATCACCATGTACATGTCATGTATCTCGGCAACCTTCAAGCGGAAGCCTGGCGAGGGTGTCAGCCACGACCTGACTAACCACACAAGACTCTAGTCCAGGTTTATCGCCTATTCGGGTTCCATCCGCAAGGAGTTCCGGCCAGGGTTTCGCTCACGGCCCCAAACGATGTGTACAGGGTTCCCGAGCCCACCATCCGGGTGCCACTCGGTACACCAGGCCACGTGTGCCTAGTCTGTCCCAAGCCCACCTGGCCGGGTGCCACTTGGTAGACTACTAACACTACCTACAAACACTAGAAACTATTTGCAACTCCTGGACAGAGATCAAGTTGGTTAATAAGTCGAGAGAGCTTGGAGTGCCCGGAGCCCAATGTGTGGTAGTAGCTAGTCATTGGACAACATACCCAGAACTCAGTGCTTAAGGACGGTTCCAGTGAGACAACCCACCATGTACTCCTACATGGCCTCTCACCGCTACCTTTACCAAAATGTGTTCACACGTTCACTCTCAGCACCAGAACATATCGTAACACTCCAATTCATTCCCAATGAATCAGACCTGACACTATTCAAAGGCAGCGATTGTGGTCGTGGCCATGGCCAAGAGCCGGTGTTATGCATGTGCGTGCACAGACGGGTTGTGCCTATGCCGGCTTGTACAAATTAGTTTAAGGTCCAATTAGTGCTAATTAGTATACTAGTTAAATTAGTTGCTACTCTAAGACATGTGTCCCCCGCCTCCTTTAATTAGGACTAGGGATTGGGGCGCCACCCGGTGGCGCCTCTTGAGCCGGAGTTGGGCGGTGCCAGGTAGGGTGCGCCCCTTCCTTCTTCAGGTATCTACTTACTAACATATGTGATTGACGTTAAGCAACTAATATTTGAAACAGAGCAGGAAACAGAAATAAACAGAGATAGATAAGAGTCTTAGTGTAGATATAAACAGGTGCAGTTGAAGCTGATAGGTGGCAATCTTAGAGGCTACATAGCAAGAACATATATGCTAGCTGTTCAAAGGCAGTGCATTGCAGTGTCCAAAAGGAGAGGCAAGGTTCAACACCTCGTAAAGGGTACTTGCAGATTCCTAGATTGATGGATTATATTCATACGAAGCTTCTGTTGTTGTTATTGATGCGTCTAGAGGCGATGCACGGCGAGAGCAAGGCAGCGATTTGCAGTGACCTTGAAGCGGAAGGCGTAGATGTCTCCTTGGCAGATGTTTGCATAGTTGCGAAACTTTGACCAGCTGGTGGTGATGGTGGCTCTATTGTCCATTCCCAACATGATGCAACAATTGCCGTGAACCTTGTTGTTGGCAAGCTTGATCTTCAACCTATCATCATCCGATCGAATGTAGTCCTTGAGGTTCTCTTTGTTGTAATGGACCTGAAAATACTACAGGAGAAAGGAAGGAATTGAGAGCAACTCAGCCACATGATGCTGTGAAATTAAGCAAGTTGGTGTAACTCAGAACAAGTCTCTAACAATGACCACTCGACTTATGTATAAATGATTTGGTACAGAACTTACACACCAGGCAAATTTGTTTTTTTTATCATTGTTTACTTAAGCCATATAAAGCTCTACAGTTAGCTCAAGTAGCATGAAGTTTGAACAAAAAAACATACCGGGTTAAGCAACCAAAATAATCTATCTGTCAACACAAGTAAAATATGCAAATCAAGCAAAAGAAAAGGACTCTATTAGGCTCTGTTTTCATAGATTAACATTGAACTCTAGTATATGTTACTGCATCACATGTTAGAAAAGCTACATAATAATCCATCATTTATTCTAAACCACAAGCAAAATTTACGATATAACGACAAGAATTGGGACAAAGTTTATAAATATTGCTCCAGAGAGAAGCAAGAGTCTCCAAAAGCTTTACCTTACCCTTCTAAAAGCTTAGTATGGGATGAAAAGAGCTTTTGGAGAACACCACTACCCAAAACCCAAGAGGAAAACCCCGATACTTAGCTCAATCATCATCATCATATTTTTTTATAGGTATGAACAAGAAAATCGTATGTACCATGTCCAACAAGATTGGTACAAAGGTAGCCACATAATGTGGATGACTGAATAGCAAATGAAAAACTGTTTCCTATTATATTACACAACTCTTGCAAACTCACCTCAAAAGTGCTCTAAAACTACACAAGGGTCTACAGAGTGAATGAATCTCAACTGAATCTGCTAAAACTATCTGTCTATCTGAATGGAACTATTGTCACCACTCTGATCTCAAGAGGAATAAATGAAAGAAAATGAGTAGGAAAACAAAATTAAAAACCCGATGTGAAACTACTTTTGAGGTGAGCCCAGGCAATGCACATCTGCCATCAACTTCCTAGTTTCTACCAGGAAAAAACACCAAAGCTCAGACAAGGATGCTGGGTGTTGTATTTCACTGGTCACTGGTAAATAGGAAAACTCAATTTGCATAGACCGCACAATTATTTGTCCGGGCAAGTGCATCCCATGCCACTCTGGCCAACACACGCTTTATTCAGGGGGCGGCAACAAGATTGCAAAGCCAGAGTTCTCCCGGATGAGTGGGGGCAGTTCGATGCCAGATATCTCAATCTGCTCCATTGATTTGGATATGTCATCGACGGAGAATGATATGCTGCATTTCAAAGTGCAGACGGGTTAAGTGGGAGGTGTTTGAGATGAGTTGCCATAGTATATGCAACTGATAAGGAATAGAGAGCTAACAACCCTGAGTCATCATCCAATACAAATGAATTGCTGAGTGGGTTGTTGGAGTTTTCTTTCATCAATACTCTCATGTTTGATATGATCTAATTTAAAAAAATCATCTGTGATCACTTCTTATCCGGTTAAATGGAGCACAAGTATTATGAATATTGTGTGAAACATACCTCTGGGGACACGCTATGTGTTCCGTGCATGTCATCCCAATTCATAGTACTGATCCTGTATAGCAGTTGTGTACTAAGTACCTGAGTAGGATATTTCTAGAGAATTCCAAGGAAATCTAACTTCTCAAACAAAGGGATATAATTGAAGACTTCGGCCATTTCTCCACTTAATGGACATAGGTCATGACTTATTTCATCCAACGTTTCATTTGGCTTTAGATGAATCACCTGAAATGATATATGTGAGAGACATGTGCATTGAATTTGGCAAATGCGCAGTACTGCAATTATTTGTATCAATTCTTGTATCTCAAGTGTTGAAGTGCGCAGTATGTCCTCAAAGTCAAATTTCCGGCCAGTGGATTTTTCTCAGTAGGCAAACTTTTAAAGGAAAAAAATAACTAAAAGGGTGTCCATCTTTCTAACACAAAATTACTATCATTTTGGTGTGTCAACAAAATTATAGGGGTGTTCTAGTCCAAATTGTGGAGTCATGTTGCAATATTTTCTCTATCTTATCAGCAATAGCCTAGATACTGATTCTACCGAACAAAAATTATGTCGAAGTCATGTTCTAAGAGCACACCAAGAAGTTATACCAGAGAATCAATAGCTTGCCTAATATGTTTAAGCTCATCCGAGGCTGAACCTACATATTGAAAGTACGAAGCAGAAGCGTACAACGAATCCACTATGTCTCCCTTGGCTCGTCTTTGTTGTGGTCCCGGGCACCCGTGCTCCTCCTGTCAACCACCAAAGAGGAGAGCCCTATCTATAGCGCATCTGAGACCGGGCCAAAAAAAATGGTGTTGGGATTTCACGGAAACGAGGGAGGCTGGGGATCGAAGAGACGAACCTAGGAGCTCGCGGATGGGGACGGAGGGGCCCTAGTTAGTTCCGGCCTTCCAGAAGCTATGATAGTCGAGGGATCGACCACTGCAGCTAACGCCGGCTGTGCCGCTGGTCATCACCAAGTGACGCAGACGAGGCGCAATGGAGACGAGCAGCATGAGAAAGCGGTGGTTGTTCTCCCCCCTCCTGCTCTGTCGTGGAATTGTCACGGCAGATCTCCTTAGTGTCAGGACTTAGTCGTGAGGCCAACGCATCTATGTGGTAGCTTGAGAGGGGTTGAGCGAGACGAGAGACGCGATGTTTTACCCAGGTTAGGCCCCTCACCGTGGAGGTAAAAGCCTACATCCTGCTTCATTGATATTGATGATGATGATCATGGTTACAAGTGTGCTCTATCTCGAGAGCTATTGTCTAAACCTAACTTGTCCAACTTGTGGAACTTGTCAATCTTCTCCCCTTTTGGGGAGCCCTGCCCCTCCTTATATATGTTGGAGGGGCGGGTTACATGTAGAGTCCTATTAGGATTAGGACTAGTCTATCTCTAATACAAACCGGATACATGTCCAGGTCTTAGCTCCTTGTAAGATAATCATGCCTTTCCTCTTAAACCGGCCCACCGTTAAACCTGAACCGGCCTTCTGGGCTTTGGGCCTTGTCATCTGTCGATCCCGCACGTCGGACTACTAGTGAGTCATAATGACCAGGTGGGTTGCTTGTAAACCGGCAGGTCAGGGCGGGTCACCAATAACTCGCCAAGTGTCAGCGAGGTCTTCAGATAAACCGCCAAGTCCGGACGGGTTAATTTCCGACCGGTTTACACCGCGGGGAGAAAGCGGTGGTTGTTCTCCCCCCCTCCCGCTCGGTTCGATCTTGATGGTGGGAGCGCCGCCTCGCCCAGGCTGCCGCCTCCGTGCAGGTTTCCAATGGAGGGGAGAAGGTGATGGAGGAGAGAAGGGGCGGGGGCGCAGGCTGCGGGGGAGGGCGCAAATGGCGGCGGCGAAGAGGGAGAGGAAGGGAAACGGGGCTGGGGTTAGGGCTGGGCGATCCATTTTTTTTCGTCAGCGCCTTCCAACTGGTCAGTGGCCCCGCAGCACACCACGACCTGCTCCAACACACGCAATTGGCCAGCGCAGAGCTCTCGCCCGAATTGGCCGCCCAGAATAGTACCCGTGAGGATGTGGCTATCACGAGGAGGCGCCTTTGATGCACACGTTAATGCTTCTCGATTGTTTAATTTATCTGTTTAGGTAAATATAGTCTATGCATGTGGCCCACACATCCTGTTGACCAGTCAAATTGACTGGGTCAACCCAACCCAAGGCCCCACCTGTAATACACACCGGCTAGCATAACCCCATGTGACAGAAGTATTTAGATATTTATTTTCGAATTAATATAATTTCAAAAATTCTAGGAACTTTGGAAAATCATAGAAAAATATTCGTAACTCGAATGGAAAAACTTTATATATGAAGTTGCTCAGAAAAATCCAACGAATTGAAATACGCAGTCTGTTCATCTTTCACATGCCCCTAGCATGCTGAACATGGAACTTTTCCCCACCTTTCCTGTGTTCGGAAAACGCCAAACACCGGAAAACCTCTTCGGATGTTTTCCCTCTCCATCTGCAACGTGTAGTACCGCGTTAGGTCACCCTAGCATAGCTTACTGTCCTGTCATGCTTTCTGTTGCCTCTGTTTGCTCAGTATTTACTGTTTCTTCCCCCTCTTCTCTTCGGTATACCCCGAGACTGATGATGCCGCCGTGATCGACTACGTCGACGACGACACTTCTTCCTTTTCAGCAGAGCTTCCAGGCAAGCAAACCCCCCCTTGAGCATTCCGATATCGCCCATTTCTTCCCCTCTCATGCTTGCATTAGAACTGCTACTGCTTTATGTATGATCCTACTCTGATGCATAGCCTATTTTTGTTACCTGCTTTCATACCTTACCTGCTTATTCTAAATTGCTTAGTATAGGTTGGTTAGAGATCCATCAGTGACCGCCACCTTGTCCCAGTTGCCTCGCTTTATGTTCGATGACTCGATCAATGTGATCGACGTCCAGGCCCCGACTCCGCACATCACCCCCCTAGTTGTACGACACTACAGAGTTACTATCGAGTGCCGAGGGTGAACCTCATACATCACTCCTGATGAGATCTCTGTAGTGTAGCTATTTGGTCGTGATCATCGAGGGTGATTTCATCCTTAACCACTTCCGTTACGGCTCTGTCGTGTAACCCCTCAAGTGTGAACCTCGAGGGTGGATCCTCTTATGTTCACCTTGATGACAACATCGAGTGGAATTCACCGGGGGTGATTCCTCGAGTTTTCCCCTTGGTGTTAGACACACAGTTACTATGGTTACTATGACTTTGCACTGAGCCATGTCACTAAAGACGAGCCGGCCCTGAGGGGTACCCGCGCGAGCTTAATAGCGAATGATGTGGAGTCGGGTTGACCTGGAAGGTGCCTGCAAGATACTTACGAGGCGTGGCCGGGCATTCTTAGCCCTTGCCGCAAGTACTCGAGACGGGGCGACGGGGTCACATCGATTGTGAGTCTCTGCTCGTTACCGTGTGCTCCTAATCCACTACGGTTTGGATATTTGATCCGAGGGGCCTCTGGCCTGATAGCACTAACCATCACGTGGGCATGGTATGGGCGTTTTGCATCGTATACATAAGCCGAAGCTTAATAGACGTCAGCGACTGAGCGGCGCGCGCCGGGTTGGACTGCGTAAGCACCTGCCTTTTTGAAGGAGGTAGCTAGGTCTGCTCACCGGCCGCCCACGCAATGTGCAGGAGTTCCCGAGGCGATGGCCCATGACCCCTGGGATCATTCTTTTCTAATTGATTTGCTATTGTGGTGAGAGTGTGAAGCATGATTGCAAATAGTAAAAAGCATCATCTCTGGAGAGCATAGAGCGTTAGATGCAAAAAAAGACCTCAATCAAGAAAAAGAATGACCCACTTAGACCTCCTCAGCTAATAGCCAAGGGAAACATGTATATTATCTCCTCGGCTTGCTTGTGGTCACATTACTGCTTTTGCCACGGACTTGTCCACTTCCAACTTCAGACATAGAAGGAAAGCTTTTTAAGCAATCAACCATGAATCCATGATGGTCATTGGTAAATTCAATCATAAGAACAACAACTCACATGGTTGTGTATGGCTATGAGATACATCGCCCTTGAGCTTGCCCTATGGTGGCTATGAGATATATGCTTGTGTATTTCTAGCTCTATCCATCCAACTCTTGTCCATTCTTGACCAGTTTCACTCAAATAGCCTAACATGCGAAAGAAAGTATACTTTTATTAAGGTAAAAAATCTAGTAACGAAATGCATATCATCTTTACCTATTACACGCAACGAGAAATACAATACGGATAAGGAATGCCATCACACAACAAAATATAATGAACTGGAGCATGTCATTTTAGAATATACAAAAACCAAAATAGCAGTAAGAATGTCATCATCTATATCATAAAAGCATAGCACCAGGTTTGTCCATGCATCGTATTTCACAAAACACAAACAAAGATGCTACTACTTTGGGGCATCAACTAACAACTTAGCCAGGTGGACTAAAAAAATGGGCTGAAGACGAAAAAAATAGCTTTCTTTCATCTCATATTCAAATAAACTAGAAACCTCAACTAAACAACTTAGTTAGGTATGCACTTGTTAATCACCATACTTCCCCATGCTTTGATATGAAGGGCTACTAATAGTACTAGTGTTCATCTATGTTTATTTTCAAGTTCCGTTTTCAAACAATGCAAATAACCTCTGAAGGTGTTGGATCATGGTTTTTTCGTCATTATCATATCAAATTAATTAAAAACAATGATTTGTTCTAACTGCTAGAATAGTTAAGTGCTACTGTTCGAGATAACATACATGGGTAGCTGCACATTCAGATGTTAAAAAGAGACAGGAGTTGAAATCTCACCTATGAAGAGGACGCTGGTGAAAGGAAGTACAAGATGCAACTGCCTAGGGAAAGGGTGCTGAGGAGACAGAGCCACTCGTGGGAGGGAGGGCGCTCCACTGCTCGGGGGAGACGACGTAGATGAGGCAGCCCCGCTCGATGCTTCGGAGCAGGCCTACTCGGTGTGGACCAAGCTCGCGGGCAAGGAGGGTGGTCGTCGGTGGAGTGGCTCCGCGACGTGGCTGGCCGATGCCGGTGGCGTCGTCCGTGTGCTCGGCGACACTGTAATGTGGGGTCAGCGGGGGAGGTAGTTTGCAGCGGTGGGGTGTGGAGGGCGGAGTCTGCAGCAACATCGGATAGTGGGTGGGGCCGACGGGGGCGGTGGTGGTGTGGCGGTCAGCGACGGTGTGGGTGTGGCTAGGGTTGGCGGCGGATGCGGTCTGGATCGATTTGGGGATGAAGTGGATTGAAGTCTGTGGGTGGGGGCACGGCGCGTCTATATTTTCAAGCCAAAAGTCTAGCACGCTTTTGGTGTTGGAAATATGCCCTAGAGGCAATAATAAAATGGTTATTATTATATTTCCTTGTTCATGATAATTGCATGTTGTTCATGCTTTAATTGTGTTAACCAGAAACCATAATACATGTGTGAATACATAGATGACAAGATGTCCCTAGTGATCCTCTAGTTGACTAGCTCGTTGATCAATAGATGGTTATGGTTTCCTGACCAGGGACATTGGATGTTGTTGATAACGGGATAACATTATTAGGAGAATAATGTGATGGACAAGACCCAGCCCTAAGCATAGCACAAGATCGTGTAGTTCCTTCGCTAGAGATTTTCTAATGTCAAGTATCGTTTCCTTAGACCATGAGATTGTGCAACTCCCGGATACCGTAGGAATGCTTTTGGTGTATCAAACATCACAACGTCACTGGGTTACTATAAAGATGCACTACAGGTATCTCCAAAAGTGTCTGTTGGGTTGGCACGAACCGAGACTGGGATTTGTCACTCCGTATGACGGAGAGGTATCTCTGGGCCCACACGGTAATGCATCATCATAATGAGATCAGTTTGACTAAAGAGTTACTCAAGGGATCATGCATTGCGGAACAAGTAAGGAGACTTGCCAGTAACGAGATTGAACAAGGTACAGGGATACCAACGATCGAATCTCAGGCAAGTAACATACCAATAGACAAAGGGAATTGTATATGGGATTGATTGAATCCCCGACATCGTGGTTCATCCGATGAGATCATCGTGGAACATGTGGGAGCCAATATGGGTATCCAGATCCCGCTATTGGTTATTGGCCGGAGACGTGTCTCGGTCATGTCTACATGGTTCCCGAACCCGTAGGGTCTACACACTTAAGGTTCGGTGACGCTAGAGTTGTAACGGGAATAGTATGTGGTTACCGAAGATAGTACAGAGTCCCGGATGAGATCACAGACGTTACGAGGAGTTCCGGAATGGTCCGGAGGTGAAGATCGATATATTGGACGAAGGGTATTGGAGTCCGGAAGTGTTCCGGGGGTAACAGGCTTTGGCCAGCATGACCGAAAGGTGTTTCAGGGAGCCCCATCAAGTGTTGCAGGGCCTCATGGGCCAAGGGGAGGGGGCCCCCACACCCTTTCCCCATGTTACTTCGGGAGGTGGCGCGCCTCCACCTGGCTTCGGAGGCAAGCCTCCACCTACTTGGCTTGGGCGGCAAGTCTCCCTAGGGTTTCCCTAGGGAGATCCAATCTGCCCTAGCTGCCGCCCCCTAGGGGAAATCCTAGGGCACCTCCCCCTCTCCCCTTCCCCCTATATATAGTGAGGGGGTGGGAGGGCATCCATACCCTTCCCCTGGCATAGCCCTCCCCCTCCCCAACTCCTCCTCCTCTTCCGTAGTGCTTGGCGAAGCCCTGCCGAAGAACCACGAGCTCTTCCATCACCACGCCGTCGTGCTGCTAGAGTTCTTCCTCAACTTCTCCTCTCCCATTGCTAGATCAAGAAGGAGGAGACGTCCCCAAGCTGTACGTGTGTTAAACGCGGAGGCGCCCTCCGTCCGGCGATAGACCGGATCTTCAGCGATTTGAATCGCTGCGAGTATAACTCCAGCAACCGTGTTCTTGTAATGCTTCCGCTTAGCGATCTTCAAGGGTATGAAGATGCATTCCCTCTCTCTCTCATTGCTAGCATATCCTAGATTGATCTTGGTGGCACATAGGAAAATTATGAATTATTACTATGATCCCCTACAGTGGCATCAGAGCCAGGTCTATGCGTAGATTCTTTGCACGAGTAGAACACAAAGTAGTTTTGGGTGATGATTTGGTCGATTTGCTTACCGTTACTAGTCTTATCTTGATTCGATGGCCTTGTGGGATGAAGCGGCCCGGACTGAACTTACACGTACGCTTACGTGAGACTGGTTCCACCGACATACATGCACTTGATGCATAAGGTGGCTAGCGGGTGTCTGTCTCTCCCACTTTAGTCGGATCAGATTCGATGAAGATGGTCCTTATGAAGGGTAAATAACAATTGGCATATCACCATTGTGGCTTTTGCGTAGGTAAGAAACGTTCTTGCTAGCAACCCATAGCAGCCACGTACAACATGCAACAACAATTAGAGGACGTCTAACTTGTTTTTGTTGGGTATGCTATGTGATGTGATATGCTCAAAGGATGTGATGAATTATATATATATGTGATGTATGAGATTGATCATGTTCTTGTAATAGGATTCAGGACTTGTATGTCAATGATTATGACAATAGGCAGGAGCCATAGGAGTTGTCTTAATTTATTGTCTGACCTACGTGTCAATGAAAAACGCCATGTAGTTACTTTACATTATTGCTAACCGTTAGCCATAGTAGTAGAAGTAATAGTTGGTGAGACAACTTCAGGAAGACACAATGATGGAGATCATGCTGTCATGACGGTGACGAAGGTGATCATATCGCACCTCGAAGATGGAGATCAAAAGGCGCAAGATGATATTGGCCATATCATGTCACTTTATGATTTGCATGTGATGTATATCATGTTTGCATCTTATTTTCTTAGAACGACGGTATAATAAATAACATGATCCCCCACAAAATTTCAAGGAAGTGTTTCCCCTAACTGCGCACCGTTGCAAAGGATCGTTGTTTCGAAGCACCACGTGATGATCGGGTGTGATAGATTCTAATGTTCGCATACAACGGGTGTAATCCAGATTTAGACATGCGAAACACTTAGGTTGACTTGACGAGCCTAGCATGTACAGACATGGCCTCGGAACACAAGAGACCAAAAGGTCGAACATGAGTCGTATAGTAGATGCGATCAACATGGAGATGTTCACTGTTGATGACTAGTCCGTCTCACGTGATGATCGGACACGGCCTAGTCGATTTGGATCATGTATCACTTAGATGAATAGAGGGATGGCTATCTAAGTGGGAGTTCATTAATAATTTGATTAGATGAACTTAGTCTAATTTTGTCTTTACATTCTATCCTGTAGATCCAATGGCCCACGCCAATGTTGCCCTCAACTTCAACGCGTTCCTAGAGAAAACCAAGTTGAAATACGATGGTAGCAACTATACGGGTTGGGTCCGTAACTTGAGGATCATCCTCATAGCTGCCAAGAAAGCATATGTCCTTGAAGCACCGCTAGGTGAAGCACCCATTTTGCTAGAAACTCAAGACATTATGAACGCCTGGCAGTCACATAGTGATGATTACTCCCTGGTTCTGTGCGGCATGCTTTACATCTTAGAATCGGGGCTCCAAAAGCGTTTTGAGCAGCACGGAGCATATGAGATGTTCCAAGAGCTGAAAATGGTTTCCAAGCTCATGCCCGAGTCGAGAGATAGGAAGTCTCTGACATGTTCTATAGTTGTAAGATGTAGGAAAACAGTTCTGTCAGCGAGCATATACTCAAAATGCCTGGGTTGCACAACCGCTTGTCCCAGCTGGGAGTTAATCTTCCAGATGACTCGGTCATTGATAGGATCCTCCACTCGCTTCCACCTAGCTACAAGAGCTTTGTGATGAACTACAATATGCAAGGGATGGAGAAGTCCATTCCTGAGTTATATTCAATGCTGAAATCAGCGGAGGTGGAAATCAAAAAGGAACATCAAGTGTTGATGGTGAATAAGACCACTAGTTTCAAGAAAGGCAAGGGTAAGAAGAAGCCAAAGAATGGACCCAAGCCTGAGACTGAGTCCTTTTATTGCAAGGCAAATGGTCACTAGAAGCGGAACTGCCCCAAGTACTTAGCGAGTAAGAAGGCCGGCAACAACAAAGGTATATATGATATACATGTTATTGATGTGTTCCTTACCAGGACTCGTAGTAGCTCTTGGGTATTTGATACTGGTGCGGTTGCTCATATTTGTAACTCAAAATAGGAGCTGCGGAATAAGAGGAGACTAGGAAAGGACGAGGTGATGATGCGCGTCGGGAATGGTTCCAAGGTCGATGTGATCGCCGTCGCCACGCTGCCTCTACATCTATCTTCGGGATTAGTTTTAAACCACAATAATTTTTATTTAGTACCAGCTTTGAGCATGAACATTGTATCAGTATCTCGTTTAATGCAAGATGGCTACTCATTTAAATCCGAGAATAATGGTTGTTCTATTTATATGAGAGATATGTTTTATGGTCATGCCCCGCTGGTCAATGGTTTATTTTTATTCAATCTCGGACGTGATGTTACACATATTCATAGTATGAATGCCAAAAGATGTAAGGTTGGCAATGATAGTCTCACATACTTGTGGCACTGCCTCCTTGGTCACACTGGTGTCAAACACATGAAGAAACTCCATGCAGATAGAATTTTGGAGTCTCTTGATTATGAATCATTTGACACGTGTGAACCATGCCTCATGGGCAAAATGACCAAGACTCCGTTCTCCGGAACAAAGGAGCGAGCAACCAACTTATTGGAAATCATACATACTGATGTGTGTGGTCCAATGAGCATTGAGGCTCGCGATGGCTATTGTTATGTTCTCACCCTCACTGATGACTTAAGTAGATATGGGTATGTCTACTTATTGAAACACAAGTCTGAGACCTTTGAAAGGTTCAAGGAATTTCAGAGTGAGCTAGAGAATCAACATGTCAGGAAAACAAAGTTCTTACGATCAGATCGTGGAGGGGAATATTTGAGTCACGAGTTTAGCACGTACTTAAGGAAATGTGGAATTGTTTCACAACTCACGCCGCCTGGAACACCTCAGCGTAATGGTGTGTCTGAACGTCGTAATCAAACTCTATTGGACATGGTGCAATCTATGATGTCTCTTACCGATCTACCGCTATCGTTTTGGGGTTATGCATTAGAGACTGTTGCATTCACTTTAAATAGGGCTCCATCGAAATCCGTTGAGACGACACCGTATGAATTATGGTTTGGAAAGAAACCTAAGCTATCGTTTCTAAAAGTTTGGGGATGAGATGCTTATGTCAAGAAACTTCAACCTGAAAAGCTCGAACCCAACTGGGAAATATGCGTATTCGTAGGATACTAGGATTTGTCACCCCGTATGATGGAGAGATATCTCTGGGCCCACTCGCGATAATGCATCATCATAATGAGCTCAGTTTGACTAAAGAGTTAGTCACGGGATCATGCATTGTGGAACGAGTAAAGAGACTTGTCGGTAACGAGATTGAACAAGGTATGGGGATACCGACGATTGAATCTCGGGCAAGTAACATACTGATAGACAGAGGGAATTGTATATGGGATTGATTGAATCCCCGACATCGTGGTTCATCCGATGAGATCATCGTGGAACATGTGGGAGCCAATATGGGTATCCAGATCCCGCTATTGGTTATTGGCCGGAGAGGTGTCTCGGTCATGTCTGCATGGTTCCCGAACCCGTAGGGTCTACACACTTAAGGTTCGGTGACATTAGAGTTGTAACGGGAATAGTATGTGGTTACCGAAGGTTGTTCGGAGTCCCGGATGAGATTCCGGACGTCACGATGAGTTCTGGAATGGTCTGGAGGTGAAGATCGATATATTGGACGAAGGGTATTGGAGTCCGGAAGTGTTCCGGGGGTACCAGGCTTTGGCCAGCATGACCGAAAGGTGTTTCGGGAGCGCCATCAAGTGTTGCAGGGCCTCATGGGCCAGGGGGAGGGGGCCCCCACACCCTTTTCCCATGTTACTTGGAGAGGTGGGGCGCCTCCACCTGGCTCCGGAGGCAAGCCTCCACCTACTTGGCTTGGGGGCAAGTCTCCCTAGGGTTTCCCTAGGGAGATCCAATCTGCCCTAGCTGCCGCCCCATAGGGGAAATCCTAGGGCACCTCCCCCTCTCCCCTTCCCCCCATATATAGTGATGGGGTGGGAGGGCATCCATACCGTTCCCCTGGTGCAGCCCCCCCCCCCTCTCCAACTCCTCCTCCTCTTCCGTAGTGCTTGGCAAAGCCCTGCCGGAGAACCACAAGCTCCTCCATCACCACGCCGTCGTGCTGCTAGAGATCTTCCTCAACTTCTCCTCTCCCCTTGCTAGATCAAGAATGAGGAGACATCCCCGAGCTGTACGTGTGTTGAACGCGGAGGCGTCGTCCGTCCAGCGCTAGATCGGATCTTCAGCGATTTGAATCGCTGCAATTGCGACTCCATCAACCGCGTTCTTGTAATGCTTCCGCTTAGCGATCTTCAAGGGTATGAAGATGCATTCCCTCTCTCTCTCTCTCGTTGCTAGCATATCCTAGATTGATCTTGGTGACACATAGGAAAATTTTGAATTATTACTATGATCCCCTACAGTGGCATCAGAGCCTAGTCTATGCGTAGATTGTTTGCACGAGTAGAACACAAAGTAGTTGTGGGCGATGATTTGGTCAATTTGCTTACCGTTACTAGTCTTCTCTTGATTCGGCGGCCTTGTGGGATGAAGCATCCTGGACTGACCTTACACGTACGCTTACGTGAGACTGGTTCCACCGACAGACATGCACTTGATGCATAAGGTGGCTAGCGGGTGTCTGTCTCTCCCACTTTAGTCGGATCAGATTCGATGAAGAGGGTCCTTATGAAGGGTAAATAACAATTGGCATATCACCATTGTGGCTTTTGCGTAGGTAAGAAACATTCTTGCTAGAAACCCATAGGAGCCACGTACAACATGCAACAACAATTAGAGGACGTCTAACTTGTTCTTGTAGGGTATGCTATGTGATGTGATATGGCCAAAAGGATGTGATGAATTATATATATGTGATGTATGAGATTGATTATGTTCTTGTAATATGATTGACGACTTGCATGTCGATGAGTATGACGACAGGCAGGAGTCATAGGAGTTGTGTTAATTTATTGTATGACCTGCGTGTCAATGAAAAACACCATGTAATTACTTTACTTTAGTGCTAACCGTTAGCCATAGTAGTAGAAGTAATAGTTGGTGAGACAACTTCATGAAGACACGATGATGGAGATCATGGTGTCATGACGGTGACGAAGGTGATCATGTCGCGCCTTGAAGATGGGGATCAAAAGGCGCAAGACGATATTGGCCATATCATGTCACTTTATGATTTGCATGTGATGTTTATCATGTTTGCATCCTATTTGCTTAGAATGACGGTAGCATAAATAACATGATCCCCCACAAAATTTCAAGGAAGTGTTTCCCCTAACTGTGCACCGTTGCAAAGGATCGTTGTTTCGAAGCACCACGTGATGATCGGGTGTGATAGATTCTAACGTTCGCATACAACGGGTGTAAGCCAGATTTAGACATGCGAAACACTTAGGTTGACTTGACGAGCCTAGCATGTACAGACATGGCCTCGGAACACAAGAGACCAAAAGGTCGAACATGAGTCGTATAGTAGATGCGATCAACATGGAGATGTTCACTGTTGATGACTAGTCCCTCTCACGTGACGATCGGACACGACCTAGTCGATTTGGATCATGTATCACTTAGATGAATACAGGGATGTCTATCTAAGTGGGAGTTCATTAATAATTTGATTAGATGAACTTAGTCTAATTTTGTCTTTACATTCTATCCTGTAGATCCAATGGCCCACGCCAATGTTGCCCTCAACTTCAACGCGTTCCTAGAGAAAACCAAGTTGAAATACGATGGTAGCAACTATACGGGTTGGGTCCGTAACTTGAGGATCATCCTCATAGCTGCCAAGAAAGCATATGTCCTTGAAGCACCGCTAGGTGAAGCACCCATTTTGCTAGAAACTCAAGACATTATGAACGCCTGGCAGTCACATAGTGATGATTACTCCCTGGTTCTGTGCGGCATGCTTTACATCTTAGAATCGGGGCTCCAAAAGCGTTTTGAGCAGCACGGAGCATATGAGATGTTCCAAGAGCTGAAAATGGTTTCCAAGCTCATGCCCGAGTCGAGAGATAGGAAGTCTCTGACATGTTCTATAGTTGTAAGATGTAGGAAAACAGTTCTGTCAGCGAGCATATACTCAAAATGCCTGGGTTGCACAACCGCTTGTCCCAGCTGGGAGTTAATCTTCCAGATGACTCGGTCATTGATAGGATCCTCCACTCGCTTCCACCTAGCTACAAGAGCTTTGTGATGAACTACAATATGCAAGGGATGGAGAAGTCCATTCCTGAGTTATATTCAATGCTGAAATCAGCGGAGGTGGAAATCAAAAAGGAACATCAAGTGTTGATGGTGAATAAGACCACTAGTTTCAACAAAGGCAAGGGTAAGAAGAAGCCAAAGAATGGACCCAAGCCTGAGACCGAGTCCTTTTATTGCAAGGGAAATGGTCACTAGAAGTGGAACTGCCCCAAGTACTTAGCGAGTAAGAAGGCCGACAACACCAAAGGTATATATGATATACATGTTATTGATGTGTTCCTTACCAGCACACGTAGTAGCTCTTGGGTATTTGATACTGGTTTGGTTGCTCATATTTGTAACTCAAAACAGGAGCTGCGGAATAAGAGGAGACTGGCAAAGGACGAGGTGATGATGTGCGTCGGGAATGGTTCCAAGGTCGATGTGATCACCGTCAGCACGCTGCCTCTACATCTATCTTCGGGACTAGTTTTAAACCTCAATAATTATTATTTAGTACCAGCTTTGAGCATGAACATTGTATGAGGATCTCGTTTAATGCGAGATGGCTACTCATTTAAATCTGAGAATAATGGTTGTTCTATTTATATGAGAGATATGTTTTATGGTCATGCCCCGCTGGTCAATGGTTTATTTTTATTGAATCTCGGACGTGATGTTACACATATTCATAGTATGAATGCCAAAAGATGTAAGGTTGGTAATGATAGTCCCAGATACTTGTGGCACTGCATCCTTGGTCACACTGGTGTCAAACGCATGAAGAAACTACATGTAGATGGAATTTTGGAGTCTCTTGATTATGAATCATTTGACACGTGTGAACCATGCATCATGGGCAAAATGACCAAGACTCCGTTCTCCAGAACAATGGAGCGAGCAACCAACTTATTGGAAATCATACATACTGATGTGTGCGGTCCAATGAGCATTGAGGCACGCGGTGGCTATCGTTATGATCTCACCTTCACTGATGACTTAAGTAGATATGGGTATGTCTACTTAATGAAACACAAGCCTGAGACCTTTGAAAGGTTCAAGGAATTTCAGAGTGAGCTAGAGAATCAACGTGTTAGGAAAACAAAGTTCTTACGATCAGATCGTGGAGGGGAATATTTGAGTCACGAGTTTGGCACGTACTTAAGGAAATGTGGAATTGTTTCACAACTCACGCCGCCTGGAACACCTCAGTGTAATGGTGTGTCTGAACGTCGTAATCGCACTCTATTGGATATGGTGTGATCTATGATGTCTCTTACCGATCTACCGCTATCATTTTGGGGTTATGCTTTAGAGACTATCGCAATCATTTTAAATAGGGCTCCGTCGAAATCTGTTGAGATGACACCGTATGAATTATTGTTTGGAAAGAAACCTAAGATGCGTTTCTAAAAGTTTGGGGATGCGATGCTTATGTCAAGAAACTTCAACCTGAAAAGCTCAAACCCAAGTGGGAAAATGCGTATTCGTAGGATACTGGGATTTGTCACTCCATATGACGGAGAGGTATCTCTGGGCCCACTCACGGTAATGCATCATC
Source organism: Triticum dicoccoides (assembly GCF_002162155.2). Lineage (NCBI taxonomy): Eukaryota > Viridiplantae > Streptophyta > Magnoliopsida > Poales > Poaceae > Triticum > Triticum dicoccoides. Next base: position 522,862,518 of record NC_041388.1, read on the forward strand.
ATAATGAGCTTAGTTTGACTAAAGAATTAGTCATGGGATCATGCATTGCGGAACGAGTAAAGAGACTTGTCGGTAACGAGGTTGAACAAGGCATGGGGATACCTCCGATCGAATATCGGGCAAGTAACATACCAATAGACAAAAGTATTTTGTATACGGGATTGATTGAATCCCTGACATCGTGGTTCATCCGATGAGATCATCGTGGAACATGTGGGAGCCAATATGGGTATCCAGATCTCGCTATTGGTTATTGGTCGGAGAGGTGTCTCGTTCATGTCTGCATGGTTCCTGAACCCGTAGGGTCTACACACTTAAGGTTCGGTGACGCTAGAGTTATAACAGGAATAGTATGTGGTTACCGAAGGTAGTTCGGAGTCCCGGCTGAGATCTCGGATGTCACGAACAGTTCTGGAATGGTCTGGAGGTGAAGATCGATATATTGAACGAAGGGTATTGGAGTCCGAAAGTGTTCCGGGGGTACCAGGCTATGGCCAGCATGACCGAAAGGTGTTTCGAGACCCCCGGCAAGTGTTGCAGGCCCTCGTGACCCAAGGGGAGGGGGCAAACCAGCTCACTAAGGGGTTGTGCGCCCCCACACCCTTTTCCCATGTTACTTGGGGAGGTGGGGCGCCTCCACCTGTCTTGGGAGGCAAGCCTCCACCAGCTTGTCTTGGGGGGCAAGTCTCCCTAAGGTTTCCCTAGGGAGATCCAATCTGCCCTAGCCGCCGCCCCTAGGGGAAACCCTAGGTTGCCTCCCCCAATCCCCTTCCCCCTATATATAGTGAGGGGGTGGGAGGGCAGCCATACCCTTCCCCTGGCACAGCCCTCCCCCTCTCCAACTCCTCCTCTTCCATAGTGCTTGGTGAAGCCCTGCCGGAGAACCACGAGCTCCTCCATCACCATGCCGTCATGCTGCTGGAGTTCGTCCTCAACTTCTCCTCTCCCCTTGTTGGATCAAGAAGGAGGAGACGTCCCCGAGTTGTACATGTGTTGAACGCGGAGGCACCTTCTATTCGGCGCTAGATCGGGTCTTCTGCGATTTGAATCGCCGCGAGTACGACTCCATCAACCGTGTTCTTGTAACACTTCCGCTTAGCGATATTCAAGGGTATGAAGACGCACTCCCTCTCTCTATCTCTCTCTCGTTGCTAGCATCTCCTAGATTGATCTTGGTGACATGTAGGAAAATTTTGAATTATTACCACGGTCCCCAACATTTGGGCTCTTGTTAGCGCGCTCTTAGGCCCAACTCTATTTTGGTCCCGCGCCATCCCACTTGAAAAAACTAATGGGTCCCGCACCAAAGACCTTCCCCCAGCAGATAGCATGCCGTGTCGTAGTTCTCCCGGCAGATGTTGTGCCCTCATTATTACTGGCAGTTCTGTTGCCCTTGTTTCTTCAGTTCTACCGGCAGTTAAAATGCCCTTAGGTAGTTGTACAGGCAGTACAAATGTCTCGGTAGTTTATTTGACCTTGTTCTGCTATTTCTATCGACAGTTAATTTCCCCCAATTAAGTGTTGTGGTTTAGTGTGTGATGGACAAGACCCATCCGTTAGCTTAGCATAATGATCGTTATGTTTTATTGCAATTGCTTTCTTCATGACTTATACATATTCCTCTAACTATGAGATTATGCAACTCCCAAATACCGGAGGAACACCTTGTGTGATGTCAAACGTCACAACTTAACTGGGTGGTTATAAAGATGCTCTTCCGGTGTCTCTGAAGGTGTTTGTTGAGTTGGCATAGATCAACATTAAGATTTGTCACTCCGTGTATCGGAGAGGTATCTCTGGGCCCTCTCGGTAATGCTCATCACTATAAGCTTTGCAATCAATGTGAATAATGAGTTAGTTGTGAGATGATGCATTACATAATGAGTAAAGATACTTGCCGGTAACGAGATTGAACTAGGTATGATGATACCGACGATCGAATCTTGGGCATGTAACATACCGATGACAAAGGGAATAACGTATATTCTTATGCGGTTTGACCGATAATGATGTTCGTAAAATATGTAGGAGCCAATATGAGCATCCAGGTTCCGCTATTGGTTATTGACTAGAGATGTGTCTCAGTCATGTCTACATAGTTCTCGAACCCGTAGGGTCCGCACGCTAAACGTTCGATGACGATTTGTATTATGAATTATGTGTTTTGGTGACCGAAGTTTGTTCGGAATCCCGGATGAGATCACGGACATGACGAGGAATCTCGAAATGGTCGAGAGGTAAAGATTGATATATTGGAAGCTAGTATTCGGACACCGGAAGGGTTCTGAAGTGTCGGGTACATACCGGAGTATCGAAGGGGTTACCGGAACCTCCCAGGGAAAGATATGGGCCATATGGGCCATAGGAGCAAGGCTAACCAGCCCACAAGGGGCTGGCATGCCCACCACAAGGGAGGAGGCCGAATTGGATTGGGGAAGGGGGCGGCGCCCCCCCCCTTTCCTTCTCCTTCTCCTTCTCCCTCTCCTTTCCCCCTTTCCCCTTCCGGAACAAGGAAAAAAGGGAGGGGGGCGAATCTTGCTAGGACTGGCGCGCCCCTTGTTGCCAGCCTCCTCCTCCCCTCCTTTATATATGGGGGCAGGGGGGCACCCCATAGTAAAATAGTTGTTTCTTAGCCGTGTCGGGTGCCCCCTGCACAGTTTATCACCTCTGTCGTGTTGTTGTAGTGCTTAGGCGAAGTCCTGCACGGATCACATCACCAACACCGTTGCCACACCGTTGTGCTAACGGAACTCTCCCTCGACCCTGTACTGGATCAAGAGCTCGAGGGATGTCATCATGTTGAATGTGTGCTGAACACGGAGGTGCCGTACGTTCGGTACTTGGATCGGTTATATCGTGAAGATGTTCGACTACATCAACCGCGTTGCATAACGCTTCCTCTTTCGGTCTACGAGGGTACATGGACACACTCTCCCGTCTCGTTGCTATGCATCTCCTAGATAGATCTTGTGTGATCGTAGAAATTTTTTGAATTACTACATTCCCCAACAGGAATCCCCCTCCCGTAGATTGCCGGAAAAGGCCCCAACAACATGGGATCTCACATGTACAAAAGGTTGCGGTAGCGGAAAAGTGGTTTCGTGGGTCCCCCTGAGGGTTTTGGAATATATGTGAATATATAAGATGAAAAGCTAGGTCAGGAGAACTTCGAGGGGCCAACAAGGTAGGAGGCGCCCCCCTAGGGCGCGCCCTCCACCCTTGCCGCAGCCTCGTGGCTCTTCTGGCTTGGACTCCAAGTAGCATGGATGTCTTCTGGTCCAAGAAAAATCATCGCAAAGTTTTATTCCGTTTGGACTCCATTTGATATTCCTTTTCTGCGAAACTCAAAAACAAGGAAAAAAACAGAAACTGGCACTCGGCTTTAGATTAATAAGTTAGTCCCCAAAATAATATAAAATAGCATAATAATGCATATAAAACATCCAAAACAGATAATATAATAGCATGGAACAATCAAAAATTATAGATACGTTGGAGATGTATCACCTTGCAATAGGGTAGTTAGGCGCCACTGGCCGCTGCCAGGCATGCTCCACCGTCTCCTTGAAACACGGGAACCAGGGCCAGAAGAATTCAAATTTGAACAGAGCCTTCCGCGGCGGCGCAGCAGTGTCAGCCGTCAAAAGCGAGCCGTGATCGGTTCAGGCGATCGAGGCAACCATCAGCATGAGGAAGTTGAAGAGGCCGTCCCATTCCAGGTTGCATAGAATCTTGTCAATGCTCATGAACGTCGGATCTGCCCATTCCTTGGACCAGATGAAGCGCTTGTTTTTGCACATGATCTCCTTCAGGCACGCAGTGTCAATCGCCCTTCTAAACATGCCCATGATGCGGCAACTCATGTTGATGTTGCTCTTATTGCTCGCTTCGTAGATGATGTTGAAATCACCAGCAATCATCCACGGCTCACCCCGGGGCAGAGTGGCGTGGATCAGATCAGCCAAGAAGGCATCCTTGCGCGCGTCATCGACTGGCTCGTACACTATCGTCAGCCAGAACGAGGAGTAGCTCTGGAGGACAGTCACCTTTTCCATGATCGAGAAGCTGCCCATGAAGTGCGTGGTTAGATGGACGCCGCCCTTGTCCCAGAGGATTGTCGTGCGCCCTGGAGTGCCCACGGACAACAGGACCGCGCACCCGTCCTACCTGCTTCCTCTTAGTTCATGAACAATGTTGGGTGTCCAGGATTCCAGCTTCGTCTCTTGCAGACAAAGTATGGGAGTTCTATGGATGCAGCTAGCTCGCTGACCACAACTCTCCTAGTTGGCGAGTTCAAGCCCCTAACATTCTAGGTCATAATGGAGAATGGTGTATCACTCATTGGTCACAATCAAATTCTCCAGCAGCATCACAAATCTATTGATGAGGATGAAATACTGACACAGATCCATTATAGCAAGGGTGTGCGAGAGGCCACCAATAGGGCCCAAGATCCTCTGGCCCGGAAACAAGCCTCTAAACCTGATACTAGGGAAACAGAAGACTAACATAGATCCTAACTCAACTCGGCTTAAGGCCAAGTGTTGTCGGATACTAACACTAGAACTGAGGAAAATACAGTAGATGTCTAACATAGCTAAACTACAGCTTCAGCGGCGGCATCTGGGCCAGACATGCCTCCTCGATGCGTAGCGCCTCCGGGTGGAGGCAAGTGAGCTTGGCGATGATGGCGTCGCCCTTGTCAGAGAAGGGCTCGTCGAAGCACTTGATGAGGGCCTCTGCCGCCTTCGCTGTCAAGGCCTCCTTTGGCCCAAGCATGCCGAGCTTCTTGACGAGCAGCAGGGAAGTGTACTACACAACAGGCACCTTGGAGCTGTGACCGGCTTGCCGTGCGCTCGGCCTGGTCGGTCCCAAGCTAGCCTGGGCCTTAGGGGGAGGTGCGCTGGGCCAGGGGGGCGTGTACGAGCGGAGTGGGTGCATTGATAAAGAGATTGTTCTATCTTGCATGGCCGATGCTGGTGTGGAGCTGGAGTTGCTGGACTTGCTGCATCACCGACGAGGGCATGGGGCGGCAAGCAATAGTCGAGGAACCGATGGTGAACTTGAGCGGGGCAGCAAGCGTCTTGGCTATGGCCTAATCGAGCTGGTGCTGGTTGCTGTCGACTAGGCTGTGCAGGAGGGGCACGCGGTTCGCCGAGTTGAAGAAGTTAGCGACGGGGTACGTCGTCATCCTCCACCTTTGCGGCAGGCGCCACGGCAGCAGCCTGCGCCACGTTCTTGGCTTGGTCTGACATGAGCAGCATTGGCGGAGTCGCTCTAAAGCTGCTACCACCATGGCGGTTGCTTCCGCTATGGCGCCTGATGACTGACGTTCTGCTCCGCTGGTGCGAGGGGCCTCCCTGGTCCTTCCTAGGCGGCTACTCCTGCCCTCCCTAGCTGCAGCCCAGTAGTGTGTCCTTCCAGGATCTATGGCCTCCCTATGGCCCATCGAGGTCGTGATGGTCCCGGGGCGCGCCAAGCTATAGCCCATCGCACCCAACGGATGTGACCACGGGTGGGTGGCGCCTGCATCGTCCACGTCCCCGAATAGACCCTTGAGAACGAGTGATCGTCCTCGGACCTAGAGGAGGGCATGCCGCTTTGGCCCAAGTGTGAGGAGCGCTGCGACAGCGGTGACCAATCCTCAATGCGATCCACGTGGATGAGCATGATGTCGGCCCGGATAGGGGGGTGCACCTCCCTGCTCGGTGGAGAGTAGCAGACCATGGCCTCGACGCAGCCGGCCTCGCATGCCACCCGCAAGATGGTGTGCTTGGTGGGGATGAAGGCGACATTCACACCCACACCCAACGCGTGAATGTCTGCGTGTGGCTGCGCTCGTGCGTGCGGCTGTCTCGCCGAGCACCTTCGCCGCCCCTTTGACGGACCACAAGTGCATGGGCATCTTCTCGATGACTACGTGGACATAGAGAAGGAAGTCCTCATGCTCGGCATGGTCATCCTTGTGCCATGGCTTGATGGTGAATATGACGCCATCGACGTTGATGGAGTTAAGGCGAACGACATTGTTCCGGTGCACCTGCAATTCGAAATGGACAAGGAAGTCTTCGGGGTCATGGCTAGTGACCTGCAGCATGTGGGCCGGAGTGTGGAACGCGGTGTCGAAGGCACGACCGACGGACATGGGGCTCGTCATGTGCCGCTCGGCCGAGGAAATCAGGAGGACAGCATGGCGGCGCAGGAGGAACATCTAGTGCTCCATCTCTAGTGAATCGATCACCACCTTGTGGTTGTTCCTCGATCGCTGTATGGGTTGGTGTGGTGGAAGCTATCCATGGCCGGCGTAGGCGGATGCGGCCAGGGGAAGCGGAGGCTGCCGCAGAAAGGACCGCACCCAGCAGAAGGCACCGGCACATCGCTGCTGCCTCACCGGGCTAGATGGCAGTCTCTAGCAATGTAGCCAAGCAGCTTGCACTCTATGTAGTGGATGGGATCTCTGCAGTCTACATGGCGGTGTTTGGAGCTAAGGCACCGGAAGCAGAGTCCCCGGAAGCTCCTTAAAAAGGCCTCGCGAGCGGTGCTGGGCGCGGCCATGCCGTCCTCCTAATCTCCATGGCCGAGCAGCACGCGACGAGGCCCATGTGCGTCGGTTGCGCCTTTGACACTGCGCTCTACACTTTGGCCCATGGCCAGCGCAGGTACAGGCGGCAAGGGGAAGCGGAGGAGGTCGCGGACAATACAGTTTGTTTGGTTTGCTCGTTTGTTGGGCAAACCAAGCAACCAATTCCTGGGCCATGATGGTGAAGTGCATATACAGTCACTGTAGCGTGGCTTCGTACATAGGGTAAAGGAACACAACTTCTGCCTTAGAGCATCTCCAGCCGTTTGGCCCGCCAGCGCACCTGGCGAAAGGCTTTGAGTGTTTGCGTGGGCGGTTTTTTCGTCTTTGGGGGGTCGAGTTTCTAGCCGCGCACCCAAGTTTTGGCCCCCAAACGCAACAAAATTCAAAGTTCACTTTCCCGCTACCAAAAAACAACAGAAGTTGGAGATCACCATGCCACAGGTCGGCGATCATCATGCCATAGGTCGGTGATCATCATGCCATAGGTCGGCGATCCAACATAGCCAAAGTCCGGCGATGAAAAGGTGAGGAACCATAGACATGGAACTCAAACAGCAGGCTCCTGTGCTATATGGCTAGCCGAGGTAGGTGTCGGCATTGTGGGCGTGGTTGTAGGGGCAATGGTCGGCGCCGGTGTCGACATCTGGTTCAAGATGAGGCTGTGCTCCGCCAGGTACCACGCCTTCACCTGCTCGTAAATTGTCGACATGACTGCCCCCATCAGAAAGGCCAGGTCGGTGTTCTTCTTCTTCGCGGCGATATTGGTCCTAAGAAAGTCAGGCTTGACATCCTGATTCGTCATCAATGTCGACCACCACGCATCGGATTTCTCATTCCTCTTGGCGGCGTTACTCTTGGCATTGGTGATGCACTGTTCGATCGATGATTGCAACTGTTCGGCAGCGGGTGTCGTGTCCATTGCCACCTTGGCTCTTTTGCTGCCATCAGGGCGCCCTTCTGCCTCCACTGAGGCAGACGCGTCCGAGTTGTAGACACCATCCTTGGCCTTGGCGAGAATGAGCCGACACTCTGTCCATTTCTCGCATGACTCGATCCTGGTGAACCTGTCACAGCCCTCGCTTAGTCTTGCCTATCCTTACATAACCTCCATGCATCATGTTTACTTTTTCTCAGAAACTTGAAATGGGGATGTTCAAACCCTAGCACCACATGGATTTCAAATAGGCTCAACTAAAGTAATTTTCAATGAACCCAAAAATGCCCTTTGAAAATGTTCATGATTTCTGATAAGGGTGAAAACCTCTCCCAAAAATGATGAACATATTTCTAGGCCATTCCTGGATTTTTGAATTAATTCATATTGTATTTGACATTGGGCATTTAAATACTATAAATAATTTAAATGCTCAGATAATGCTGAAATTAAATGGGGGCCACTAGAATAATCTAGAGAGTGTTCACAAATTATTCCAGCATTTTACAAAATGCTTTAGTATTTTTACTAAAGCCAAAACAGCAGCAAACAAAAACAAAAACAAAAAACAAAAAAAGCCTACCTGGACTTACCTGGCTGGCCTAGTGGACAGCCAGCCCACGAGGCCCACGCGCCAATCACCCCTAACCTCCTGCCAGTAGGTAGGAGGGTGTGTGGCCGCGGCGCGCGCGCACGCGCTCGGCCAGCTCCTGGTTGCCGCTGTTGCTGGGGACGTCTCCGAGCGCCATGACACCCCCTGGAGACCCCTCGCTCCTCTCCCTCACTCTCTGCTCTCTCCCTCACCCCCTAGATCCTCCCCGAGCTCCATCTGAGAGCAACCGCCGGCCACCATCTCGCGTACGTGCAGCCACAGCCGTCCCCTCACCCTCCGGTCGTGCCCCCGAGCTCTGAATCCTCGCGCCGTTTCTCCAAGACGAAGGAACCAAGCCTGGACGGCATGCATCGTTGTTGCCATCGTCTTCTTCCTCCTCTGCCACCGGAGATCGCCACTGACCTCCCGTCGTCACCAACCCCTCCCCGAGCACGCCGAGGCCTTCGTTCAACTTGCTGTGAGCTGCTGTGTCTATCCCCCTCCTCCCTGAGCTCGTTCCTGTCCTCTAGCCGCATCTTCCACCGAAGCCATCAGCTCCTCGCCGCCGGCGATGACGCAGACGCGGCCATGGGCACTGCAGCCCGTGTCCGAGCACACCAGTGTGCTCAGCGCGTCTCCGCTAACCCGTGGCCAGCAGTACCTCCCCTCCCATGCTCTCTAGCCCCGAATCCATCGTCACCCGAGCTCCGGCCGCCGCCACGAGCTCTGTTCCGGTGAGCTCCGGCGCCCCCACGGCAACCCCCCTACCTCCCTGGATGCGGGCGAGTCCGGGCTACGCCCCATGCCCTTAGCCACCGCCCCCGTCGCCTTTAGCGCAAGTCCGGCGCGTTGCCACCTCGGGTTTGGTCGCTGCCGGCCAACTCCGGCGACAGCCGACGTGGCGGGGTCATTAGTGCTAATCCCCGCCAGCTGGACCTCACCTAGTCACTGACAGCGGGCCCCGCAGTGGGTCAAAGCCCAGTTAGCGTCGGGTTTGACCTGAGGTTGACCTCTGTTTGACCCTTGAATCAGTGACATGCGGGCCTCGCCCGGCTAACCCAGTTAGTTAGAGCTAAACTGAATTAAGTTAGTTTAGTTAGTCACTGACCAGTGGGCCGAGTGTTGTTTACTTAGTCTAGTTAACCCAAATAGTTAACTGTGAGACTACCTAGTGGGGCCCAGCCGTCAGGTTTGACCTGGACAGCCCTGTTGACCTGCTGACGCCAGCATGATGCAGTGCTGACGCAGTTAATCATTTTCTAGATTTAAAATAATTCAGAAATTACAGAAAATGCCCAAAACTTCTAAAATTCATAGAAATTAAACTGTAACTCCAAATGAAATAAATTATATATGAAAAATTATCAGAAAAATTTAAGGAATCCATCTATACCATTTTCATGCATGTTTTAGCAAGTTAACCTCACTATTTAGGGTGAAACATGATTAAGGAAAATTTCATAATAGGTTTGGAGTTGGAATTTGATATAGTTTTGAATTCCACTTCAATTAAAATGACTTTCTGTTGCATTAGCCCAAAACACATTCATATTGCCATGTCATAGCATGCATCATATTGTTTCATATCGCCATGTGTTGATTGTGTTCTTTCTCAGTTGCCGGTGTTTGTCCCCCCTGAGTAGACATTGATCCAGCGATGAATTTGGTGACACTGATGAAGACCCAATGATATCTTCAGAAGTGCCCGGCAAGCAAAACCCCCTTGTTCATTCCGATACAAACCCACTCTCGCGTTTGCTCTCTTTTACTGCATTAGGACAACCATGATTCATCTGTTACTTGCTGCGGTAGTTGAACCCCTTATCCTCTGCATGACCTGTCATTGCCACAGTAAATAGATGAAACCCATTAGCATGAGTAGGAGTTGTTTGAGCCCTGATGTGCCTACTCATTCATGCTTGTTTGTCATGCCTGCTACTGCTTAGAGTTGAGTCAGGTCTGATTCATTGGGGATGAATTGGAACAGTGATGAACATGTCCTACTGTGTGTGAGCTAAGTGTGTGAACACGATTTGGTAAAGGTAGCGGTGAGAGGCCATGTAGGAGTACATGGTGGGTTGTCTCATTGAAACCGTCCTCAGGAACTGAGTTCTGTGTTTGTGATCCATGAACAGCTACTACCATGCATTGGGCCCGAAACCAATGGACCCTCTCGACTTATTAACTGCCCTTGCCCTCTGTCTAGGAGTTGCAACTAGTTTCTGGTGTTTGCAGGATATGTGTTGGAGGCCGTGCGTAGCGCTGACCCTAGGGGTGGGCTATGATGCGGTAGATACACCATGGCACGGTGTACCGAGCGCCCGTTTTGGTGTCCCGGGAACCCTGCACACATCGTTTGGGGCTGTGAGCGAAACTCCAGCCGGATCTCCTCGCGGATGGAACCCGAATAGGCGATAAACCTGGACTAGAGACTTGTGTGGTTAGTCAGGTCGTGGCCGACTCCCTCGTCAGGCTTCCGCTTGAAGGTTGCCGAGATACACAACGTGTACATGGTGGTAAGTGGCGAGAGCGTGTGTGAAGAAGTACACCCCTGCAGGGTTATAAATGATCTATTCGAATAGCCGTGTCCATGCTAAAGGACTTCTGGGTTGCCTATAATAGTTCATAGACAAGTGAAAGTGGATACTCTAAAACTCGCAAGATAAGTGTGAGTGCTATGGATGGCCTTCTCGTATGGAGACGGGAGCGGATCCATAGTGGTGTATTGACTGGTGAATATGTGGACTCGTGTGCGCCACCTCAAAAGAGTTGCTTGCAGTCGTAGTTCAGGTTAGCCACTGAGTCAAAGCTGGCTTGCTGCAGTTAAACTCCACCACCCCCCTTGTTGATACCGATGCATATGTAGCTAGTTCTGATGTATGTCTTGCTGAGTACCTTTGTACTCACATTTGCTTAATTTATGTTTTGCAGAGAGACTTCAGTCTCACTAGTAGTTCCGTGTGGACTTCGGCGTTTAGCTTGATACCTCAGCTACGATCTTGTGCCCTCGGCAGGATCTGGTAGATAATCAGGCTTCTTAGCCTTTTCATTTGTAGATGTCTGTACTCAGACATGTTAAGCTTCCGCATGTGCTTTGAATTGTATGCTATGATTGTTGGGTCATGAGACCCATGTTTGTAATATCTCAGTCCTCGGAGCCTAATGAATAAATACTTGAGTTGTAGAGTTATGTTGTGATGCCATGTTGTATTTACACATATCGAGCATATTGTGTGTATGATTAAAATGCTTGGTATGTGTGGGATCCAACAATCTAGTTGTTTATCCTTGGCAGCCTCTCTTATAGGGAAATGTAGTCTAGTGCTTCCATGAGCCATAGTAGTCCGCTACAGCCCGGTTCACCGGAGTCCTGTTAGCCCAGCACTACTGCTCAGGACACTTGACTGGGCGGCATGTGTTTCACTTCGTTCCTGTGTCTGTCCCTTCGGCGAAATGTCACGCGGTGACATCCGGAGTCCTACCTAGCCTACTACAGCCCGGGTTCCCGGAGTCCTGTTAGCCCAGTGCTACATCCCGGATTCACACGCTCCAGACCGACATTGTGACGCCCCGATAATTAAGCTACAGTAGTCCCACGTTAATGATGCCACGTCACCTTTGTTACTGTTGTTAATCTACCAATGATTCAATCCCGTTCGAATTCAAAATTTAAAATAAAAACAAACAACAAAAGTTTTCAAGCGCAAAAAAAACTAAAATGTTCACAATATTGCAAAAATTACCAAAATTGTTATAAAAATAAAACCAACACTTTAGAAACTCCAAAAATGCCCCTAGGAATTAAAACAGTGGACCAACAACACATCACTTGGCCTTTTCGCTTTCTAAAAATAATTAAACCTTTTCGAAAGACCTTCAGCTTTTGTGGCATTGCTATATAATGCAATGATGTTCATGTGACAAGCTACATGATTTACAAAAGTCCTTTGGTGGTTAAGCAATTAACAAACCAGAGTAAAAGTAAAATAAAAACTATAGAAAAGGAAAGAGAAAATCAAAGACAACCCCCCACCTGACTGGGCCTTGGCCCAGTTGGCCGAAGGAGCCAGTCGGCCCAGCCGACCCATTCCCGCACCCCTGGCCTACTAGGCCTCCTCCCCTCCCGTGACCTAGCACCACCCCCCACTACTCCCACTCGCCCCACTCCTCTCTCCCCCTCCCCACGACCCCACGCCCCTCTTCCCTTCCTCGATCCAGATCGGGATCGGGGGGACGAACCTCCCCACGGCGCTCGGACCCCGTCGCCTCGTCCTCGCCACCCAGCGGCGCCGAGCACCGCCACCCCCTCGCCTTCTCCTCGACGGACCCCTGCCCGACGCCGCCACCCGTCGCCTCCATCTCGCCCTCGTCCGTCGCCACGCCGCCCCACGCCGCCTGGAATGCCGCTTCGCCGGCCGCCTCCTCATCTCCTCCCCGCCGCCCGACGTGCTCGACGCCGGCCCCGCATCGCCATGCACCGTCGTCGGACCCCGCCGGAACGCCTCCTCGACTCCACCGCTACCCGCCGTCGCGTTCGCCCTGCATCGGGCCTTCCCTGCAACGCGGGTGAGGAACCCCACCGGCCTCCTCCCTCTCTCTGCTCACGGCGTGTCACCGTGCCCCGCCCGCTCCGGCCACCATGGCCCTATCCTGCGTCTGCGAGCTCCGCTCATCGGGTCGCACCAGCTACCGCGTGTGCCCACACCGCATCCTCCCTAGCGCGCCTCCTCGACCGGCTCCTCCTGCCGGCGGATCCCAGCGAGCCCCCGCGCTCCGGCCACGGCCACTGGCGCACGCCGCGCGCCCGCCCTGGGCGTCACCTCGTTCGGGCGGTTCCACCCGCCCCGTTTGGCCCGCGCCCGTTAGCCCCTGGTGGCTCGCATGAGCCACTGACTAAGGGGCCCCACATCCAAAATGAATTAAATGAAAAAAAATTAGGAATTAAATATATATATATATATATATATAAATAGATAATAATAATATATAATGAGTAAATAGTTAATATTAAAATTAATTAATTAACTAAATAATTAACTTAACTAATCTTGTTTAGTTGAACTAATTAAATTTGATTAACCTAATCACTTTGGTTAGTTAATTAATCTGATAGGTTAATTAGCACTCAATGAAAGGTGGGTCCCACTGGACCCACACGTCAGGTTGACCAGGTCAATGGTCAACGTTGACTGCTGACATCACTCTGATGTCATGCTGACGTCATCATTTACTATTCTGGATAATGTTGGATTTAAATAAATAATTAAATAAAATCGGAAAATGATTAAATCTTTAGAAAATCATATCTTTTAATCCGTAACTCGGATTAAAATATTTTCAACATGAAAGTTGCTCAGAACGACGAGACGAATCCGGATACGCAGCCCGTTCATCCGCCACACACCCCTAACATATCAAACTCGCAACTTTCCCCCTCCGGCTCCTCTGCCCGAAACCACGGAACACCGGGAATACTTTCCCGGATGTTTTCCCCCTTCGCCGGCATCACCTCATACTGCGTTAGGACACACCTAGCACCGCTCCTTGTCATGTCTTGCGTCGTCTTGCTTATGTTTGCACTGTATTTATTGTTTCTTCCCCCTCTTCTCTTCGGTAGACTACGAGATCGACGCTGCTACTGCCCAGTTCGACTACAGAGTTGACGACCCCTCTCTCTTGCCAGAGCAACCAGGCAAGCCCCCCCTTTGATCACCAGATATCGCCTATTCTTCTCTATACTGCTTGCATTAGAGTAGTGTAGCATGTTACTGTTCGGTTACTCCTATTCTGTTGCATAGCCTGTCATTGTTGCTACAGTCATTGATACCTTACCCGCAATCCTAAATGCTTAGTATAGGATGCTAGTTTATCACCATTGGCCCTACATTCTTGTCAGTCTGCCTCGCTATACTATTGGGCCGTGATCACTCAGGAGGTGATCACGGGTATATACTTTACATACATACATACTATACAGATGGTGACTAAAGTCGGGTCAACTCGATGAGTACCCGCAAGTGATTCTGATGAGGGGGCTGAAAGGACAGGTGGCTCCATCCCGGTAGAGGTGGGCCTGGTTCCCGACAGCCCCCGACTGTTACTTTGTGGCGGAGCGACAGGGCAGGTTGAGAGCACCTAGGAGACAAGTGGGCCTGGCCCTGTTCGGCGTTCGCGGATACTTAACACGCTTAACGAGATCTTGGTATTTGATCTGAGTCTGGCCATTTGGTCTATACGCACTAACCATCTACGCGGGAGTAGTTATGGGTATCCCGGCGTCGTGGTATCAGCCGAAGCCTTCTAGACGTCAGCGACTGAGCGGCGTGTGCCGGATTGGAACGTAAGCCTGCTCTTGTATTAAGGGGGCTAGTTCTGCTTCCGGCCGCGTACGCAACGTGCAGGTGTGCAATGGGCGATGGGCCCAGACCCCTGCGTGCATAGGATTTAGACCGGCGTGTTGACCTCTCTATTGTGCCTAGGTGGGGCTGCGACGTGTTGATCTTCCGAGGCCGGGCATGACCCAGGAAAGTGTGTCCGGCCAAATGGGATCGAGCGTGTTGGGTTATGTGGTGCACCCCTGCAGGGAAGTTAATCTATTGGAATAGCCGTGATCTTCGGTAATAGGACGACTTGGAGTTGTACCTTGACCTTATGACAACTAGAACCGGATACTTAATAAAACACACCCTTCCAAGTTCCACAGACAACCCGGTGATCGCTTTTCCACAGGGCGACGAGGAGAGGATCACCGGGTAGGATTATGCTATGCGATGCTACTGGAGATGTTACTTGGAGTTTCTACTTGGAGATGCTACTTGGAGGACTTCAATCTACTCTCTTCTACATGCTGCAAGACAGAGGCTGCCAGAAGCGTAGTCTTCGATAGGACTAGCTATCCCCCTCTTATTCTGGCATTCTGCAGTTCAGTCCACTGATATGGCCTCCTTACACATATACCCATGCATATGTAGCGTAGTTCCTTGCTTGCGAGTACTTTGTATGAGTACTCACGGTTGCTTTCTCCCCCCTTTTTCCCCCTTTCCTTTCTTTCTGGTTGTCGCAACCAGATGCTGGAGTCCAGGAGCCAGACGCCACCGTCGACGACGACCCCTACTACACCGGAGGTGCCTACTACTACGTGCAGCCCGCTGACGACGACCAGGCGTAGTTAGGAGGATCCCAGGCAGGAGGTCTGCGCCTCTTTCGATCTGTATCCCAGTTTGTGCTAGCCTTCTTAAGGCAAACTTGTTTAACTTATGTCTGTACTCAGATATTGTTGCTTCCGCTGACTCGTCTATGATCGAGCACTTGTATTCGAGCCCTCGAGGCCCCTGGCTTGTATTATGATGCTTGTATGACTTATTTATGTTTTAGAGTTGTGTTGTGATATCTTCCCGTGAGTCCCTGATCTTGATCGTACACATTTGCGTGCATGATTAGTGTACGATTAAATCGGGGGCGTCGCAGACATGCTCGATGTGATTCATGTATGCCTGTCCCCATAGGTTAGTGCCGCTTTGGGTTAACGACTAGCCATGTCGGCCCGAGTTCTCTGTCATATGGATGCTAGCGACACTACCATATACGTGAGCCAAAAGGCGCAAACGGTCCCGGGCCATGGTAAGGTGACACCCGTTGGAATACCGTGCGTGAGGCCACAAAGTGATATGAGGTGTTACCGGCTAGATCGATGTGACTTGGAATCGGGGTCCTGACAGCACCCATGAAGGAACTTGAACTCTTGGTCGTTTTTGTCCTGGCGAAACATGTCGAACATCTGAACCATCTGCATGTCGAAGAACGAGTGTTGGCGATGTACATGGCGAAGAACTGGGCCGACGAGTGATGGCCATACGTGACGATCGACATTGGCGCCACTTTCCGGCCAAGCCATGACCTTCTCTTGAATCCCATGCCGCTTATTGTAGGCTTGCTAGATGGTAGCCCAATGGTTCGCCAGCATGGTCTTGTCGACGCGATCCATCACTCGTCGAACGCTGTCTTGATCCTTCTCCATTACGTGTCATCGTTCTGATTCACACCGGTGATCAGGTTGATGCTGATGGTCTTGCATGCTTCAGCGAGGCACTCATCTTCCTTGGCCGTCCACTTGACGTGAGGCTCGCTCGGCCTGGCGTTGGGTGCCCGCTTCTTCTTTCTTCCTTGGGTGCTCGCCCGCCGATTATTCCTCCTCCACCTCCTCCTCGGCGTCGTCGTGCTCGTCCTCCATGTTGATGGCGGTGTCCAGTGTTTTGTCTTGCATGCGGAACCCGGGCACGAAGCAGCGGCGACCGATCCGCTCGTGATGATCTCGTCCATGTTGGCGTCGGTGCTGGTGAACTGTGGTGCCAAGCCGTGTGCAAAGGGTAGGGCCCCACGATGCAGAGTCGGCGCAGGCAAGCCTGAGTACGTCAGAGGCAAGTAGCTATACTGGGTGTTGAGGCCAGCGGTGAATACAGGGGAGGTAGTGCGCCGGTCGGGGTTGAAGACAGGAGGGGATGTGCGCGGGTCGGGGTTGAAGACGGGGGACGCGCGCGGTGCCGCGCAATACGAGAAGGTGATGTTGTGGTTGAAGCCGCCATGCGCGTCACCGTCGATGTAGCCAAGCTACGGCGCGTACCCGCACAGTGGCGGTGAGAAGTTGGTCGGCGACGCAACGCTCTGCAGGCTCGCGCATGCGCCTTGTGGGCACTGGTCGGCCTGCTGAGGCGGTAGGTTCACCACCCCGCGCGAGACGCGTCCTCCTACTATGTCGTCGCGTCCCTAGCCTTCTTCATGTTGAGCCTGTACCAAAGATCGGTGGCGACCGCCGTCCGGCGATCAACGTCGGCCTTCCACTGGGCGTTCTTCAAGCCTGGGGGCTTGGTATCGGCGCCCTCGGCTTCCTCTGCTTTGGCTGGACGGAATCTGTGGGTAGGCGAGCGGGCGCATACTTCTTCGGAGGCATGGCAGGCGAATCCGGGGAGAATGGCGGGAGCGGCGGGGGAGAAGGGCGTCGGCAATGGGAAAATGGAGGGAAAGGGAAAAACGGTGGGAAATCGTCCGGTGTCACGGACAGTGCGGGCCCACAGGCCTGTTCGCTTCAGCCGGTGCCCGAGGCGACCCCCGGTATGCTGGGTTCGGCTTGGGTTCACCGGTTGTAATTTTGGTCGAAACCAGCGAAAAACGAGAATATGGAAGCGCGGCTGGGCGTTTTTTCGATGCTGGCGCTAAAAAAGGCGCCCTGGGGGCCCATTGAGGGGGCGGCTGGAGATGCTCTTACATTTCATTATATGTACTACGGTTAATGGTGGCAAAAACGACAAATTTGACCAGTGGACGAAATAATTCATAAAGTGAACTGTCATTGAAAAAATTTGCTCTGCTGACTCTTTTGGGTAGCGTCCGACAGCGAGTCGTCCCACTACACTATGCAGCGCCTGACTGACAAGGGCTACACGCTTAGCTAGTGTCGCACCCCGGGTGCCTGAAAATTGCTAAGTCAGTGTGCTGAGCCTGGGAGCTAGGCACTGCACTGTACAGTGTAGCTCCTAGCGTCTAGGCGTTGTACTAGTGACCTCTTCAAAATGTAATGCACCCACTAGCGCAACACGCACCTAGCTCTCAGGCGTTACACACTGACTTAGCAATTTTCATGCAGCCTAGGTTGCAACGCTGCACAATATAATATGGCGCCTAGTTATTGAACGCTACACAAAAGAATCAGTTATGTGAAAAAAATTCACCAACAATTCAGTTTGTGAAATACTTTCGTCTCTCGAGGTCAAATGTGTCCATTTTACCTACAATGCCGAAGATACGGGGGCCTCTGTGTCTAATGGGGTGAGACACCGTGCCAGGTACACACAATGTTTAACACAGACGCACTGCTTGTCTTGGAGCACTAGGCTAGAGCACGTCAGCACGTGTTCCTCGGTACTTGTCATCGTCAGCTATAGCGTCCAGGCACGGCGTCTGTTTCAGTGAATGACACTCATCCAGTACACGGCAGTTGTTGTTTTGTTCACTGTTCCTTGTGAAGAAACGATGCGATTTCTGTACAAGTCTTGACCAAATGTCTCCGTTACGAGTACTTGTCATTGTCAGTTGTCACCAAGTTCCCGTCGATCTTCCGTACCTGCTCCTGTTTCTTGATCATCTATCACCGTTTTTTAAAGGAGATTGAAACCATCCATCTTTATTATATTACTAGGAAACATGGCCGTGCGTTGCAATAGAAGAAAAAAATATCACACTCCCATGCCCAATAAGCATGACTCAATACCCTAGATACATGTCCTCTATTTTCAACATGACTCTACATTTAAAAAATAGTGGCTAGTTCAAAGTTATTCATCAAATACTAACCGGTTAATTCCACTTAAAAGAAATTAATAGGTTAATCCGTTAACCCGTCGAACGGTAATGCTCTCCTTTTGTGATGCTTGGATTAATGGTGAATTTCAGAAACTCACATCATCTCTCCTTCTTCTGAACATATACTTTGTGCTTCACTATGGAGCAAAAGAGGGCAACAACTCCAAGTGTGTCGCAACAATTGCTAATGTTCCTCTCTCGCATTATGTGTCTCGAGAGAATGTAGAACTTTGATATTTTGTACTTCATATGACAGTATGAAAATAAGCTATGCTTTAATTAAGCAAATTTGCTAGTCAACAACCATTATTGCACACACGATTCAGATTTATAAAGTACATAGTTTATTTTGCAGACCGCAAGAATGCAACATTCTAGAAACAAAAATATATGTTTCAGCTAAAGTCCAATTGGCATAGAATTTTGAGGTTGCAGCATTTTTAGAATTGTAAGTCAAATCCCAGTAGAAAGACCACCTTATCTTGAAGATAAGCATGTAAACCTGGTCAAATTCATGCTTGTTGATTGCTCACATCTTTCTCCAAGCCATACAATACATATCTACTTCTCCTTCCCTACGTGCAACATATATTGTTTATGTGAGAATGTACGCCTCAAAAAAAAAAGAATAAAAGAAGACCACAATCTTCCAAGGCGATATAAGGCTGGTCGTAATGGGAGTATCATAACTAGTATCATGCATGCCAAGCAGGCAATTTTGATGATGTGTCATAGCATTAAATGAAAAAAGAGATGATTGAGTATCATATCATGATACCGTAATATAATAAATACAATGCTACTATGTGTCATGCATGACAATAAATAAAGTCATCTATGATACTAGTACATGATACTATGCATTAAGGAGGTAGTATCACACACTAGTATCATATGCATGATATTAACTTATGATACTACCCATTACAAGCAGCCTAAGCTCACTGCCCATGTCTCAAAAAAAAATCTCTTCACTGCCACTGTCAAGTTTGTAAGCATAACCAATTATCGACACAGAAGCGTCGATCCTCGCAAATCCCGCTCCCATTTACTATAAGAATTCATGTCCCATTTATTTATAGTCTCCTGTATTAAATCTCCATCCCATTTAATCAACACAGCAAGCGTGCATGTCCCCTCCTCAATCCGGCCCATTCAATTAGGAAGCCAATCAGGTGCACCCTCGTTCATCCCATTTATTTAGCTTCGGAGTCTTTCGTCTCCCCCAGTCATCCCATTTAATTAGGAAACCAATCAGCATGAGGCGGTAGGTTCACCACCCCGCGCGAGACGCGTCCTCCTACTATGTCGTCGCGTCCCTAGCCTTCTTCATGTTGAGCCTGTACCAAAGATCGGTGGCGACCGCCGTCCGGCGATCAACGTCGGCCTTCCACTGGGCGTTCTTCAAGCCTGGGGGCTTGGCATCGGCGCCCTCGGCTTCCTCTGCTTTGGCTGGACGGAATCTGTGGGTAGGCGAGCGGGCGCATACTTCTTCGGAGGCATGGCAGGCGAATCCGGGGAGAATGGCGGGAGCGGCGGGGGAGAAGGGCGTCGGCAATGGGAAAATGGAGGGAAAGGGAAAAACGATGGGAAATCGTCCGGTGTCACGGACAGTGCGGGCCCACAGGCCTGTTCGCTTCAGCCGGTGCCCGAGGCGACCCCCGGTATGCTGGGTTCGGCTTGGGTTCACCGGTTGTAATTTTGGTCGAAACCAGCGAAAAACGAGAATATGGAAGCCCGGTTGGGGCGTTTTTTCGACGCCGGCGCTAAAAAAGGCGCCCTGGGGGCCCATTGAGGGGGCGGCTGGAGATGCTCTTACATTTCATCATATGTACTACGGTTAATGGTGGCAAAAACGACAAATTTAACCAGTGGACGAAATAATTGATAAAGTGAACTGTCATTGAAAAACTTTGCTCTGCTGACTCTTTTGTGTAGCGTCCGACAGCTAGTCGTTCCACTACACTATGCAGCGCCTGACTGATAAGGGCTACACGCTTAGCTAGTGTCGCACCCCGGGTGCCTGAAAATTGCTAAGTCAGTGTGCTGAGCCTGGGAGCTAGGCACTGCACTGTACAGTGTAGCTCCTAGCGTCTACGCGTTGTACTAGTGACCTCTTCAAAATGTAATGCACCCACTAGCGCAACACGCACCTAGCTCTCAGGCGTTACACACTGACTTAGCAATTTTCATGCAGCCTAGGTTGCAACGCTGCACAATATAATATGGCGCCTAGTTATTGGACGCTACACAAAAAAATCAGTTATGTGAAAAAAATTCACCAACAATTCAGTTTGTGAAATACTTTCGTCTCTCGAGGTCAAATGTGTCCATTTTACCTACAATGCCGAAGATACGGGGGCCTCTGTGTCTAATGGGCTGAGACACCGTGCCAGGTACACACAATGTTTGACACAGACGCACTGCTTGTCTTGGAGCACTAGGCTAGAGCACGTCAGCACGTGTTCCTCGGCACTTGTCATCGTCAGCTATAGCGTCCAGGCACGGCGTCTGTTTCAGTGAATGACACTCATCCAGTACACGGCAGTTGTTGTTTTGTTCACTGTTCCTTGTGAAGAAACGATGCGATTTCTGTACAAGTCTTCACCAAATGTCTCCGTTACGAGTACTGGTCATTGTCAGTTGTCACCAAGTTCCCGTCGATCTTCTGTACCTGCTCCTGTTTCTTGATCATCTATTACCGTTTTTTAAAGGAGATTGAAACCATCCATCTTTATTATATTACTAGGAAACATGGCCGTGCATTGCAATAGAAGAAAAACATATCACACTCCCATGCCCAATAAGCATGACTCAATACCCTAGATACATGTCCTCTATTTTCAACATGACTCTACATTTAAAAAATAGTGGCTAGTTCAAAGTTATTCATCAAATACTAACCGGTTAATTCCACTTAAAAGAAATTAATAGGTTAATCCGTTAACCCGTCGAACGGTAATGCTCTCCTTTTGTGATGCTTGGATTAATGGTGAATTTCAGAAACTCACATCATCTCTCCTTCTTCTGAACATATACTTTGTGCTTCACTATGGAGCAAAAGAGGGCAACAACTCCAAGTGTGTCGCAACAATTGCTAATGTTCCTCTCTCGCATTATGTGTCTCGAGAGAATGTAGAACTTTGATATTTTGTACTTCATATGACAGTATGAAAATAAGCTATGCTTTAATTAAGCAAATTTGCTAGTCAACAACCATTATTGCACACACGATTCAGTTTTATAAAGTACATAGTTTATTTTGCAGACCGCAAGAAGGCAACATTCTAGAAACAAAAATATATGTTTCAGCTAAAGTCCAATTGGCATAGAATTTTGAGGTTGCGGCATTTTTAGAATTGTAAGTCAAATCCCAGTAGAAAGACCACCTTATCTTGAAGATAAGCATGTAAACCTGGTCAAATTCATGCCTGTTGATTGCTCACATCTTTCTCCAAGCCATACAATACATATCTACTTCTCCTTCCCTACCTGCAACATATATTGTTTATGTGAGAATGTACGCCCCAAAAAAAAAGAATAAAAGAAGACCACGATCTTCCAAGGCGATATAAGGCTGGTCGTAATGGGAGTATCATAACTAGTATCATGCATGCCAAGTAGGCAATTTTGATGATGTGTCATAGCATTAAATGAAGAAAGAGATGGTTGAGTATCATATCATGATACCATATCATAATAAATACAATGCTACTATGTGTCATGCATGACAATAAATAAAGTCACCTATGATACTAGTACATGATACTATGCGTTAGGGAGGTAGTATCACACACTAGTATCATATGCATGATATTAACTTATGATACTACCCATTACAAGCAGCCTAAGCTCACCGCCCATGTCTCAAAAAAAAAAATCTCTTCACTGCCACTGTCAAGTTTGTAAGCATAACCAATTATCGACACAGAAGCGTCAATCCTCGCAAATCCCGCTCCCATTTACTATAACAATTCATGTCCCATTTATTTATAGTCACCTGTATTAAATCTCCATCCCATTTAATCAACACAGCAAGCGTGCATGTCCCCTCCTCAATCCGGCCCATTCAATTAGGAAGCCAATCAGGTGCACCCTCGTTCATCCCATTTATTTAGCTTCGGAGTCTTTCGTCTCCCCCAGTCATCCCATTTAATTAGGAAACCAATCAGCATGAGTGCATATGTCCCTTCATCCCATTTAATTAGCCTCCTTCATCAGTCTTTCTTCTTGATTTTCAATTTTCTTTGTTCTCGGGGTGACTTGTTGATATTCCGGTAGCTTATGAATGTATTTAAATTGGTGGAATTAAGTCTAAAGAACCGTGGTGGGACTAATAGATATGAATCGTGTTTCTTAGCAAAATTGATAGCTAGCTCAGATGGCCGTTGCTTCCCTTGAGCTCCCGAGTTCGAACTCAATAGGGTGCAAGAATTTTTCGGCCGGTCATCTTGTGCTTGTTTTATTTTATATACAAGCTATCTGTGAATGATGATGACAGCTTTTATTTATCAGTTGAAGACTTGATTAAAGAAAGAAAAGAAGATGGTAATTTGGCAGTGCATGAAGCCGTTAATCATTCACCACAAGGAAACCAAGCCCCTGAATTATATACAAGTATGATGTGAACTATTAATTTATATACTTTCTTTTTTCCACAATGATGCTCAAAACTTGTGTTTTCATATACATCTGTCATATATATCAGATGGGAACTTCATTAGAGAAATAGAACAAGATGGGAATTTTACACCGCATGACGCCCATGGCACTGATTTACCTTCGGGTATTAATCACTTATTCTTCAATTATTATGTTGTCGATCATTAGGAATATTGTTGATGATTACAAGTCCACCCACCATATTGATATTGATCTCAAACTTGTAGATGACAATGAGGATAACCCAGATGACGAATTTGGTGACAATGAGGTCAATGCAAAACAATCCAGAAAATTTGTTAGTGCAAGGGAGTACTACTGCTTCAAGCTGCAAGTCAGGAGGAAGCTTTTTAACATCATCTTGTTCGGTCATCGCCTTTTCCAACAGTGGGCTATTGACATGTATATCAAGATTGAAACTATGCGGCTTGATTGGTACTCAAAGCCGGAAAATCAAAAGTTATACGCGCTGACCTCTACCAGGTATTGTTCTTGTGTTTATTTTAATACATCATAATGCAATGACATTATGGACATTCCATGAATTTCTATAACATTCTATGCTATTATAGGGTCTTGTTGACACCGTCGTTGTCGGCGAGTCACGCGGAGATCGAATTGGCAAAAGAATTGTGCTTCCACGTACATTTCCTGGTGGTGATCGCGACATGCAACGGAGGTTCTTGGATGCTATGGCAATAGTGCAGCGGTGGGGTAAACCAGATTATTTTATCACGATGACGTGCAACCCATATTGGGAGGAGATAATCGATAAGTTGTTGCCTGGACAACTACCGCAGGACCGTCCAGACCTGGTGGCAAGAGTATACAAGGCTAAACAGCGAGATATGATGGCCTTACTAACTAAGGGTAAGCATTTCGGAGAAGTAGCAGCGTATGTACATGTAACTGAGTTCCAGAAGCGAGGTCTCCCGCATGAGCATATACTTCTAATCATGAAAGAAAAAAGCAAGTTATCAACACAAGATGACTATGATCGAGTGATATGTGCAGAGATACCGGACAAAGAGAAACACCCCGTTCTACATGAACTGGTCGTCAAACACATGCTGCATGGACCATGTGGCGAGTTGAAAAAAAGTTGCCCTTGCATGATTGATGGTCAGTGTCGATTTCATTACCCGCGAGATTTTTGTGATGCCACACAACAAGGGAAAGACTCATATCCCATCTATAGGCGGAGGGACGATGGGCGTCGAATTAGGATCAGAGGAGCAGATTTGGACAATAGGTGGGTGGTCCCTTACAAGCCTTCACTACTTATGCGATACAACTGCCACATTAATGTGGAAACATGCTCGAGCATCAAGGCAGTCAAGTACTTGTTCAAGTACATCTACAAAGGTCATGATCGTACATCCTTTGCATTTGAGCAGGATATCATCTATGATGGTGGAATCATCAATGAAATCCGACAATATAGGGATGCACGATATGTATCTCCTCCAGAGGCTATTTACAGGATTTTTGGTTTTAAAATGTTTGGTGTCAGTCCATCTGTGCTACAACTCCAGCTTCATTTGCCAAATATGCATAAAGTTGCATTTAAAGCATGTGAGAATCTTGCAGATGTTGTAGCTCGACCATCTTCTTCAAAGTCCATGCTTACAGAATACTTTCAGATGAACCGGAAGTTTCCAACTGCACGAAAATGGTTGTACAGAGAGTTTCCAGAACATTATAGATGGATACCTGGAAATAAGAAGTGGCAGAATAGAAGAACTAAGAGATCACAGATTGGAAGACTTGTGCATGCACACCCTGCTGAAGGAGAGAGGTACTACTTGCGTGTGCTCCTAAGTCATGTCCGAGGTGCCACTTCATTCGATGATTTAAAAACAGTAAATGGCAAGCCATGCAGTTCCTTCAGGGAGGCATATGAGCACTTAGGCCTCATTGAGCACGATAGGACTCTTGATGATTGCATGACGGAGGCAGCCACATTTCAGATGCCTTCTGCCCTAAGACGGTTATTTGCAACTATACTGGTGTTTTGCGAGGCAACAGAAATCCGGCAGCTGTGGGACAAACACCTGGCATCAATGTCTGAGGATTACCGTCGTAATCAATCCAATGAGGCAACACTTGAGCAGATGGTCCTCAGAGATATCAGGGATATGTTGCAATCCATGGGAAAAGATATTACAAGCTATGGACTTCCGGATTTGGTTGAGCACGATGGTTCTTCTGACGGTGAGTACAAAGAGGTAACAGAGGAGAGGCAAATCAGCGTGGACAAAGAACACCTAGATTTATTTAGCAGTTTGAACAATGAGCAGCTGGCTGGTTTCAATAAAATAATGGATCATGTGATGAAACACAAAAGCCAGATATTCTTTGTTGATGGTCCAGGAGGCACCGGCAAGACATACTTGTACAAGGCATTGCTTGCAAAGGTGCGTTCGATGGGCCAGATAGCGATTGCAACTGCTACATCAGGTATAGCGGCGTCGATAATGCTCGGAGGACGGACTGCGCACTCCAGGTTCAAAATTCCAATCAAGCTCACTGACAACAGCATGTGTAGTTTCACAAAGCAGAGTGGTACAACGGTGTTGCTTAAACAAGCCTCCTTGATAATTTGGGACGAGGTCGCTATGACACAACGTCAAGCAGTTGAGACGCTTGATAGATCCCTGCAGGAAATAATGGACTGTTCTTTGCCATTTGGGGGAAAGGTTGTCGTCTTTGGTGGGGATTTCGGGCAGGTCCTCCCCGTTGTGACACGTGGGACAAGAGCACAGATCACGGATGCTACACTTCTAAGATCCTATCTGTGGGAGAAGACCCGGAAGATACGCCTCACGCGCAATATGCGAGCACAGGCTGATCCTTGGTTCTCTGAATACCTCCTAGGGATCAGCAATGGAACAGAAGAGACAATTGGCGACGACTATGCGCGTCTCCCTGACGACATTGTGATCGGCTATACCGAGGATGAGAAAGCTATTAACACACTCATCGACAATGTCTTCCCATCGTTGCATGCCAATGCTAGATTGAGAGAGTATATGAGCACACGTGCTATTCTTTCCACCAAGAACGATCATGTCGATGACCTGAATGACAAGATGATCTCCAGGTTTCCAGGCTCAGAAAAGTTATACCATAGCTTCGACTCCATCGAGGATGAATTGCATAATAATTACATGATTGATTTTCTAAACTCGATCACACCAAATGGCTTGCCCCCGCATGTGTTGAGATTAAAGGTTAACTGCCCAGTCATTCTACTCCGGAACCTCGACCCTCATAATGGCCTATGCAATGGGACACGACTTATGATTAGAGCCTTCCAGGATAATGCAATCGACGCAGAGATTGTTCTTGGTCAGCATGCTGGAAAGAGGGTCTTCATACCTAGGATCCCAATGTTGCCCTTGGAGGACATCTAACTTCCTTTCAAACTTAAGAGGAAACAGTTCCCCATTCGCCTGAGTTTTGCAATGACAATTAACAAGGCACAGGGTCAGACTATCCCAAACATCGGCATTTACCTTCCCGAGCCAGTATTCTCACATGGTCAGCTATATGTTGCATTGTCAAGGGGAGTGTCCAGAGAGACGACGCGGCTTTTGGCCAAGCCAAACAACGAGGTTGATAAATCTGGGAAAAGCACCAAGAACATTGTCTATAGAGATGTTTTGGGGAGATGAGGCAGGTGCGCTATTCCGGCATTTATTTGCACCTTGTTATTGTATCTGTAACTACTTGTGGATCTAACATTATTTGTTTTTATTTGCAGGTTTAGCGAAGGAGAATAAGTAGCAGAAGAGGAGGTAAGGTGGATGAACACAAGGGTATCTTCTTCGATCGAGCAAAAGGTGAGAGCTCTGCTTCTCCATCTGACCCCCCTGATATGTATGTAATGACCAGATGGGGTACGCACATGATATGTAATAATCAGATGGAGTAGGCATACATAATGATAGTGCCTACTGTGTTGTTTTTGAGCTTCCATGCAAAATATTTTTCTATGAGTATAATGTGCTAATGTGCTGATGTATTGCAATATTTCAGGTTTTCAAGTTTGTCAGGTGAGAAACACTGCATAGAAAAAAGGTTGAACAGACATTCATGCCAGGAAGAGGCAAAGGACAAATTGAGTGTCGAGGTACTCCGTGAGAAAGACGATAAAGAAAGGAGTCAGCACATGAAGAGAGGCACCCAAAGTTAAAATGATACAGTCCTAATAACATCAACAATCTATCATAGTTATTAGCTTTTGCTATTCACTTGCTGCTTAGCCTGTAGTTCAGCATCAGCTAAGATTGTGCTCCACTTTTGGGCCATCAGATTTCCATGTTCTGATAATTAAACAAATGGGTTCTGTTTTAATGTAACTGATATGGGTATGCAACTGTTGATGCATATAATTCTGAAGAACACACATCATTGCTGTTAATAATATATTGTACAGGACTTGCTTCTTGATAATGTCAAGCATTATTACTACTATATTGAACATACGTCCAAGACAAAAGTTTGTTTTACCAGAAAAATTTAAGCTGGCTGAAATAACTAGCGTGTATCTTCTCATTGCAAAATTTTATTTTACACGTGATCAGCAATAATATAATAATAAAACTTAAGTACGAAACTCACCATAGTGGAAATCTGCTATGTCATCGTTTTATGAGGCTCATATCTCTTGGAACAACTTAAAGCACTTCCCTGGCCCCTCCTGTCCAGCACAGCCACTGAACTAAACCTTCTGTATCTGTATATAAAAAGGTAAGAGAAAACACACACAAAATCAAAGATACGTTCCGATGAGTTAAAACCAATATTTTTGTATTAAAATGTATTACGAAAATAACTCCATTAATTCTATATGCATGGTGAATAAAAAAAGAAAAAGAAAAGCATTGGGCCTGAGATAAATCAAAGCAAAAAAGGAAAAGCATTGGGCCTCAGATAAATTAAAGGAAAGTGTGGGTCCTGAGATAACGCTCACGATTCCCAATCCTCACGCTATGGAAGTATACTTCCCGTGATTTCCACCTTCCATATCCCAATCCTCACGCTATGGAAGTATACTTCCCGTGATTTCCACCTTCCATATTGCCTACAACAATATATCTTTCGATCAGGAGCAGAAAGAAGCAATGGGTTTTGCATCGTAGGTTTCCTTCCACCTCTCCTTCATCATCTCTCGCAAAGGACTGCCGCATCTCACACCACTCCACCGCGCCGGACTCCTACACCGCAAGTCTCTCCAGCATCTGTCCGTGGTGAACTACCATCGTCCTCCATGTCTGGGTCACAATCCCCGGTGGCCTGTGCGGATCAATCTGCTATCATCACGGTAATGATATCTCTCTGTAATTACATCCTATTCACGATTTCACATCTACAAGGCAACATAGTCACTAGAGGGGATCCAACAAAGTGAATCAACATGCCCTGTGTGACCCCACAAAATTGCCAAGATGCTTTGTGTGACTGTAGAAATTCTTTGGGCAACATCCACCTGATTACTTGAGAGAATATTCACGCAAGTGAATATCAAAAAGTTGATTGAATGAACAATTAGACAAAGAGACATATACTGAAATTTTGTTGGAAAGAATGTCCCGATGCCACTAAGTTAAAGTAAACATGTCAAAATATGTGCATCCAGTTGTGATGTATTCCCTCCGTCCCAACATATAAGATTGTTTTTCAAGGTAACAGAACTTAGGGGCCTAATGTTAACAGCGTGACAATAATATGTGCTTCGGTTTTCAGGAAAACATCGACGGGGGAGCCAAGAATGAGCATACCACAAAATACGAGGATATGAACACCGACTCAACAAAGGCAATAGAAGAACAAACCATCATCGATGATACAGAAAATATGCAGATTGATGAGGTCATACCCTAAGACAAGCATGCGAAACCCCAAGTCGAAAAAGGCGGTTTTTATTTTCACATGACACTATTATTTTTATTCTGCCGGGACAAAACACTATGTAATTTGTAGTATAATAATATCATGCCTACATAATATTATATTATTGTGTGTTTCAGTTAGTAAGCGAGGAAGAACCAAATGGAATAGACGACAAAGACGAAGTAGAGAAAAATAATAGCATGCAGACCACTGATTGCGAAGTGATAAAGGCATGCTTTCTTTTCAACTATCCCAAATAGTTCTAATTCCAATTATATTATATCCTGCATAGGAATTATTCTTTGTAATATTTGCTCTCGGGAATTAAACTTCAAGGAAACAAGTGAACAAATGCAGCCACCTCAAGACGATAAATTAGCACAAACATTCAACACCGAAGAGGCAGAAACTATAGGGGACAAGCTGGCAGAATCAAATGAAATAGCCGACAAAGGAGAAGTGGAGAAAAAGAAAAGCACGCGGGGCACTGATTCCGAGGTGATAGACGCATATTCTCTGCCCAACTATGTCTCAAATAGTTTGAATTCTAATTATATCCTGCATACAAAATATTCTTTGTAATGTTGCTCTCAGGAATTAACCTTCGATAAAACAAGTGAACGAATGGGGCTAGCTCAGGATGAGGAATTAGCACAAACATTGGGCACCGAAGGGGCAGAAACTATATGGGACACTCTGGTAGAATCAAATGGAATAGCCAACACAGAAGAAGTGGAGAAAAAGCAGAGCACGCAGTCCACTGATTCCGAAGTCTCCGAAGTGATAGAGGCATCTTTTCTTTTTCAACTATGTCCCAATAGTTCTAAATCTAATTATGTTATATCCTGCATACCAATTATTCTTTGTATTGTGGCTTTCAGGAATTATCCTTTGATGAAACAAGTGAACAAATGGTATGAGGACGAAAATTTAGCACAAACGTCCGACATGAAAAGGCCACAAACAGTGAAGCCTATCCAACTACATAACAAACCCAAGAAAGCACCAGACTATGTGGTGGCTCCAGAAGGCACGTACAAGTCCTTCTATGCCTTGCTTTTGCTACATTTATTTTCTTCGTTGTTAATGAATGTTTTGACTTACATCATGATAGATTATGCTTGCACCGGCGATGATTAGTCCGTGATTGAAAATATCATGACTGAACCAAGTGATAAAAGAAATTTAGTGAGCATCAACGACTCATATCTCAAAAAATTACAATTACTACGCCTTTTAACCGAAGGAGAATTTGTTG
This sequence comes from Triticum dicoccoides, assembly GCF_002162155.2. Taxonomy (NCBI): domain Eukaryota; kingdom Viridiplantae; phylum Streptophyta; class Magnoliopsida; order Poales; family Poaceae; genus Triticum; species Triticum dicoccoides. The sequence continues at coordinate 522,892,801 of NC_041388.1, forward strand.
GCGACGAAGTAAGTATATGTAGCTTTATGATAAGAGGATGTTATTAACATGAGTTCCTGTTATCTCCTAACCAAGGTGTGCACTTGATATTGTAGATCATAGACGCATACATACATTGCATAAGTGCTAAGCAACATCTACAGATGAGGTCAGGTGGAAGTGTGTTCTTAGAGAATGCATGCATCTCTAAGATGATAAAGGAATTTAGCTCTATACGGGATGACGCACCAAAATGGGTATTACAGAGAGCTAAAAATTATTTGGAACATGATATGGGGAGTCTCAGTTCCATACATATTACTATAAATTCAATAGAGGACAAATGTTTGTATACATGGGACCTAAACTAACAAAAAACCTATTTTCAGATATTCGGTCCAGTTAACATTGAAGAGTTTCATTGGTACCTAGCAGTTATAAATACCGGGAAGCGATGTATCCAGGTGCTCGACTCGGTAGGCCCAGGAATGAATCGCAACGACCTCACTGCTATGGTTAGTTATTAGTCCCACTGCACCTTCTTTTGATAAGACAATTTTCTGTTATTCTTCGACTGTGATGCTAATACTTTGTCATTTATTCATGCAACAGCTGAAAGGACTGGAAAATGTATTCCAATATGCTAAGCTTCAAATGGAACTAAAATCTGATAAGTGGAAAGACTTAAACATCAGTGCATGGCCAAGGGAAGAGTGTATTAAGAAGAGACTGCAGACAGATGGGTATACCTTCTAACTCAAAGCAATCGACATTATGTGTTTTTTGTGTGTCCCCATTAGTTGCATCACAAAACAAATTTCTCCACAATAAGAATAAAAGTATACAAGCTGAAAGGATACAGACTGCAGAATAAAATGAGGCTATGCACCGATTTGACGAGCGATGAGAAGGGAGGGTCCCGAGCAGCAGCACAGCACACAGAGCTCTTCGTGGTCATCCATGGAAGGAAGGAACTGTAGATAGCGAGATCCTGCTCCGGACCGAATCGAACAGCCAATTGAAGTTGTTGTCGGAGAGCAAAGCATCTGGATCGAGGGGATAAGAGTTAAAACCGGAACTTGTTGGCGTCCCAAGCAGTGGGGAAGGGAAGTTCATGGCGCGCGGGAGAAGGTGGAGACGCTCATCGCGGCGACGGCAAGTGCGTCAGGAGGAGGGAGGGCCCCGGCGTCGCCGGCGCGTATGACGAGCTTGAGCGCCTCCTCGAGCACCTCGGCGACCTTATATGAAGAAGGGGTGGGGCAGATCAAGGGCCTGCGCGCCCGCCGACAGTGGTGACGAAGGGGCGGGGCAGTTTAAGGGCCTGCGCGCTCGCCGGCAGTGGTGACGAAGGGCCGGGGAAGATCAAGGAACTGCGCGCCCGCTGGCAGCGGTGACGAAGGGGAGAGGCGGGGCACATCACGGGCCTCCGCACCCGCCGGCAGCGGTGACGAATGTGAGGGGCGGGGCACATCGCGGGCCTCCGCGCCCGCCGGCAGCGGTGACGAAGGGGAGGGGCGGGGCACATCACGGGCCTCCGCGGCCGCCGGCGGTGCTGACGAAGGGAAAGGGCGGGGCGCATCAGGGCCTCCACGGCGGTCGGCAGTGGTGATGAAGGGAAAGGGCGGGGCGCATCAGGGCCTCCGCGGCGGCTGGCAGTGGTGACGAAGGGGAGGGGCGGCCACCACAGATCGCCGACTGTGGATCGGGAATCTGGCGTGTGCCAGTGAAGGAGGATAGAGGGAGGGAGGGAAGAATGGGGAATCGGCGTGTGCCTGTGGAGGAGGGAGTGAGGGGGCAGTAGAAGGTTCACTAACTGAGTTTTTTTATTTAATACTACTACTTTACTAATCTCCACTGTTAAGCACGTTTAACCAAACTATATTAACTTCTTACATTATTTTTCATACATTCCAGAGAGGGATTATGAGTGAGCGCAGGATTTTCTTTATCATCACTTCTTTGTTACAGTCATAATCATTTGATGATTTTAAAAGTCTTCTTATATAAATATCTATAAAATTGATAAAAGAAACTATTGAATATATTAAGTTTTGTAATCATACAGGTCATCGTGTGGTTTGTGGATGGTAAATTTTATGGAGTACTTCACAGGAGAAATTTTGTCTGACTCTCCTACACAGGTATTTTTCAATGTGTATCATTATACTTACATTCTATGGTGTATCACCATTTAACTATGAGTTCTGTTTTAATACGATCATATCACAGATTTTAGAACAAAACTAGCTGTCATTTTAGTGGACTCAGAATTGAATGATGATAATAAAGAAATCGAGACATTGAAGATGACGAAGACAACACAATCCCACGGATTGTATGATTTTGGAAACACCCCCTGAGAACCTCAAACCATCGAATACATCGTCAGAAGTTGAGCAGGAGCCGCAATCATTTATCCTTTCGCCCTCTCTCACTCCAACAAATGATGACTTAATAGATGAACTTTGTTTGTTCATCGGTATGGTTGATGATGTCGCTCTACTAGAGTAAGCCATATATTTTTAGTTCATTTTGTATTTTAATAAATTAGTATGATTTTATTATAATTTACATAGTTTCAATTTTACAGAAGCGAATGGGTGAAAAGCTCTGATCCTTATCCCATTAGTTTGAATTTGAGACAGATAAAAAACATATTAAATAATGATGAATGCATGGATGTTGATTGCTTCAATATGGCTGTACGGATACTAGCGCGCCACGAAGTCCAGCTTTTCAGAGACATTCCATGTCACTACATGGATCTAAATTTTTGTGTAAGTCATTATAATCATGTATTACATTTTGCCTCATGGAACTAATATTTTGTTTTTCTTATTTTAGTTCATGTCCTATTATGCACGAGACTCACGTCATCGTGGAAATATGGACATTGCTATGTTGAAATGGATGTTTGATAGCTGGCCAGACAGTAATGAGTATCATATTTCACAGTGTCATACAGTAAGTTTTAAAATTTTAATTTGTAACAATGGTTTGTCATGTCTTAACTAATGTTTTAAATTTTTAAATGTATGCATCGTTGCAGATTTTATTGCCTTGGGATATTTGTGAGATATTTCTATTGTTTGTTTTCGATCAAAATAAAAAAGTTGTCTCAATTATGGATCCGATACCAATACCTATTTTGGGAAAAATTGTACTTAAAACTGTGGTCAACAACCTAAACCGTGCGCTCCAAGTTGCAAACCCTGCATTCAAAGACGACATCTCTAAATGGGAATGGAAAGTTCCTGTTGTTCCAACAAACTCACATGGGTATGAATCTTTTCAATGCATTACAAGATTAATTGATTTATTCAATAGACAATGTAATATTTTATAAATGCAGTGCCTTGTCGGGTAATTTGGTGTTTAATTTCATGCACTCATTGTGCGATGGACAGCTATATTTTCCCATACCCCAGGTTAGTATTTACACCATGCTTATTTGTATACACATTGCACATTATTTTGTTATAACAATGTTGCATAATGCATATGTAGGTTGATTTTGAACTGAGAAAACAATTTTTGGTGCATATTTTAAAGTATGAAGAGAATGAAGCTCAAGACAATATCCCATCAATAGATGGACCTTCATTGCTTGAAAAGATGGACCTTCAAGAGATGCATAGTTATTGACTCTAAAATATCTTTTTGTAACAAATTATAATACAATTATTATGTAATCGTGCATATTATGTGAAGACATGTTTCTGATCATGTGTTACACGCGCGCTCATATCGTTGGCATAAGACAGTTGGCTCGGTAATAAAAACTCACTAACATAAAAAATAGATTCACAAAATATGTCACTCTTTTGAAAATATATTTTAATATTATATTATATCAACTCATTTTGTTTGAGACGTGCAACGTGCATGCTTCCTAGTCCCATTTAATTAGCCTCCTTCATCAATCTTTCTTCTTGATTTTCAATTTTCTTTGTTCTCGGGGTGACTTGTTGATATTCCGGTAGCTTATGAATGTATTTAAATTGGTGGAATTAAGTCTAAAGAACCGTGGTGGGACTAATAGATATGAATCATGTTTCTTAGCAAAATTGATAGCTAGCTCAGATGGCCGTTGCTTCCCTTGAGCTCCCGAGTTCGAACTCAATAGGGTGCAAGAATTTTTCGGCCGGTCATCTTGTGCTTGTTTTATTTCCCAGGCCAGTGTTAATGTATACAAATAAATTGCAACCCAAGAATATTCACATGAGGGCTCTTGGTCTATTGGTTATGAAGTATCTATGGCGTGCCTGAGGTCTTGAGTTTGACGTCCCATAGATGCCCAATTTTTTTTTTCAAAAAAAATTCGCTTCCTGTGAGCTGGGTCATGAGCCACCAGCGGACGATCAAACAAAATTGGGCACGGGCGAATCGTTATTTTCCGAGACGGACAAAAATCTTATGGGTCCCACCATGTAACCAAAAAAAATGGAGAAACAATCCGTCCTTTAATATTAGGTAAAGGTAAAGATTATTCAAAACGTATAATATGTGCTCGATTCCATATTTTGTATCCTTCGGGTCACCTTTCAAACGACATCTGTTGCTACACATAAAACAAAATGATGTGTTCTGATCTCGCACCAACACACATCATCTAATCCAGTGGTCTCGCCAAGCCGACCCACGGCAAGTTGAGATCCGAGAGCACCGATCGGTCTAGCAGATCCTCAGCATACACCACATGCGCATACTCTAGAATCTACCGCCATCATCTTCCATCGTCCTATCTTCATGAGAGATCAATGCATTGATCTTGCCAAGCTCAACTGTCGTTGACGGCATCATGAAGCCAAACATCGCCACCGCCCCGCGCTCATCCATCAAGACGTATTCGTCGCTGAAACTCTGTTGCACCCAAGACCCGCCACCGTCGACACGTAGATGACACACCGCTCCACCCAAGACTCTAGCAAGTATCAGCTTCAAAACGACGCCTTCCAAAAGGATAACGACACCGCAGCTGTTGTATCTACATCCCAAGAAGTACTTTAACGTATACCTGAGTTTAATTAGTTCACCGAGCTACCTATATACACGAGGTCTTTGCATAATGCACGTGCAAAGTTATCCAACATCTTGCTTGTTTTAGCGTGGGCGATTAGCACAGCTAACTCCTGACATGGAAAAAAGGTTAGCAAGTTTTTTTCTTTCTTTTTTGAGAAACTTTCAATCTATTTATTTTTAATCATGGCAGTACAAAGAGCAGCGGAGGTAATAAAAAATACAAGCATGTCCGTGAACCACCTAGCGACGACTATAAGCACTGAAGCGAGACGAAGAGGCGTCGCCGTCATCGCCCCTTCCTCATCGAGTCGGTCAATCTTTGTTATAGTAGATAGTCGAGAAGTCATCGTGCTAAGGTCCCATAGGACCTTCCTGCAAAAAGAAAAGACGCATAAGACCAACGCATCAGAGTAGCAATCATCACCGAAGAAGAAAATCATAGATCAGAAGGATCCAACATGTAAACACCCAAACGAAGACGAACGGAGACCGGATCCAAAACAAATCCACCGAAGACCAGCACCGATCAAATGCCACGAGATCCGACAAAGACATACCTCCACACACTCTCCGACGATGCTAGACGCATAATCAGGACGAAGATAGAACGTGTGAGATATTATTCCTAATAAGGGACATCCGCTGCCACACAACCCTAATCAAAACGTTAAACCTAACAAGAACGAGAACGGGGTCCCTCCCATCGGCGGGGCGCCGAGATCCTCTGCACCTCCATGGCTTAGAGGCCATCAGAGATGGGGCAGATCCGCAGTGGCGCCAATGAAAGGAGAAGAACTTTTCTTGTGGAGAAAAAAAAGAGATGTGGGGTATGTACACATCAGCGCCAGAAGACCAATGCATTGTAGTGTCCTTTGCCATTCGCTACGAGCCAACACATACTTGTCCTTCTTTGTGTACGTACACATCAGCGCCACATATTTCAGTTTACACAAGCAATGGAATCTTGTCGTAGCTAGCTAAGTCGATCAAAACCACAAATTGCGTGGTACACACATTTTGTACCGATGTGGTCAACAAATCGGGAAAAAATATGATAAGGGCAACCCAACGCGGTGATTCAAATAAACGGATTCTGTCAATTTTTTGCATGTTTGAGTTACCGCCTGCCTAGCGGACATGCGCGGCTGGTTGATGTACCCAACACGCAAGCCATGGGGCAGACACGCGAGGCTGCCTGGTGTGAAGGCACAGGATGTTTGGGAGACAGCGCAGGCGCCCCCGCCGACCTTGGCATCGGCATCGGCCATGCGCGGGGATGAGATGCAGCTGTGTCATCTGTGAAGGGTTGCAGAGCAGAAAGGAGGAGGAAGGCCATCTGGCTTGTTCTTTAGCTCGGGCAAGTTCTGCCCTAAGACTCTCCACGACGGCCGCACCATCTGCGTCAAGCACACACATTGTAAGACACAGGCATCAAACTGTTTTTACCTCATGCCGCCCGGGGAATTGCATACCTTGAGCCTCCTCAAGCCGCTTGTTGACAAGCGTGATATCGGCTTCTGCCACGACCAGTTCCCGCTTTAGTTTGGCAAAATCGTCAGTTCGGCTCGATTCCGGACATCCTGACGCCTACATTCAAAGGCGACATCTTAGACCTGGGATTATGATCCTCCGCGTGCCGTCATTTCTTGACGACGCCAGAGTCTCAGGGGCTACTATCTACACAGGGCGCATCTTATTCATGCGCAACTGCCAAAAGTATACATTATCTAATGTACCTCGAAACCCGTCAGTAAACTTTTGACGGCCTCATGCAATCCGCTCTCTGCGGATGAAATCCTTTCAATCACCGTGCCCATCAATGCACGGTGCTCCTCTGAGATACAAGCTCGCCCCAGCAGAATCTTTAGCTCCTCCGACCGAGCACCAGACGGTGCCGGGCTCGTCCCATGACCTCTTTCGAAGGCCGGACACGGAGAACCTTGGGGGGCCACATAGCTATCTTCCGCCCCTGCCGGATTCGGAGAAACCCTCCGCGACGACACCCCAAGATCGCCCGCCTCACTAGGCGGCACGGCAGGGGGAGGCGTCCCGCTCTCCATCATCTCCGGAAGAAGATCCCCCGAAGACGAGCTCTGCTGAGAAGGGCTGAGGTCCGAGCTACAAGGTAAAAGTTTGGTTAATCTTCTCAGACATAAATCAAGGATTTCCCTCATCCCTCAAAAGAAAAATCTTTCTCTACTTACGACTCGCTGGAGGGCTGATCCCCTTGAGGGCGTAGTCCGGCCGAGGAAGTCCCCGGCGTCGAACCCTCTGACGAGGATTTTCTTCCCCGCTTCGTGGCCATGGTTTCCGGGTCGTCAGAGGTGGCTCTCTTCTTCCCCTTAGGAGAGGAATTTTCGGTTCCTCCCTTCGGAGCAGCCTCCTTCGAGGAGGCCATAGTTTCCTTGTCCTCCCCTTTGCTTCCCTCCAAAGGCATTATATCCAACATCCTGACCGGCACGGGATCCGGCCTAGTTTCGGGAAGGGGAGCCGGACACCTGATCAGCTTTGCCTTCGCTATCCACTCTTGTTTAAAAGGACGACTCTTTTAGGGGCAAGTTTATGACAATTATACGGATAGAAGGTCCGGGCACAAGGTTGCTTACTTGAGTATCCGGGCGATTGCAGTTTAGGCCTGCGTCCTCGGTTAAATCCGGACACATCTCTTGTGATCCGAAGAACAGTTTATACATCTCCACGGCGTTGCACCCATGAAGTTCTGGAGAGCTCGCGGTCCCTCTGGATTAAACTCCCACAGGCGAAGGGGGCGACATTTGCCGGGCAATATTCGGCGAATCAGTATAACCTGCGTCACCTTGACCAGGCTGAGGTCTACTTCCAAGAGATCCTTGATTCGGCCCTGTAACAAGGGCACGTCTTTGGGCAAACCCCAATCTAACCCTCTATTGACCCATGACGCTAGCCGTGGTGGGGGACCCGAGCGAAAGGCAGGAGGCGCCACCCATTTGGTGCTCCGGGGAGCAGTGATATAAAACCACTCTCGTTGCCACAAGCCTAGCTCCTCTTGAAAAGAGCCCTCGAGCCATGGAGCATCATCATTTTTGCTTATAACAGCGCCTCCGCACTCTGCGTGTTGTCCCTCGATCATCTTCGGCTCCACTTTGAAGGTCTTGAGCCATAGTCCGAAGTGAGGGGTAACACGGAGGAACGCTTCGCACACAACGATAAACGACGAGATATGGAGGATGGACTCCGGAGCTAAGTCATGGAATTCCAGCCCGTAATAAAACAGCAATCCCCTCACAAAGGGATCCATTGGGAAGCCCAACCCCCGAAGGAAGTGAGACATGAACACCACGCTCTCACCGGTCAGGAACTTAGCCTCTCTCAACTTTAGCACGTCCTCCTCCGTATCACCAAGGCTAAGTTCCTGACCGGTCAGGAACTTAGCCTAGGGTTACCCACCTCTCAACTTTACCCATGTGGTGATATAAAACATGCTAACGGGCACGATTGGGTTACCCACGTCCGTATTGATGAGAATCCCGTAATAGGGGGGTACACGATCTCTGCTTTGACAAGACGTGCCAAGGAAACCGCCTCGCAAAACACGCTGAGGTGGAAAAGTAAAAACGATTCGAGTAAAGGACTTGGCCGTAGTGTGATGACGCACTGCGGAATACGCCAGCAGATTTGATTTGTGTTAATATTATTCTCTCTATGGCAACATGTGGAAGCTTATTTTGTAGAGCCGGACACTACTCTTGGTGTTTACAATCTTCTATGAAGGACTTGGAGGAGGAACCCGCCTTGCAATGCCGAAGACAATTTGCGTGCCGGACTTGTCGTCATTGAAGCCTGGTTCAGGGGCTACTGAGGGAGTCCTGGATTAGGGGCTGTTCGGGTAGCCGGACTATACCTTCAGCAGGACTCCTGGACTATGAAGATACAAGATTGAAGACTTCGTCCCGTGTCCGGATGGGACTTTCCTTGGCGTGGAAGGCAAGCTTGGCGATGCGGATATTCAAGATCTCCTACCATTGTAACCGACTCTATGTAACCCTAACCCTATCCGGTGTCTATATAAACCAGAGGGTTCTAGTCCGTAGGACAACATCATCATACAACAATCATACCATAGGCTAGCTTCTAGGGTTTAGCCTCCTCGATCTCGTGGTAGATCTACTCTTGTACTACCCATATCATCAATATTAATCAAGCAGGATGTAGGGTTTTACCTCCATCGAGAGGGCCCGGACCTGGGTAAAACATCGTGTTCCCTGCCTCCTTTTACCATCCGGCCTAGACACACAGTTCGGGACCCCCTACCCGAGATCCGCCGGTTTTGACACCAACAACGATGGCGACGGATTCCCCTCTCCGGAGCCCCGGACGGACTCCAGATCAGCCCTCTCGAGAGAGTTTAGGGCTTGTCGGAGGCTCCGTATCGTAAAACACGATCGATCCTTCTCTCTGGTTTTTTTCTCCCTGAAAGTGAATGTATGGAGTCAAGGTTGAGGTCGGTGGAGCGTCAGGGGGCCCACGAGGCAGGGGGGCACTCCCCCCACCCTCGTGGACAGGTGGAGGCCCCCCTGACATGGATCTTCCTTCCAATATTTATTATAGATTCCAAAATAATTAATTCTCCGTTGATTTTCAGGTCATTCTGTGAACTTTTATTTCTGCACAAAAATAACACCATGGCAATTCTGCCGAAAACAGCGTCAGTCCAGGTTAGTTCCATTCAAATCATGCTCCCCCAAGCTTAAACCTTTGCTTGTCCTCAAGCAATTCAATTGATAAACTAAAAGTGATAAAGAAAAACTTTTACAAACTCTGTTTGCTCTTGTTGTTGTAAATATGTAAAGCCAGCATTCAAGTTTCAGCAAAGATTATGAACTAACCATATTCACAATAACATTTAGCTCTCATGTTTACTCATATCAATGGCATAATCAACTAGCGAGCAATAATAATAAATCTCAGATGACAACACTTCCTCAAAACAATCATGATATGATATAACAAGATGGTATCTCGCTAGGCCTTTCTGAGACCGCAAAACAAAAATGCAGAGCACCTTTAAAGATCAAGGACTGACTAGACATTGTAATTCATGGTAAAAGAGATCCAATCAAGTCATACTCAATGTAAACTAACAGTAAAGGATGCAAATGACAGTGGTGCTCTCCAACTGGTGCTTTTTAATAAGAGGATGATGACTCAACATAAAAGTAAATAGATAGGCCCTTCGCAGAGGGAAGCAGGGATTTGTAGAGGTGCCACAGCTCGGTTTTGAAATAGATATGAATAATATTTTGAGCCGTGTACTTTCATTGTCAACATAACAACCAAGAGATGGCGATATCTTCCGTGCTACAGACATTATATGCGGTTCCGAAACAGAATGGTAAAGTTTATACTCCCCCTCCACCAACAAGCATCAATCCATGGCTTGCTCGAAACAACGAGTGCCTCCAACTAACAACAATCCCGGGGGAGTTTTTTTGCAATTATTTTGATTTGATTTGCGTAAAGCATGGGACTGGGCATCCCGGTGACCAGCCATTTTCTCGTGAGTGAGGAGCGGAGTCCACTCCTCTTGAGAATAACCCGCCTAACATGGAAGATACGGACAACCCTAGTTGATACATGAGCTATTCGAGCATACAAAACAGAATGTTTATTTGAAGGTTTAGAGTTGGGCACATACAAATTTACTTGGAACAGCAGGTAGATACCATATATAGGTAGGTATGGTGGACTCATATGGAATAACTTATTTGAGGTTTATGGAATTGGATGCACAAGCAGTATTCCCGCTTAGTACGAGTGAAGGCTAGCAAAAGACTGGGAAGCGACCAGCTAGAGAGCGACAACAGTCATGAACATGCATTAAAATTAATCAACACTGAATGCAAGCATGAGTAGGATATAATACACCATGAACATAAATATCGTAGAGGCTATGTTGATTTTGTTTCAACTACATGCGTGAACATGTGCCAAGTCAATCCACTCGAATCGTTCAAAAGAGAATACCACCCTATCATACCACATCACAACCATTTTAATAGCATGTTGGCATGCATGGTAAACCATTATAAGCTCCTAGCTAATTAAGCATGGCATAAGCAACTATAATCTCTAATTGTCATTGCAAACATGTTTATTCATAATAGGCTGAATTAGGAACGATGAACTAATCATATTTACAAAAACAAGAGAGGTGGAGTTCATACCATCTTTTCTCATCTCAATAAGTGCATCATATAATCATCATTATTGCCTTTCACTTGCACGACCGAACGATGTGAATAATTATAATAGTGCACGTGCATTGGACTATGCTGGAATCTGCAAGCATTCATTTCAAGAGAGAAGACAAGGTAATATGGGCTCTTTGTCAGATCAATCAATAATGCATATAAGAGCCACTTTAACATTTTAATTATGGTCTTCTCCCATCGACCCCCAAAGAAAAGAAATAAAACTATTTACACGGGAAAGCTCCCAACAAGCAAAAGAAGAACGAGAAATCTTTTTCGGTTTTCTTTTTAATTACTACTACAAGCATGGAAAGTAAACTAATTAAAGGCTACAACTAGTTTTTTTGTTTTTTATTAAGGTTTATTTAACACACAAGAAGAAAGCATAAAAAGGAAATTAAACTAGCATGGATGATATAATGAAAAAGTATGAGCACCGACAACTAGCAATGAGTGTGTGAACATGAATGTAATGTCGGTGAGAAATACGTACTCCCCCAAGCTTAGGCTTTTGGCCTAAGTTGGTCTATGGCCATGACTGGCCTGGCGGATATTCAAAGTTATAGTTGGGGTCATACTGTGAAGAAGCCTCGAATTGCCACTGGTTGGCAATCACCTCGGGATCCCACTGGTAATCAGACTGTCGTGGAGGATCAAATTGTGGTTCCGGCTCTGGCTCTATAGCTGATGTAGGGTTTCGGTAGGCATGAATGGCCTCCAACGGAACAAGGTACTTGCCTGCAGATAAATCAAACAAGGAAGGAGCAGGCAAGGTAATAGTCTCAGGATGATTTTTACCAAATACTAATTTGTACTTAAGCGCCTTTTCCCTATTCTTAACAATAAAACCATGTGCTACCATACTCTTATAATCTAGATAAATAGGAGGCAGCAATTTTTCTTCTTTCTCATAATGCCTAATAGGTATGTTAAAATGTGCAGCGAGGCACAAGGCGAAGATGCCTCCAAGGACAGGGCCCATAGTACGGTTAAGATTTAACCGTTTTGCAACTATAACGCCCATACTAAATGTGTCATCACGAAATAAGGCATGGCACAAATAACAATATCAGGGGCACTCAGGTTTCCATAGTTTCCATGCCCAATTAAGCATCTACTAGAAAATATAGCAAAGTAACGTAGAACGGGAAAGTGTATGCTAGTAATTCGTGCATCGGAAACCTTCCTCGTCTCCCCTACAGCAATGGTATCAATAAACCCATCCACATTGTCACGATGTGGTTCCTCTACACTGCCCTCAAAAGGGATCAAACAAACCAGACAAAAATCACGAAGTGACATCTCCTTATGCTCATCATATGAATAAAATTCCACCATAGGTGGTGAGCTCCTAGCATGGAAATGAAAGTTTTGCACAAAGTTATTGGTGAGTAAGAGATACTGTTCGCGTTGGTCGTGGAGGAAGGAGGCTAGGCCTGCATTCTCAGCCAATTCATAGAAATCATCATAAATTCTGGCTGCTCTCAAGAAATTATCACAAGCCCATTCACACGGTCGGACCTCCGTGGTGCGAGGGAGATTATACTTGGGCCTATTATCCTCCTCACTTTGCTTATCCTTCTAGCTTCGGCTCGAAGAGCCCCTCAAAAATCTCTTCATATTTTTTCTGAAAATTTCTGAAATTTTAGTAACTTCAAAATAAAAGTGAACCAAACTCAACAAAATCGATAGCAACTACTCCCACAGGTGCCTAGAGACTATATCATGCATTAACACTACTTTTGACCATATAAATTTGACATGCAAGATCAAGAACAGGGTCACCTAAGCAGCAAAAATATGCAATGAATAAAGCACTAGAACAAAAACTAATTGGACCATTGGAGGAGTCACATACCAAGTAACAATCCCCCAAAGCAATTTTGTGAGAGGTGCTTTGAGCAAGGAGATCGAAAATGGAAGCAAAATGAGCTTGGACTCGGGTTTGAGCTCGTTAGTGATGTTTGTGAGAGGAAGAAGGAGTGTGTGCTAGCTAGAATAAGTGGAGGGGAGCCACTGTGGGCCCATGAGGCAGGGGGCCGTGCCCTCCACCCTCGTGGCCAGGTGCTTGCTCCCCCTGCTGCGTTTTCAGTGCCAGATATTCTCAAATATTTAATTTTCAGGGCATTTGGAGAACTTTTATTTTTGGGGTATTTTTTATTGCAAGGATAATTCAGAAAACAAACAGAATTACTATTTTTTCTTTATTTAATATAAATAATAGAAAGTAAAAAAAAGTGGGTACAGAGAGTTTTGTTTTCTAAATTCATCCATCTCATGCTCATCAAAAGGAATCCACTAACAAGGTTGATCAGGTCTTGTTAACAAACTCATTCCGAATAACATGGAACCGGAGAATTTTCGAATAACACTAGGTTACCTCAACGGGGATATGCACATCCCCAACAATGAGAATATCATATTTCTTCTTGACAGTAGGAAGGGGAAATTCAAAACCTCGAAAAAAAATCGATGGAATTTTTCCAATAGAATTGATACTGGGGACTTGAGGTTGTTTCCTCGGAAAGTGTACCTATGCTCATTACCATTAACATGAAAGGTGACATTGCCTTTGGTGCAATCAATAACAGCCCCTGCAGTATTCAAAAAGGGTCTTCCAAGAATAATAGACATATTATCGTCCTCGGGAATATCAAGAATAACAAAGTCCGTTAAAATAGTAACGTTTGCAACCACAACAGGCACATCCTCACAAATACCAGCAGCTATTGCAGTTGATTTATCGTCCATTTGCAAAGATATTTCAGTAGGTGTCAACTTATTCAAATCGAGTCTACGATATAAAGAGAGAGTCATAACACTAACACCGGCTCCAAGATCACATAAAGCAGTTTTAACATAGTTTCTTTTAATGGAGCATGGAATAGTTGGTACTTCGGGATCTCCGAGTTTATTAGGCATTGCACCTTTAAAAGTATAATTAGAAAGCATGGTGGAAATTTCAGCTTCCGGTATCTTTCTTTTATTTGTAACAATTTATTTCATATACTTAGCATAAGGATTCATTTTGAGCATATCAATCAAACGCATACGCAAGAAGATAGGTCTAATCATTTCAGCAAAGCGCTCAAAATCCTCATCATCCTTTTTCTTGGATGGTTTAGGAGGGAAAGGCATGGGTTTCTGAACCCATGGTTCTCTTTCTTTACCATGCTTCCTAGCAACAAAGTCTCTCTTATCATAACATTGATTCTTTGGTTGTGGGTTATCAAGATCAACAGCAGGTTCAGTTTCTACATCATTATCATTCCTAGGTTGAGCATCACATGAACATAATCATTAACATTACCACTAGGTTCATCTTCATTACCAGATTGTGTTTCAGCATCAGAAATAGAAATATCATTGGGATTCTCAGGTGTGTCAACAACAGGTTCACTAGAAGCATGCAAATTCCTATCATTTTTCTTTTTCTTCCTTTTAGAAGGACTAGGTGCATCAATATTATCTCTCTGAGAATATTGCTGAATTCTCTTAGGATGGCCCTCAGGATACAAAGGTTCCTGAGTCATTTAACCACCTCTAGTCATAACTCTAACAGCATTATCATTTTTCTTACTATTTAATTCATTGAGCAAATCATTCTGACCTTTAAATACTTGTTCTACTTGAGTGGTAACCATAGAAGCATGTTTACTAATAAGTTTTAGTTCACCTTTAACACTAGCCATACAATCACTCAAGTGTTCAATCATATAAGCATTATGTTTTAATTCTCTACCAAAATAAGCATTGAAATCTTCTTGCTTAACCATAAAGTTATAAAACTCATCTAAGCATTGGCTAGCAAACTTAGTAAGAGGGATTTCAGCTTTATCATATCTATAGACAGAATTTACCTTTACTACCTATGTCGGGTTATCAAGACCATGAGTTTCTTCAATTGGTGATGGATTAAAACCATGTATTTCTTCAATAGGCGGTAAATTAAGACCTTGTATTTCTTCAATAGGAGGTAAATTCTTAATATCTTCAGCTTTTATACCTTTTTCCTTCATAGATTTCTTTGCCTCTTGCATATCTTCAGGACTGAGAAAATAGAATACCCCTTTTCTTCGGAGTTGGCTTAGGGATCGAATCAGGGATTGGATCAGGAAGTGTCCAATTATTTTCATGAGTCAACATATTGTTCAATAAAATTTCAGCTTCATCTGGTGTTCTTTCCCTGAAAACACACAACAAGCACAACTATCCTGGTGGTCTTTGGAAGCATCGGTTAGTCCATTATAAAAGATATCAAGTATTTCATTTTTCTTAGGAGGATGATCAGGCAAAGCATTAAGAAATTGGAGAAGCCTCCCCCAAGCATGTGGGAGACTCTCTTCTTCAATTTGCACAAAATTATATATTTTCCCTTAAAGCAGCTTGTTTCTTATGAGCAGGGAAATATTTAGCAGAGAAGTAATAAATCATATCCTGGGGACTACGCACACAACCAGGATCAAGATAATTAAACCATATCTTAGCATCACCCTTTAATGAGAACGGAAATATCTTAAGGATATAATAGTAACGAGTTTTCTCATCATTAGTGAACAGGGTGGCTATATCATTTAATTTAGTAAGATGTGCCAGAACAGTTTCAGATTCATAGCCATAGAAAGGATCAGATTCAACTAAAGTAATTATCTCAGGATCAACAGAGAAATCATAATACTTATCAGTAATAACGATAGGTGAAGTATCAAAAGCAGGATTATATTTCTTTCTAGCATTCAGAGTTGATTGTTTCAGCTTAGCTAATAATTTATTAAGATCACTCCTATCATTGCAAGCAAGAAAATCTCTAGTAGTTTCTTCATCCATAACATAGCCCTCAGGCAGAATAGGTAATTCATATCTAGGGGGAGAATCTTCATCATCACTTTCATCAATATTATCAGTCTCAATAATTTCATTCTCTCTAGCCCTAGCAAGTTGTTCATCAAGAAATTCACCAAGTGGCATAGTAGTATCAAGCATAGAAGTAGTTTCATCATAAGTATCATGCATAGCAGAAGTGGCATCATCAATAACATGCAACATATCAGAATTAATAGCAGAAGCAGGTCTAGGTGTCGCAAGCTTACTCAAAACAGAAGGTGAATCAAGTGTAGAGCTAGATGGCAGTTCCTTACCTCCCCTCATAGTTGAGGGATAAATCTAGGTTCTTGGATCTTTCAAGTTCTTCATAATGATAATCAGATATAAATCCCAAGTGACTCAAAGAATAGAGCTATGATCCCCGGCAACGGCGCCAGAAAATAGTCTTGATAACCCACAAGTATAGGGGATCGCAATAGTTTTCGATGGTAGAGTATTCAACCCAAATTTATTGATTCAACACAAGGGGAGCCAAAGAATATTCTCAAGTATTAGCAGCTGAGTTGTCAATTCAACCACACATGGAAACTTAATATCCGCAGCAAAGTGTTTAGTAGCAAAGTAATATGATAGTAGTGGTAACGGTAGAAAAAGGTAACGGTAGCAAAAGTAATATTTTTGACTTTTTATAGTGATGATAACAGTAGCAATGGAAAAGTAAATAAGCGAAGAACAATATATGGAAAGCTCATAGGCAATGGATCGGTGATAGAGAATTATGCCGGATGCGATCGATCATGTAATAGTCATAACCTAGGGTGACGCAGAACTAGCTCCAGTTCATCAATGTAATGTAGGCATGTATTCCAAATATAGTCCTACGTGCTTATGGAAAATAACTTGCATGGCATATTTTGTCCTACCCTCCCGTAGCAGCGGGGTCCTATTGGAAACTAAGGGATATTAAGGCCTCCTTTTAATAGAGTACCGGACCAAAGCATTAACACATAGTGAATACATGAACTCCTCAAACTACGGTCATCACCGATAAGTATCCCGATTATTGTCACTTCGGGGGTTAATGGATCATAACACATAATAGGTGACTATAGACTTGCAAGATAGGATCATGAACTCTCATATATTGATGAAAACATAATAGGTTCAGATCTCAAATCATGGCACTCGGGCCCTAGTGACAAGCATTAAGCATAGCAAAGTCATAGCAACATCAATCTCAGAACATAGTAGATACTAGGGATCAAACCCTAACAAAACTAACTCGATTACATGATAAATCTCATCCAACCCATCACCGTCCAGCAAGCCTGCGATGGAATTACTCACGCACGGTGGTGAGCATCATGAAATTGGTGATGGAGGATGGTTGATGATGACGATGGCCACGGATTCCCCTCTTCGGAGCCCCGAACAGACTCCAGATCAGCCCTCCCGAGAGAGTTTAGGGCTTGGCGGCGGCTCTGTATCGTAAAACACGATGAATCCTTCTCTCTGGGTTTTTCTCCCTGAAAGTGAATATATGGAGTCAAGGTTGAGGTCGGTGGAGCGTCCGGGGGCCCACGAGGTTGGGGGGCGCGTCCCCACCCTCGTGGATAGGTGGAGGCCCCCCTGACGTGGATCTTCCTTCCAGTATTTATTATATATTCCACAATAATTCTCTGTTGATTTTTAGGTCATTCCGAGAACTTTTATTTCTGCACAAAGATAACACCATGGCAATTCTGGTGAAAATAGCGTCAGTCCGAGTTAGTTCCATTCAAATCATGCAAGTTAGAGTCCAAAACAAGGGCAAAATTGTTTGGAAAAATAGATACGATGGAGACGTATCAGGGCCACCCTAAGAGAATTGAGAAAGATTCTCATAGAACTAATGTTGATGCACCTAATTCTTCTAAGAAGAAGAAAAAGAAAAATGATAGGACTTTACATGCTTCTAGTGATCCTGTTGTTGAAACAGCTGGAAATCCCAATGATATTTATATTTCTGATGGTGAAACACAATCTGGTAATGAACATGAACGTAGTGATAATGTTAACGAAGATGTTCTTGTTGATGCTGAAGGTAGCAATAACAATGATGTAGAGATTGAAACTGCTGTTGATCTTGATAACCCACAATCAAAGAATCAACGTTATGATAAGAGAGACTTCGTTGCTAGGAAGCACGGTATAGAAAGAGAACCATGGGTTCAGAAACCCATGTCTTTTCCTCCTAAACCATCCAAGAAAAAGGATGATGAGGATTTTGAGCACTTTGCTGAAATGATTAGACCTATCTTTTTGCGTATGCGTTGGACTGATATGCTTAAAATGAATCCTTATGCTAAGTATATGAAAGTACTGTGAAAAATAAGAGAAAGATACCGGAAGCTGAAATTTCCACCATGCTTGCTAATTATACTTTTAAAGGTGGTATACCAAAGAAACTAGGAGATCCAGGTGTACCAACTATACCATGCTCCATTAAAAGAAACTATGTTAAAACTGCTTTATGTGATCTTGGAGCCGGTGTTAGTGTTATGCCTCTCTCTTTATATCGTAGACTTGATTTGAATAAGTTGACACCTAATGAAATATCTTTGCAAATGGCTGATAGATCAACTGCTATACGTGTCGGTATTTGTGAGGATGTGCCTATTGTGGTTGCAAACGTTACTATTTCAACGGACTTTGTTATTCTTGATATTCCCGAGGACGATAGTATGTCCATTATTCTTGGTAGACCGTTTTAGAATACTGCAGGGGCTGTTATTGATTGCAACAAAGGTAATGTCACTTTTCATGTTAATGGTAATGAGCCTACGGTACACTTTCCGAGGAAACAATGTCAAGTCCACAGTATCAATTCCATTGGAAAATTCCAACAATTACTATTGGAGGTGTTGAATTTCCTCTTCCTATTGTCAAGAATAAATATGATATTCTTATTGTTGGGGACATGCATATCCCCGTTGAGGTAACCTAGTGTAATTCCAAAATTCTCTAGTTTCATGTTATTCGAAAAGAGTTTGCTAACAAGACTTGATCAACCTTGTTAGTGGATTCCTTTTGACGAGCATGAGATGGATGAAGTTAGAAAGCACAACTCTCTGTACCCTCTTTTTACTTTCTGTTATTTAGATTAAATAAAGCAAAAATAATATTTTCTGTCGGTTTTCTGAATTATGCTTGCATTAAAAAATACCCGAAAAATAAAAGTTCTCCAAATGTCCTAAAAATTTTACATGATATTTTCTAGAATATTTAAGAATTATTGGCACTGAGAACACACCAGGGGGACCCACCACCTGGCCACGAGGGTCCAGGGCGCGCCCACCCCCTAGGGCACGCCCCCTGCCTCGTGGACCCCACGTGGACCCCCTCCACTTATTCTTGCACCCACACACTTCGTCTTCCTCCGGAAAAATCCTCCACCAGCTCAAACCCGAGTTCTAGCTCATCTTGCTACCATTTCCGATCTCCTTGCTCAAAGCTCCATTCACAAAACAGCTTTGGGGGATTATTCTTCGGTATGTGACTCCTCCAATGGTCCAATTAGTTTTTGTTCTAGTGCTTTATTTATTGCAATTTTTTGCTGCTTAGGTGACCCCGTTCTTGACCTTGCATGTCAAATTTATGTGGTCAAAAGTAGTTTTAATGCATGATATGGCCTCTAGGCACTTGTATAAGTAGTTGCTATCAATCTTGTTGAGTTTGGTTCACTTTTATTTTGAGTTACTAAAAATTTCAGAAATTTTTTAGAGGAAGAAATATGTTTAGGAAAATGTACCAAGGCGGGTCCTCAAGGAAGCAGGCACCTAGGCTCGCGATACGTGATCCGGACTATGAACTACCAAGAGAAGCTCAAGTGCGGCCTTGTGAATGGCCATCAGAAGATTTTATGGTCCAGGCAGGCATCAAGGATGAATTTGACGCATATGTGTGTAACGCTGATATTGAGAGCTTCGTGACAGATAAGTGCCAGCAATACCTCTATCTAACTGATTCATTTGTGAGAAGTTCTAAATTTACATCCTCGCGCAATTCTCACAATGCTTTACTTGATCTTTATGATAAATCATATACCATGGACCTAGAAGATTTTAATACTGCTTGTAAACTCCCGCACTGGGGCAATGTTAGTGAACCTCACAAATCTGAATATAAAGACTTTCTTGCTAGTATTACTATGGGGGAATCTAGGGAAATTACACAAGCTACCATAGGGAGCATTCATTTTCCTTCCATACATTATTTTGCTCTTTTCTTGGGTAGATGCATTAACGGTAAAGATGAGGCTTGTCACATGTGAGTTGTAGATCTTAGTGTCCTTAGGAGTGTGGTATTAGGTGATAAACAATATAACTTGGGGGCTATTTTTGCATGTAGGTTGCATCTTAATAGTTTAAGTGGAGACTTGTTTGGTGGAATTTATGCAACTCGTGTAGCTAATTTTTCTTGAGATACCCATACATGAGAATGATATTGAATTGCCTCCTGCTTATCTAGATTATAATGCTATGGTTCGTCATCAGTTTCTTGAGAGGAATGAACAGTTCCTCCAATACTGACTAATCTTTGACAGACATCGCACTATCCATGTTGCTCTCCATGCTCCTGCTTTCTTTGACTTTCAGACAAAAGGGAGATATGTTATTTTGCCGAGCTTGTTGTTGTTGATCCGTGCATGCTATGTTGTTGTTCTTGCCATGTCTAGCTTCTATGCCATGTCCTCTTGATGGGTGTATGCTTAGTTTGTCATGCCATGCTCTGTAGTGAGTGCATCTAGCTCGTAAACATGCCTACTCGTTAACTGTTTTGCATGCTCCAGTTTTTCACTAAGTCTGAATCTGTTTATGTTTTTGCTATGTTCACATGCTTGCAATTGTATTTTCTGATCCCTTTTGGCTCAAGGTCACTAAGGGACTTTTGTTATATGCTTAGAGTAGCTTCATGCCATGCCTTGCTTTGCCAGGATGTGTTCCTGTAGAATGTAATTTTCATGCTCTAAAGATTGCTTCCTGATGATAAATTCCTGATATGCTGTTAATTTCACTAAGTCTGGAACCTGTTATCATTTGCACTTTTTCCATGCTTGTTTGAACCTGTTAATGAGTGAATTATCCGTAGCTCAGTGTTCATCTTTTGTCGAGCTTCATGAGTGGATCCTTGCCATGTAGTTTGTTGTCATGTTTGAGTGTTGTAGCATATATTTATCTTGATGCATTTAGATGGCCACTTGCTGTTAATCGCAGACCGGTGCCATATTTGTTTTGCTTGCCATTTCCAAACCGTGCATCCGATTCCGGTGATCTTTATATCGATTTTGACCGAAATCACCTCACCTTTCCAGTGGAACTCCTGGATTTCCAAGTTGAGGCCAGGTTCAATCATTCCTTTCCAAATCATGCATATGCACCGCATACCGCATCCCGCATATCATGCCATGTTCATGTGTTGGTTGTTTACTATGTTGTGTGCTTCTTTCTGGTGTTGCTTCTTCGGGTTGGTTCCGATAACGTCGCCTTTGTGAGGACCCGTTCGTCTACGTCCGTTTGTCTTCTTCATGGACTCGTTCTTCTTCCTTGCGGGATTTCAGGCAAGATGACCATACCCTCGAAATCACTTCTATCTTTGCTTGCTAGATGCTCGCTCTTTTGCTATGCCTATGTTGCAATACCTACCACTTGCTTATCATGCCTCCCATATTGTTAAACCAAGCCTCTAACCCACATTGTCCTCGCAAACCATTGTTTGGCTATGTTACCGCTTTGCTCAGCCCCTCTTATGGTGTTGCTAGTGGCAGGTGAAGATTGGAGCTTGTTCCATGTTTGGAACATGGTTATTTTGTTGGGATATCACAATATCTCTTATTTAATTAATGCATCTATATACTTGGTAAAGGGTGGAAGGCTCGGCCTTATGCCTGGTGTTTTGTTCCACTCTTGCCGCCCTAGTTTCCGTCATATCGGTGTTATGTTCCCGGATTTTGCGTTCCTTACACGGTTGGGTTATAATGGGAACCCCTTGACAGTTTGCCTTGAATAAAACTCCTCCAGCAATGCCCAACATTGGCTTTACCATTCGCCACCTAGCCTCTTTTTCCCTTGTGAGTCGTGCTCCCGAGGGTCATCATTATTTTAACCCCCTCGGGCCAATGCTCCTCCGAGTGTTGGTCCAACCTGTCAGCCGCCGGTGGCCACCAGGGGAAACTCTGGGTTGGCCTACCGGAAGTTTGGACAATCTGAGTGTGCCCTGAGAACGAGATATGTGCAGCTCCTATTGGGATTTGTCGGCACATTCGGGCGGTGTTGCTAGACTTGTTTTACCATTGTCAAGGATGTCTTGTAACCGGGATGCCGAGCCTGATCGGGTTGTCTTGGGAGAAGGAATATCCTTCGTTGACCGCGAGAGCTTGTGATGGGCTAAGTTGGGACACCCCTGCAGGGATTTGAACTTTCAAAAGCTGTGCCTGTGGTTATGGGAAGATGGGAATTTTTTAATGTCCGGTTGTAGAAAACCTGAAGTTTATCTTAATTAAAATACATCAACCGTGTGTGTTACCGTGATGGTCTCTTCTCGGAGGGTCCGGGAAGTGAACACGGTGTTGGAGTTATGCTTGACGTAGGTTGTTCTAGGATCACTTTTTGATCATAGTTTCTCGACCGTGCTTTGCCTCCTCTTCCCGCTCTCATTTGCGTAAGGTAGCCATCATATATGCTAGTCGCTTGCTGTAGCTCCACCTCATACCTTTTACCCTTCCTATAAGCTTAAATAGTCTTGATCGCGAGGGTGTGAGATTGCTGAGTCCCCGTGACTCACAGATACTTCAAAACCAGTTTGCAGGTGCCGATGTTACCAAGTAGGTGACGCAACCAAGCTCAAGGAGGAGCTCGACGAAGATCTTGTCCTTTGTGTTGTTTCGTTCCAGTTGATCAGTAGTGGAGCCCAGTCGGGATGATCAGGGATCTGTGTAGCCTTTGGGGTAGTCTTCTTTCATTTTGGTTCCGTAGTTGGACCCTGATTGTATCTGATTGATGTAATGCTTTATTCATGTAATTGTGTGAAGTGGCGATTGTAAGACAACTATGTATCTCTTTCCCTTTATGTATTACATGGGTTGTTTGCAAAGATTACCTCACTTGCGACATTGCTTTCAATGCGGTTATGCCTCTAAGTCGTGCTTCGACACGTGGGAGATATAGCCGCATCGAGGGCATTACATAAGTTGACGGGGACGGAGGGCTTTGTTAACTTAGTCAATATGCACGATTCTAGCTTCAGTGACCGTACGATGTCCATCCAACGGCCATAGTGCTTCTTCAACCTCTGGTCTTCTTGCTCCAGCTGCCCAAACCAGCGCCGGTCTTGCCTTATGCTCCTGCCTCCCGTGGCCAGCTGCGATGCGGTGGAGGCCTCACCGCCCCTACTACTCCCACCGCTGGCCAGGCAATCCCTCTACTCACCCACACCCCCTGTTATTCTGCGGCGACGGCAGCCTCACACCGCAGCAAACCAGTGAACCCTCGTACTCCTCTACGCGTGGACATCCACTGCCGCGTCTTCCCCGGCTCCGCGTCGTCCCCTTCCTAGGCCTCGCCGTCGTCCAGCGCTCTGGTGCTCTCGGCGCGACGTGGTCAACGTGGTCAAGGAACGACTTCCATCGTACGTGGAGAGGCTGACAGCTGGGTCCACGGCCGCAGCAAGGAAGTGCCTCCTTATTACGTGCAAAATAATTATTCCTCCACCTGACAACGGGACCCACCGGACAGGCCACCGTATTTCGTGAAAAAACATTTCCCCCTGACTGCTGGGACCCACCAGCTACATCTTCACACGCAAGGAAGTGCGTCCGGGCAAAAAAAACGATTCGCCCCTTCACTGCTGGGACTCACCAGCTACATCTTCCCAGGCAAGGAAGTGCCTGACAGTCGGGACCCACCTGGTCGAAGCGTACGTAGAGTTGTCATTCTGGTCGTGAACGTGTACATACATACTAATCGATGTAGAGGCGCGCACGTGTCATAGTAGAGGCGCGCACATGTCGTAGTAGAGGCGTGCACATAGCATTTACACGTACGTACATCGGCCAGGGTGCAAGAAATAAAATACGGCCACGTATGTGTACATACGGGCGGGGTCTCGAACGCCTACTCGCGCATACGTACAACCAGGGCTCGTGTACATGGCTGGGTCGAAACGGAGAAACAACATCATCGTCGTGTTCATGGGGAGGCAACGGAATGTGTCGTGTTCATGGGGAGGCAACGGAATGCGTCATGTTCATGGGGAGGCAACGGAATGCGTCGTGTTCGTCGGGAGGGCTTGGATGGAACAGGCGATGGAAACGAGGCTTGGCGTACCGCAGAACGAAGGAAACGGCCTTGTGTTTGACCGGCCACGTTCGAAACAGGATCCTATTCATCGGGAGGGGTCTGGCGTACCGCAAAATGGAGGAAACAGACCTCCTACGGTCGAAACGGGGGTCCTGTTGATCGGGAGGGGTCTGGCGTACCGCAAAACGGACAAAACGGACTTGTGTTGGAGTGCTACGGTCAAAACGGGGGTCCTGTTCATCGGGAGGGGTGTGGCGTACCGCAAAACAGGACTCCACGGGATACTGTTCATCTCCACCATCGACCTCCTCCAACCTCCACAGGCTCCTGTTCATCCAGCCTCCACGGGCTCCTGTTCATCCAGCCTCCACCGCGCGCTACTCCACCGGCTACTGTTCAACCACCCCTCCATCGTCTACTGTTCATCCAGCCCTCCACACCACGAGGTCTTGTTCAACCACCCCTCCACAGGCACCCCTCCACCGTCTACTGTTCATCCAGCCCTCCACACGACGGGGTCCTGTTCAACCACCGATCCACCGTCTACT
>NC_041388.1:522918043-522953261 GCF_002162155.2 Triticum dicoccoides
GGCTTTAGTTACCAGCAGTAGCGAAGGAATCGATCGATCGGGTTCAGTTAACAGCCATCGATCGATCGCTCGGGTTCAGTAACGAGTAGCCTGCAGTGCAATCGCTCGGGTTCAGTTAGAGCCCAACGCCTCGCTCGGGTTCAGTTAGAGCCAACGCCTCGCACACACGCCCGTACGTGTACGAGAGAAACGCGCATCGCTCGGCCCCCGACCTCCCACCGTAACCGAGAACTCCCCGAAATTTTCCTTTCCCTCGCTTCTACCACGGTTTTTTTCATCATGGACGGCCCAAAGAATGTCATGCAGCTGCGTCTCCGGCCCGCCCAGGACGAAAATCCCATTTTCTGTCATGATTTTTTGTCATAGAAGTAGGAGCCCACCACATCTATGATGATACCGGGTTTTGTCACAATGATCGTCATAGAAGTGTCATATGTATGACAGAAAAAAAATTTGTTCGGCCGAAAATGTCACGGATGTGTCTTTTTTATAGTGTTTGTCCTACCCTCCCGTGGCAGCGGGGTCCTTACGGAAACTAAGGGATATTAAGGCATCCTTTTAATAGACTACCGGAACAAAGCATTAACACATAGTGAATACATGAACTCCTCAAACTACGGTAATCACTGGTAAGTATCCCAATTATTGTCACTTCGGGGTTAACGGATCATAACACATAATAGGTGACTATAGACTTGCAAGATAGGATCAAGAACACCCATATATTGATGAGAACATAATAGGTTCAGATCTGAAATCATGGCACTCGGGCCCTAGTGACAAGCATTAAGCATAGAAAAGTCATAGCAACATCAATCTCAGAACATAGTGGATATTAGGGATCAAACCCGAACAAAACTAACTTGATTACATGATAGATCCCATCCAACCCATCACCATCCAGCAAGCCTACGATGGAATTACTCACGCACGGCGGTGAGCATCATGAAATTGGTGATGGAGGATGGTTGATGATGACGATGGCGACGGATTCCCCTCTCCGGAGCCCCGAACAGACTCCAAATCAGCCCTCCCGAGAGGTCTTAGGGCTTGGCGGCGGCTCCGTATCGTAAAACGCGATGAATTCTTCTCTCTGATTTTTCTCTCCCCAGAACACAATATATAGAGTTGGAGTTGGAGTCGGAGAGGCACCAGGGGGCCCATGAGGAGGGGCGCGCCCTAGGGGGGTAGGGGCGCCCCCACCCTCGTGGACAGGTGGTTGGCCCCCTGGCCTTCATCTTTTGCAGGTATTTTTTATATTTTCCAAAAAGTTGCTCCGTGAAGTTTCAGGTTATTCCGAGAACGTTTGTTTCTGCACATAAATAACACCATGGTAATTCTGCTGAAAACAACGTCATTCCGGATTAGTTCCTTTCAAATCATGCAAGTTATAGTCCAAAACAAGGGCAAAAGTGTTTGGAAAAGTAGATACGACGGAGACGTATCAACTTCCCCAAGCTTAAGCTTTTGCTTGTCCTCAAGCAATTCAATTGACAAACTAAAGTGATAAAGAAAAACTCTTACAAACTCGGTTTGCTCTTGTTGTTGTAAATATGTAAAGCCAGCATTCAAGTTTTCAACAAAGATTATAACTAACCACATTCACAATAACGCTTAGGTCTCAAGTTTACTCATATCAATGGCATAATCAACTAGTGAGCAATAATAATAAATCTCGGATGACAACACTTTCTCAAAACAATCATAATATGATATAACAAGATGGTATCTCGCTAGCCCTTTCTGAGACCGCAAAACATAAATGTAGAGCACCTTTAAAGACCAAGGACTGACTAGACATTGTAATTCATGGTAAAAGAGATCCAGTCAAGTCATACTCAATGTAAACTAACAGTAATGAATGCAAATGACAGCGGTGCTCTCCACTGGTGCTTTTTTTAATAAGAAGATGATGACTCAGCATAAAAGTAAATAGATAGGCCCTTCGTAGAGGGAAGCAGGGATTTGTAGAGGTGCCAGAGCTCGGTTTTGAAACAGAGGTGAATAATATTTTGAGCGGTATGCTTTCATTGTCAACATAACAACCAAGAGATGGCGATATCTTCCATGCTACACACATTATAGGCGGTTCCCAAACAGAATGGTAAAATTTATACTCCCCCTTCCACCAACAAGCATCAATCCATGGCTTGCTCGAAACAACGAGTGCCTCCAACTAACAAGAGTCCCAGGGGGAGTTTTGTTTGCAATTATTTTGATTTAGTTTGCATAAAGCATGGGACTGGGCATCTTGGTGACCAGCCATTTATCTCGTGAGTGAGGAGCGGAGTCCAGTCCTCTTGAGAATAACCCGCCTAACATGGAAGATACAGACAACCCTAGTTGATACATGAGCTATTCAAGCATACAAAACAGGATATTTATTTGAAGGTTTAGAGTTTGGCACATACAAATTTACTTGGAAAGGCTGATAGATACCGCATATAGGTAGGTATAGTGGACTCATGTGGAATAACTTTGGGGTTTAAGGGATTGGATGCCCAAGCAGTATTCCCGCTTAGTACAAGTGAAGGCTAGCAAAAGACTGGGAAGCGACCAACTAGAGAGCGATAACAGTCATGAACATGCATTAAAATATCGTGAACATAAATGCAAGCATGAGTAGGATATAATCCACCATGAACATAAATATCGTGAACGCTATGTTGATTTTGTTTCAACTACATGCCTGAACATGTGCGAAGTTAAGTCACTTGAATCATTCAGAGGAGGATACCACCCTATCATACCACATCATAATTAACCATCTCAATAGCATGTTGGCACGCAAGGTAAACCATTATAACTCATAGCTAATCAAGCATGGCACAAGAACTATGATCTCTAGTTGTCATTGCAAACATGTTTATTCATAATAGGCTGAATCAGGAATGATGAACTAATCATATTTACAAAAACAAAAGAGGTCGAGTTCATACCAGCTTTTCTCATCTGAGTCAATCCATCATATATCATCATAATTGTCTTTCACTTGCACGACCGAACGATGTGAATAACAATAATAGTGCGCGTGCATTGGACTAAGCTCGAATCTGCAAGCATTCAATAAATAGGAGAAGACAAGGCAATATGGGCTCTTTTGTCAGATCAACATTTATGCATATAAGAGCCAATTCAATGATTTAATCATGGTCTTCTCCTATCGACCCCCAAAGAAAAGAAATAAAACTATTTACACGGGAAAGCTCCCAACAAGCAAAAGAAGAACAAGAAGTCTTTTGGGTTTTCTTTTTAATTACTACTACAAGCATGGGTAGTAAACTAGTTAAAAGTTACAACTAATATTTTTTTTGTTTTTCTTAAGGTCTATTAAACACACAAGAAGAAAGCATAAAAAAGTAAATAAACTAGCATGGATGATACAATGAAAAAGTATGAGCACCGACATCTAGCAATGAGTGTGTGAACATAAATGTAATGTCAGTGAGAAATATGTACTCCCCCAAGCTTAGGCTTTTGGCCTAAGTTGGTCTATGGCCATGGCTGTCCTGGCGGATATCCATAATAGTAGCTGGGGTCGTACTGTGATGCAGCGGCTATCGCCTGCTGAGCTGCAACGTGGCGATGAGCGGCCTCCGCTCTCCTCTCATACTCATCTGCCTCCTCTCTGGTAATAGTATATCTTCCTTTTGCCTGATGATCAAAGAAGGCAGGAGCACGGAGAGTAATATGGACAGCACGACGTCTGTCAAAGATTAGTCGGTACTAGAGAGGTGATTCATTCCTCTCGACAAACTAGTGGTGAACCATAGCATTAAAGTCTAGGTAAGCAGGAGGTAATTCAACATCATCTTCGCGTATGGCTATACCCAGAAAATTATCTATGCGGGTTGCATAAATTCCTCCAAAGGATTCTCCATTAAATATATTAAGATGCAACCTACGTGCAACAATGGCTCCCAAATTATAAGATTTATCTCCTAACACAGCACTACTAAGAATACTGAGGTCAGGGACACACATGTGACATGCCTCTTCTTTACCATTAATGCATCTACCTATGAAAAGAGCAAAATAATGTATAGCAGGAAAGTGAATACTCCCTATGGTGGCTTGTGTTATATCTCTAGATTCTCCCACAGTTATGCTAGCAAGAAAACCTCTAAATTCAGATTTGCGAGTATCCCTTATACTACCCCATTGCGGAAATTTGCAAGCAGTGGTAAAATCCTCTAAGTCCATATTATAAGAATTTTCATAAAGATCAAAGAGGACAGTTGGAGAATTACGTGAAGATGAAAATTCAAACCTCCTCACGAAGGTACTAGTGAGATTGTGATACTGACTGCACTTCTCTGCCTCGAAGCTCACAAGATTGGCGTTACGCAAAGATGCGTTGAATTCTTCCTTAATTCCTGCTCGATCCATAAAATTTTCAGAAGGCCACTCACAAGGACGCAAAGGAGCGTCTCTTGGTGTCTCTTCATCAGCATCACGCATTGCAAGCCTGGGTCCTTGCTTCCTTGAGGAACCACGTTGGAACATTTTCTTAAGCATTTTTCTTCCTCTGAAATTTTTTGAAATTTTTAGTAACTTCAAAATAAAAGTAAACCAAAAGCAATAATATTGATAGCAACTACTCCTACAAGTGCCTAGGGCCTATATCATGCATCAAAACTACTTTTGACCATATAAATTTGACATGCAAGCTCAAGAACAGGGTCACCTTAGTAGCAAAAATTTGCAATGAATAAATCACTAGAACAAAAACTAATTGGACCAATGGAGGAGTCACACACCAAGGAACAATCTCCCCAAGCAGTTTTGTGAGAGGTGCTTTGAGCAAGGAGATTGAAAATGGCAGCAAGATGAGCTAGAACTCATGCTTAAGCTGGATATTCATGTTTGTGGGAGGAAGAAGAAGTGTGTGGGTGCAGGAATAAGTGGAGGAGGGCCACCGTGGGCCCACGAGGCAGGGGCGCGCCCTCCACCCTCGTGGGCAGGTGGTTGACCCCCCCCCCCCTGTTGTGTTCTCAGTGCCAAATATTCTCAAATATTCTAGAAAAAACAAATTTAAATTTCAGGGCATTTGGAGAACTTCTATTTTCGGGGTATTTTTATATTGCAGGGATAATCAGATAACATACAGAAAAATATTTATTTTTATTTTATTTAATATAAATAACAGAAAGTAAAAGTGGGGTGCGGAAGGTTGTTCTTTCTAGTTTCATCCATCTCATGCTCCTCAAAAGGAATCCAATAACAAGGTTGATCAAGTCTTGTTAACGAACTCATTCCGAATAACATGGAACCGGAGAAATTTTGAATAACACTATGTTACCTCAACGTGGATATGCACATCCCCAATAATAAGAATATCATATTTCTTCTTGATAGTAGGAAGAGGAAATTCAAAACCTCCAAATAGAATCGATGGAATTTTTCCAATAGAGTTGATACTATGAACTTGAGGTTGTTTCCTCGGAAAGTGTACTGTATGCTCATTACCATTAACATGAAAAGTGACATTGCCTTTAGTGCAATCAATAACAGCCCCTGCAGTATTCAAAAAGGGTCTTCCAAGAATAATAGACATACTATCATTCTTGGTAATATCAAGAATAACAAAGTCCGTTAAAATAGTAACGTTTGCAACTACAACTGGCACATCCTCACAAATACCGACAGGTATAGCAGTTGATTTATCAGCCATTTTCAAAGATATTTCAGTAGGTGTCAACTTATTCAAATCAAGTCTATGATATAAAGAGAGAGGCATAACACTAACACCGGCTCCAAGATCACATAAAGCAGTTTTAACATAGTTTCTTTTAATAGAGCATGGTATAGTGGGTACACCGGGATCTCCAAGTTTCTTAGGTATTCCACCCTTAAAAGTATAATTAGCAAGCATGGTGGAAATTTCAGCTTCTGGTATATTTCTTTTATTTGTAACAATTTCTTTCATATACTTAGCATAAGGATTCATTTTGAGCATATCAGTTAATCGCATACACAAAAAGAAAGGTCTAATCATTTCAGCAAAGCGCTCAAAATCCTCATCATCCTTTTTCTTGGATGGTTTGGGAGGAAAAGGCATGGGTTTCTGAACCCATGGTTCTCTTTCTTTACCATGTTTCCTAGCAACAAAGTCTTTCTTATCATAACGTTGATTCTTTGATGGTGGTTTATCAAGATCAACAACAGGTTCAATTTCTACATCATTATCATTACTAGGTTGAGCATCATCATGAACATTATCATTAACATTATTACTAGTTTCAGGTTCATTACTAGATTGAGTTTCAGCATCAGAAATAGAAATATCATTTGGATTCTCAGGTGTTTCAGTAACAGGTTCACTGGAAGCATGCAAAGTCCTATCATTTTTCTTTTTCTTCCTTTTAGAAGGACTAGGTGCATCTATATTATTTCTCTGAGAATATTGCTCAATTCTCTTAGGGTGGCCTTCATGATACAAAGGTTCCTGAGTCATTCTACCACCTCTAGTCATAACTCTAACAGCATTATCATTATTTTTGCTATTCAATTCATTGAGCAAATCATTTTGAGCCTTAAGTACTTGTTCTACTTGAGTGGTAACCATAGAAGCATGTTTACTAATAAGTTTAAGTTCACCTTTGACATTAGCCATATAATCACCCAAGTGTTCAAGCATATTTGAATTGTATTTCAATTGTCTACCAAAATAAGCATTAAAGTCTTCTTGCTTAGCCATAAATTTATCAAACTCATCTAAGCATGGGCTAGCAAACTTAGTAAATGGGATTTCAGCTTTATCAAACTCATCTATAGAGAGTATTTACCTTTACTACCTGTGTTGGGTAATCAAGACCATGAGTTTCTTTAATAGGTGATGGATCAAGATCATATGTTTCTTCAACACGCAGTAAATTAAGACCGTGTATTTCTTCAATAGGAGGTAAATTCTTAACATCTTCAACTTTAATACCTTTTTCTTTCATAGATTTCTTTGCCTCTTGCATATCTTTAGGACTGAGAAATAGAATACCCCTTTTTTCAGAGTTGGTTTAGGAATTGCCTCCGGAGGTGTCCAATTATTTTCATTTGTCAACATATTATTCAATAGAATTTTATCTTCGTACGGTGTTCTTTCCCTGAAAACAGAACCAGCACAACTATCTAGGTCATCTCTGGAAGCATCGGTTAGTCCATTATAAAAGATATCAAGTATTTCATTTTTCTTAAGAGGATGATTAGGCAAAGTATTAAGTAATTGGAGAAGCCTCCCCCAAGCTTGTGGGAGACTCTCTTCTTTAATTTGTACAAAATTATATATATCCCTTAAAGCATCTTTTTTCTTATGAGCAGGGAAATATTTAGCAGAGAAGTAATAAATTATATCCCGGGGACTACGCACACAACCAGGATCAAGAGAATTAAACCATATCTTAGCATCACCCTTTAATGAGAACGGAAATATTTTAAGTATATAAAAGTAACGAGTTCTCTAATCAGTAGTGATCAGGGTGGCTATATCATTTAATTTAGTAAGATGTGCCATAACAGTTTCAGATTCATAGCCATGAAAAGGATCAGATTCAACCAAAGTAATTATATCAGGATCAAGAGAGAATTCATAATCCTTATCGGTAACACAGATAGGTGATGTAGCAAAAGCAGGGTCAGGTTTCATTCTAGCATTTAGAGATTGCTTGCTCCATTTAGCTAATAACCTCTTAAGTTCGTATCTATCTTTGCAAGCTAAAATAGCTAAAGAGGCTTCTTGATCAAAAACATAACCCTCAGGAATAACAACTGATTCTTCATCATCACTTTCATCGGTATTATCAGATTCAATATTTTCAATCTCTCTAGCCCTACCAAGTTGTGCATCAAGGAATTCACCAAGTGGCACAGTAGTATCAAGCATAGAAATAGTTTCATCATAAGTATCATGTATAGCAGAAGTAGCATCATCAATAACATGCGACATATCAGAACGAATAGCAGAAGCAGTTTTAGGCGTCGCAAGCTTACTCAAAACAGAAGGTGAATCAAGTGTAGAGCTAGATGGCAGTTCCTCACCTCCCATCATAGTCGAGGGATAAATCTTGGTCCTTGGATCTTTCAAGTTCTTCGTAATGATAAGTAGATATAAATCCCAAGTGACTCAAAGAATAGAGCTATGCTCCCCGGCAACGGCGCTAGAAAATAGTCTTGATAACCCACAAGTATAGGGAATCACAACAGTTTTCGAGGGTAAAGTATTCAACCCAAATTTATTGATTCGACACAAGGGGAGCCAAAGAATACTCTCAAGTATTAGCAGCGGAGTTGTCAATTCAACCACACCTGGAAACTTAGTATCTACAGAAAAGTATTTAGTAGCAAAGTAATATGATAGTAGTGATAACGGTAGCAAGAGGTAACAGTAGTAGAAGTAATGTTTTTGGTATTTTGTAGTGATGATAGCAATAGCAACGGAAAAGTAAGTAAGCGAAGAACAATATATGGAAAGCTCGTAGGCAATGGATCAATGATGGAGAATTATGCCGGATGCGGTTCATCATGTAACAGTCATAACCTAGGGTGACACAGAACTAGCTCCAGTTCATTAATGTAATGTAGGCATGTATTCTGAATATAGTCATACGTGCTTATGGAAAAGAACTTGCATGACATATTTTGTCCTACCATCCCGTGGCAGCGGGGTCCTTATGGAAACTAAGGGATATTAAGGCCTCCTTTTAATAGAGTACCGGAACAAAGCATTAACACATAGTGAATACATGAACTCCTCAAACTACGGTCATCACCGGTAAGTATCCCGATTATTGTCACTTCGGGGTTAATGGATCATAACACATAATAGGTGACTATAGACTTGTAAGATAGGATCAAGAACACTCATATATTGATGAAAACATAATAGGTTCATATCTAAAATCATGGCACTCGGGCCCTAGTGACATGCATTAAGCATAGCAAAGTCCTAGCAACATCAATCTCAAAACATAGTGGATACTAGGGATCAAACCCTAACAAAACTAACTCGATTACATGATAGATACCATCCAACCCATCACTGTCCAGCAAGCCTATGATGGAATTACTCACGCACGGTGGTGAGCATGATGAAATTGGTGAGGGAGGATGGTTGATGATGACGATGGCGACAGATTCCCCTCTCAGGAGCCCCGAACGGACTCCAGATCAGCCATTCCGAGAGGTTTTACGGCTTGGCGGCGTCTCCGTATCGTAAAACACGATGAATTGTTCTCTTTGATTTTTCTCTCCCCGAAACACAATATATAGAGTTGGAGTTGGAGTCGGAGAGGCACCAGGGGGCCCACGAGGTAGGGGGGTGCGCCCGAGGGGGGCAGGCGCGCCACCCACCCTCGTGGGCAGGTGGTGGCCCCCCTGGCCTTCATCTTTTCCAGGTATTTCTTATATTTTCCAAAAAGTTGCTTCGTGAAGTTTCAGGTCATTCTGAGAACATTTGTTACTGCACATAAATAACACCATGGTAATTCTGCTGAAAACAGCATTGGTCCGGGTTAGTTCCATTTAAATCATGAAAGTTAGAGTCCAAAACAAGGGTAAACGTGTTTGGAA
Organism: Triticum dicoccoides; assembly: GCF_002162155.2. Lineage (NCBI taxonomy): Eukaryota > Viridiplantae > Streptophyta > Magnoliopsida > Poales > Poaceae > Triticum > Triticum dicoccoides. The sequence goes on from NC_041388.1 coordinate 522,927,605, forward strand.
AAGTAGATACGATGGAGACGTATCACTCCTCAACCTACTGAACCTACTAAAAATGAAAATATCTGCTTTGAAATTCCTTCGGGTATGATAGAAAAACTGCTAGCTAATCCTTTTGCAGAAGATGGAAAAAAGCATCCTAATGAGCACCTAATATATGTGGATGAAGTTTGTGGATTATTTAAGCTTGCAGGTGTGCCCGGAGATGTTATTAAGAAGAAGGTCTTCCCTTTATCTTTGACGGGATATGCATTGACATGGTATATGCTATGTGATGATACATGGTGATGGAACTACAAACGATTGAAATTGGAATTTCATCAGAAGTTTTATCCTATGCATCTTGTTCATCGTGATCACAATTATATATATAATTTATGGCCTTGCGAAGGAGAAAGCATCCTCAAGCTTGGGGGAGGCTTAAATCAATGTTATATTCATGGCCCAATCATGATCTCTCAAGAGAAATGATTATTCAAAATTTATATGCTCGGCTTTCTGATAACAATCGCACCATGCTTGATACTTCTTGTGCTGGCTCTTTTATGATGAAGACTATTGAATTCAAATGTGATTTAATGGAAAGAATTAAACACAACTCTGAAGATTGGGACCTCGACAAAGGTAAGGAGTCAGGTATGACACCTAAGTATGATTGTGTTAAATCTTTTATACATACCGATGTTTTTGGTAAATTTAGCACTAAATATGGACTTGACCCTGAGATAGTAGCTTCTTTCTGTGAATCTTTTGCTACTCATGTTGATCTCCATAGGGAGAAGTGGTTTAAATATCATCCTCCCATAGAAGTAAAAGTAGCTGCACCTATTAAAGTTGAAGAAAAGACTATCACTTATAATGATCCTATTGTTCCCACTTCTTATGTTGAGAAACCGCATTTCCCTACTAGGATAAAAGATCATGCTAAAGCTTCAACTGTGGTTTGTAAAATCAATATTAGAACTTATAAACCTCCTGAACAAGTTAAAGTTGAACCTAATATTGCTATTGTTAAAGATCTCTTGTCTAATAATATTGATGGGCATGTTATTTATTTCTTTGATGAAACTGCTAGAATTGCTAAACCTTGTGCTAAAGATAAACCTAGTCCTGTGGTAGGCATGCCTGTTATTTCTGTTAAAATAGGAGATCATTGTTATCATGGATTAGGTGATATGGGTGCCAGTGCTAGTGCTATACCTCATGACTTATACAAAGAAATTATGCATGGTATTGCACCTTCTGAGATAGAAGATATTGATGTCACAATTAAACTTGCCAATAGAGACACTATTTCACCAATTGGAATAGTTAGAGATGTTGAAGTCTTGTGTGGGAAAACTAAATATCCTGCTGATTTTCTTGTTCTTGGTTCCCCACAAGATAGCTTTTGACCATTATATTTTGTAGACCCTTCTTGAACACTGTTAATGCTAATATAGATTGCAAAAGGATATTGTTACTATTGGTTTAGGTGATATGTCTCATGAATTTAATTTCCCTAAATTTCGTAGACAACACCGTGAAGAGGAATTGCCTAGTAAAGATGAAATTATTGGTCTTGCTTCTATTGCCGTACCTCCTAGTGATCCTTTAGAACAATATTTGCTAGACCATGAAAATGATATGTTTATGAATGAAAGAAGGGAAATAGATGACATATTCAGGAACCCATCCTGAAACACAAATTGCCTGTTGAAATCCTAGGGGATCCTCCTCCTCCACCCAAGGGTGATGCCGTGTTTGAGCTTAAACCGTTACCTGATACTCTTAAATATGTTTATCTTGATGAGAAAGAAGATATATCATGTTATTATTAGTGCTAACCTTTCAGAGCATGAAGAAGAGAGATTATTGAAAACTCTAAAGAAGCACCATGCTGCTATTGGATATACTCTTGATGATCTTAGGGGCATTAGTACCACTCTATGTCAACACAAAATAAATTTCGAGGAAGATGCCAAACCAGTTCGTCATCATCAACGACGGCTGAATCCTAAGATGAAGGAAGTGGTAAGAAAGGAAATATGAAAGCTTCTTGAGGCACATATAATTTATCCCGTTGCTGATAGTCAGTGGGTAAGTCATGTCCATTGTGTCCCTAAGAAGGGAGGTATTACTATTGTTCCTAATGATAAAGATGAGTTGATCCTGCAAAGAATTATTACAGGTTATAGGATGGTATTGATTTCCGCAAATTAAATAAAGCTACTAAAAAGATCATTACCCCTTACCCTTTATCGATCAAATGCTAGAAATATTATCCAAACATACACATTTTTGCTTTCTAGATGGTTATTCTGGTTTCTCTCAAATACCTGTGTCAGCCAATGATCAATCAAAGACTACTTTTACTTGCCCTTTTGGTACTTTTTCTTATAGACATATGCCTTTTGGTTTATGTAATGCACCTGCTACCTTTCAAAGATGCATGATGGCTATATTCTTTGACTTTTTTGAAAAGATTTGTGAGGTCTTCATGGACGACTTTTCTGTCTATGGATCCTCTATTGATGATTTCTTAAGCAACCTTGGCCGAGTTTTGCAGAGATGTGAAGAAACTAACCTTGTCTTGAATTGGGAGAAGTGCCACTTTATGGTTAATGAAGGAATTGTCTTGGGGCATAAAGTTTCTGAAAGAGGTATTGAAGTTGATAAAGCTAAAGTTGATGCTATTGAAAAGATGCCTTGTTCCAAGGACATCAAAGGTATAAGAAGTTTCCTTGGTCACGCCGGTTTTTATAGGAGGTTCATTAAGGACTTCTCAAAAATATCTCGGCCTCTGACTAATTTATTACAAAAGATATACCATTTTGTTTTTTATGATGATTGTGTAGAAGCATTTGAAATACTTAAGAAAGCATTGATCTCTGCACCGATTGTTCAGCCACCTGATTGGAATTTACCTTTTGAAATTATGTGTGATGCTAGTGATTATGCTGTAGGTGCTATTCTAGGGCAAAGAGTTGATAAGAAATTAAATGGTATTCAATATGCTAGTAAAACTCTAGACAATGTTTAGAGAAATTATGCTACTATAGAAAAAGAATTCGTAGCAGTTGTATTTGCCTATGATAAGTTCAGACCTTATATTGTTGATTCTAAAGTAACTATTCACACTGATCATGCTGCTATTAAATACCTTATGGAAAATAAATATGCTAAACCTAGACTTATTAGATGGGTTCTCCTGCTACAAGAATTTGATTTGCATATTGTTGATAGAAAGGGAGCTGAGAACCCCGTTGCAGACAACTTGTCTAGGTTAGAAAATGTTCTTGATGACCCACTACCTATTGATGATAGCTTTCCTGATGAACAATTAAATGTCATAAATGCTTCTCGTACTACTCCATGGTATGCTGATTATGCTAATTATATTCTTGCTAAATTTATACCACCTAGTTTCACATACCAGAAAAAGAAAAAGTTCTTCTTTGATTTGAGGCATTACTTTTGGGGTAACCCACACCTTTATGTGTCACACTGAGCATGAACAGGAACAGATCCTATGCAAGTGTCACACTGAGGCTTATGGAGGACACCACGCTGGAGATACAACTGCACACAAGGTATTGCAATCCGGTTTTTATTGGCCTACTCTCCTCAAGGATGCCCGTAAGTTTGTCTTGTCTTGTGATGAATGTCAAATAATTGGTAATATTAGTAGACGTCAAGAAATGCCTATGAATTATTCACTTGTTATTGAACCATTTGATGTTTGGGGCTTTGATTATATGGGACCTTTTCCTCCCTCTAATGGTTATACACATATTTTAGTTGCTGTTGATTACGTTACTAAGTGGGTAGAAGCTATTATAACTAGTAGTACTGATCATAACACTTCTATTAAAATGCTTAAAGAAGTTATTTTTCCAAGGTTTGGAGTCCCTAGATATTTAATGACTAATGGTGGTTCACATTTTATTCATGGTCCTTTCCATAAAATGCTTGCTAAATATGATGTTAATCATAGAATTGCATCTCCTTATCACCCACAGTCTAGTGGTCAAGTAGAATTGAGTAATAGAGAGCTCAGATTAATTTTGCAAAAGACTGTTAATAGATCTAGAAAGAATTGGTCCAAGAAACTTGATGCATTATGGGCCTATAGAGCTGCATATAAAAATCCTATGGGTATGTCTTCGTATAAACTGGTCTATGGAAAAGCATGTCACTTACCTCTCGAACTAGAATATAAGGCTTATTGAGATATTAAAGAACTCAATTATGATTTCAAACTTGCCGGTGAGAAGAGGTTATTTGACATTAGCTCACTTGATGAATGGAGAACCCAAGCCTACGAAAATGCCGAGTTGTTTAAAGGGAAAGTTAAAACATGGCATGGCAAAAGAATACAAAAGCATGAGTTTAATGTAGGTGATTATGTATTGCTATACAACTCTCATTTAAGATTTTTTGCAGGAAAACTTCTCTCTAAATGGGATGGTCCTTACGTTATCAACGAGGTCTATTTTTCCGGTGCCATAAAAATCAACAACTTCAAAGGCACAAATCCGAAGGTGGCGAACGGTCAAAGAATTAAACATTATATCTTAGGTAATCCTATAAATTTTGAAACCAATGTTATTGAAACCGTAACCCCGGAGGAACACATAAGGGACACTTTCTGGAACGTTTTAGACTCCGAAAAGGAATAGGTATGTGGTATGGTAAGTAAACTGACTCCAAAACAGTTCTAATGGCAATATTTCCCCGTTTTGGAATATTTAGAAAAATAGAAAAATAAGATGTTGGGGAACGTAGTAATTTCAAAAATATTCCTACGCACACGCAAGATCATGGTGATGCATAGCAACAAGAGGGGAGAGTGTTGTCCACGTACCCTCGTAGACCGAAAGCGGAAGCGTTAGCACAACACGGTTGATGTAGTCGAACGTCTTCACGATCCAACCGATCGCACGGCACCTCCGACTTCAGCACACGTTCAGCTCGATGACATCCCGCGAACTCTGATCCAGCAGAGTTTCACGGGAGAGTTCCATTAGCACGACGGCATGGTGACAGTGATGATGTTGCTACCGACGCAGGGCTTCGCCTAAGCACCTCTACGATTTGACTGAGGTGGAATATTGTGGAGGGGGGAACCGCACACGGCTGGGAGAGATCAACTGATCAACTTGTGTGTCTAGAGGTGCCCCCTGTCCCTGTATATAAAGGAGCAAGGGGGGAGGCCGTCCGGCCCTCTATGGGCGCGCTAGGAGGAGGAAAGGAAGGAGGAGAAGGAGAAGGAAGGAGAAGGAGGAAAAAGAGGAAAGGGGCCGGCCCCCTAGTGCGATTCGGTTTGGGCTAGGGGGGCCGCGCGCCCTGCCTCCTGTCTTCCACCACTTGGCCCATGAGGCCCATTACTTCTTCCTCGTATTCCCGTAACTCCCCGGTACCCCCGAAAATACCCGAATCACTCGGAACCTTTACGATGTCCGAACATAGTCGTCCAATATATCGATCCTTACGTCTCGACCATTTCGAGACTCCTCATCATGTCCCCGATCTCATCCGGGACTCCGAACTACCTTCGGTACATCAAATCACATAAACTCATAATACAATCGTCACCGAAACTTCAAGTGTGCGGACCCTACGGGTTCGAGAACTATGTAGACATGACCGAGACATGTCTCCGGTCAATAACCAATAGCGGAACCTGGATGCTCATATTGGCTCCCACATATTCTACGAAGATCTTTATCGGTCAGACCGCATAACAACATACATTGTTCCCTTTGTCATCGGTATGTTACTTGCCCGAGATTCGATCGTCGGTATCTCAATACGTAGTTCAATCTCATTACCGGCAAGTCTCTTTACTCGTTCCGTAATACATCATCCCGCAAATAACTTATTAGTTGCAATGCTTGCAAGTCTTAAGTGATGTGCATTACCGAGAGGGCCCAGAGATACCTCTCCGACAATCGGAGTGACAAATCCTAATCTCGAAATACGCCAGCCCAACAAGTACCTTCGGAGACACATGTAGATCACCTTTATAATCACCCAGTTACGATGTGGCATTTGGTAGCACACAAAGTGTTCCTCCGGTAAACGGGAGTTGCATAATCTCATAGTCATAGGAACATGTATATGTCATGAAGAAAGCAATAGCAATAAACTAAACGATCAAGTGCTATGCTAACGGAATGGGTCAAGTCAATCACATCATTCTCTAATGATGCGACCCCGTTAATCAAATGACAACTCTTTGCCTATGGCTAGGAAACATAATCATCTTTGATCTACGAGCTAGTCAAGTAGAGGCATACTAGTGACACTCTGTTTGTCTATGCATTCACACATGTATCATGTTTCCGGTTAATACAATTCTAGCATGAATAATAAACATTTATCATGATATAAGGAAATAAATAATAACTTTATTATTGCCTCTAGGGCATATTTCCTTCAGTCTCCCACTTGCACTAGAGTCAATAATCTAGTTCACATCGCCATGTGATTTAACACCAATAGTTCACATCACCATGTGATTAACACCCATAGTTCACATCGTCATGTGACCAACACCCAAAGGGTTTACTAGAGTCAATAATCTAGTACACATCGCTATGTGATTAACACCCGAAGAGTACTAAGGTGTGATCATCTTTTGCTTGTGGGAGAAGTTTAGTCAACGGGTCTGCCACATTCATATCCGTAAGTATTTTGCAAATTTCTATGTCAACAATGCTCTGCACGGAGCTACTCTAGGTAATTGCTCCCACTTTCAATATGTATCCAGATTGAGACTTTGAGTCATCTGGATCAGTGTCAAAACTTGCATCGACGTAACCCTTTGGGACGAACCTTTTGTCACCTCCATAATCGAGAAACACATCCTTATTCCACTAACGATAATTTTGACCAATGTCTAGTGATCTACTCCTAGATCACTATTGTACTCCCTTGCCAAACTCAGGGTAGGGTATACAATAGGTCTGGTACATAGCATGGCATACTTTATAGAACCTATGGCTGAGGCATAGGGAATGACTTTCATTCTCTCTCTATCTTCTGTCGTGGTCGGGTTTTGGGTCTTACTCAACTTCACACCTTGTAACACAGGCAAGAACTCCTTCTTTGACTGTTCCATTTTGAACTACTTCAAAATCTTGTCAAGGTATGTACTCCTTGAAAAACTTATCAAGCGTCTTGATCTATCTCTATAGATCTTGATGCTCAATATGTAAGCAGCTTCACCGAGGTCTTTATTTGAAAAACTCCTTTCATACATTCCTTTATGCTTTGCCCAATAATTCTACTTATCTCCGATCAACAATATGTTATTCACATATACTTATCAGAAATGTTGTAGTGCTCCCACTCACTTTCTTGTAAATACAGGCTTCACCGCAAGTCTGTATAAAACTATATGCTTTGATCAACATATCAAAGCGTATATTCCAACTCCGAGATGCTTGCACCAGTCCATAGATGGATCGCTGGAGCTTGCATATTTTGTTAGTACCTTTAGGATTGACAAAACCTTCTAGTTGCATCATATACAACTCTTCTTTAATAAATCCATTAAGGAATGCAGTTTTGTTTATCCATTTGCCAGATTACATAAAATGCGGCAATTGCTAACATGATTCTGACAGACTTAAGCATAGATACGAGTGAGAAACTCTCATCGTAGTCAACACCTTAAACTTGTCAAGAACCTTTTTGCGACAATTCTAGCTTTGTAGATAGTAACACTACTATCAGCGTCCGTCTTGCTCTTGAAGATCCATTTAATCTCAATTGCTTGCCGATCAATGGGCAAGTCAATCAAAGTCCATACTTTGTTCTCATACATGGATCTCATCTCAGATTTCATGGCCTCAAGCCATTTCGCAGAATCTGGGCTCATCATTGCTTCCTTATAGTTCGTAGGCTCGTCATGGTCAAGTAACATGACCTCCAGAATAGGATTACCGTACCACTCTAGTGCGAATCTCACTCTGGTTTACCTACGATGTTCGGTAGCAACTTGATCTGAAGTTACATGGTCATCATCATTAGCTTCCTCACTAATTGGTGTAGTAGTCACATGAACATATTTCTGTGATGAACTACTTTCCAATAAGGGAGCAGGTACAGTTACCTCATCAAGTTCTACTTCCTCCCACTCACTTCTTTCGAGAGAAACTCCTTTTCTAGAAAGGATCCATTCTCAGCAACGAATATCTTGCCTTTGGATCTGTGATAGAAGGAGTACCCAACATTTTCTTTTGGCTATCCTATGAAGACGCACTTCTCCGATTTGTGTTTGAGCTTATCAGGGTGACACTTTTTCACATAAGCATTGCAACCTCAAACTTTAAGAAACGCCAGCTTAGGTTTCTTGCCAAACCATAGTTCATACGGTGTCGTCTCAATGGATTTAGATGGTGCCCTATTTAATGTGAATGCAGCTGTCTCTAATGCATAACCCCAAAACGATAGTGGTAAATCGGTAAGAGACATCATAGATCGCACCATATCTAATAAAGTACGGTTATGACGTTTGTACACACCATTACACTGTGGTGTTCCAGGTGGCGTGAGTAGTGAAACTATTTCACATTGTTTTAACTGAATGCCAAACTCGTAACTCAAATATTTTACTTCTGTGATCATATCGTAGAAACTTTTATTTTTGTTACGATGATTCTCCACCTCACTCTGAAATTCTTTGAACTTTTCAAATGTTTCAGACTTGTGTTTCATCAAGTAGATATACTCATATCTGCTCAAATCATCTATGAAGATCAGAAAATAATGATATCTGCCGTGAGCCTCAATATTCATCGGACCACATACATTAGTATGTATGATTTCCAACAAATCTATTGCTCGCTCCATTGTTCCGGAGAACGTAGTCTTAGTCATCTTGCCCATGAGGCATGGTTCTCAAGCATCATCTGATTCATAATCAAATGATTCCAAAAGCCCATCAACATGGATTTTCTTCATGCGCTTTACACCAATATGACCTAAACGGCAGTGCCACAAATAAGTTGCACTATCATTATTAACTTTGCATCTTTTGGCTTCAATATTATAAAAATGTGTATCACCACGATCGAGATCCAACAAACCATTTTCATTGGGTGTATGACCATAGAAGGTTTTATTCATGTAAACAGAACAACATTATTCTCTAACTTACATGAATAACCATATTGCAATAAACATGATCCAATCATATTTATGCTCAACGCAAACACTAAATAACATTTATTTTAGGTTGACCACTAATCCCGAAAGTATAAGGAGTGTGTGATGATGATCATATCAATCTTGGAACCATTTCCAATACACATCGTCACTTCACCTTTAACTAGTCTCTGTTCATTCTGCAACTCCCGTTTCGAGTTACTATTCTTAGCAACTGAACCAGTATCACATACCGTGGGGTTGCTACAAACACTAGTAAAATACACATCAATAATCTGTATATCAAATATACCTTTGTTCACTTTGCCATCCTTTCTTATCCGCCAAATACTTGGGGCAATTCCGCTTACAGTGACCAGTCCCTTTGCAGTAGAAGCACTTAGTCTCAGGCTTAGGTACAGACTTGGTCTTCTTCAATTGAGTAGCAACTTGCTTGCCATTCTTCTTGAAGTTCCCCTTCTTCCCTTTGCCCTTTTCTTGAAACTAGTGGTCTTGTCAACCATCAACACTTGATGTTTTTCTTGATTTCTACCTTCGTCGATTTCATCATCATGAAAAGCTCGGGAATCGTTTTTGTCATCCCTTGCATACTATAGTTCATCACGAAGTTCTACTAACTTGGTGATGGTGACTAGAGAATTCTATCAATCACTATTTTATCTGGAAGATTAACTCCCACTTGATTCAAGCGATTATAGTACCCAGACAATCTGAGCACATGCCCACTGCTTGAGCTATTCTCCTCCATCTTTTAGCTATAGAACTTGTTGGAGACTTCATATCTTTCAACTCGGGTATTTGCTTGAAATATTGACTTCAACTCCTAGAACATCTCATATGGTCCATGACATTCAAAACGTCTTTGAAGTCCTGATTCTAAGCCGTTTAAGCATGGTGCACTAAGCTATCAAGTAGTCATCATATTGAGCTAGCCAAATGTTCATAACATCTTCATCTGCTCCTGCAATAGGTTTGTCACCTAGCGGGGCATCAAGGACATAATTCTTCTGTGCAACAATGAGGATAATCCTCGGATCACAGATCCAATCCGCATCATTGCTACAAACATTTTTCAACTTAGTTTTCTCTAGGAACATATCAAAAATAAAACAGGGGAGCTAAACACGAGCTATTGATCTACAACATGGATATGCTAATACTACCAGGACTAAGTTCATGATAAATTTAAGTTCAATTAATCATATTACTTCAGAACTCCCACTTAGACAGACATCCCTCTAATCTTCTAAGTGATCACGTGATCCATATCAACTAAACCATGTCCGATCATCACGTGAGATGGAGTAGTTTCAATGGTGAACATCACTATGTTGATCATATCTACTATATGATTCACGCTTGACCTTTTGGTCTCCGTATTTCCGAGGCCATATCTGTTATATGCTAGGCTCGTCAAGTTTAACCTGAGTATTCCGCGTGTGCAACTGTTTTGCACCTGTTGTATTTGAACGTAGAGCCTATCACACCCGATCATCATGTGGTGTCCCAGCACAAAGAATTTCCGCAACGGTGCATACTCAGGGAGAACACTTATACCTTGATAATTTAGTGAGAGATTATCTTATAAAGCTGCCGCCAAACTAAGCAAAATAAGATGTATATAAGATAAACATCACATGCAATCATAACATGTGACATGATATGGCCATCATCATCTTGTGCCTTTGATCTCCATCTCCAAAGCATCGTCATGATCTCCATCGTCACCGGCAAGACACCATGATCTCCATCATCTTGACCTATATCAATGTGTCATCACATGGTTGTCTCGCCAACAATTGCTCTTGCAACTATTGCTATCGCATAGCGATAAAGTAAAGCAATTATTTGGTGCTTGCATCTTATGCAGTAGAGAGATAACCATAAGGCTTTTGCCTGTTGCCAATAACTTCAACAAAACATGATCATCTCATACAACAACTTATATCTCATCATGTCTTGACCATATCACACCACAACATGCCCTGCAAAAACAAGTTAGACATCCTCTACTTTGTTGTTGCAAGTTTTGCGTGGCTGCTACGGGCTGAGCAAGAACCGTTCTTACCTACGCTTCAAAACCACAACGATAGTTTGTCAAGTTGGTGTTGTTTTAACCTTCGCAAGGACCGGGCGTAGCCACACTCGGTTCAACTAAAGTTGGAGAAACTGACACCCGCTAGTCACCTGTGTGCATAGCACGGCGGTAAAACCAGTCTCGCGTAAGCGTACGCATAATGTCCGTCCGGGCCGCTTCATCCAACAATACCGCGGAACCAAAGTATGACATGCTGGTAAGCAGTATGACTTATATCGCCCACAACTCACTTGTGTTCTAGTCGTGCATATTACATCAACGCATAAAACCTGGCTCGGATGCCACTGTTGGGGAACGTAGTAATTTCAAAAAAAATTCCTACGCACACGCAAGATCATGGTGATGCATAGCAACGAGAGGGGAGAGTGTTTTCCACGTACCCTCGTAGACCAAAAGCGGAAGCGTTAGCACAACACGGTTGATGTAGTCGAACGTCTTCACGATCCAACCGATCCAAGTACCGAACGCACGGCACCTCCGAGTTCAGCACACGTTCAGCTCGATGACGTCCCGCGAACTCCGATCCAGCAGAGCTTCATGAGAGAGTTCCGTCAGCACGATGGCGTGGTGACAGTGATGATGTTGCTACCGACGCAGGGCTTCGCTTAAGCACCACTACGATATGACCGAGGTGGAATATGGTGGAGGGGGGCACCTCACACGACTGTGAGAGATCAACTGATCAACTGTGTGTCTAGAGGTGCCCCCCTGCCCCTGTATATGAAGGAGCAAGGGGGGAGGCCGGCCGGCCCTCTATGGGCGCGCCAGGAGGAGTCCTCCTCCTCCTAGTAGGAGTAGGACTCCCCTTTCCTACTCCTACTAGGAGGAGGAAAGGAAGGAGGAGAAGGAGAAGGAAGGAGAAGGAGGAAAAAGAGGAAAGGGGGCTGGCCCCCTAGTCCAATTCGGTTTGGGCTAGGGGGGCCGCGCGCCCTGCATCCTCTCTTCCACCACTTGGCCCATGAGGCCCATTACTTCTTCCTCGTATTCCCGTAACTCCTCGGTACCCCCGAGAATACCCGAATCACTCGGAACCTTTCCGATGTCCGAATATAATCGTCCAATATATCGATCTTTACGTCTCGACCATTTCGAGATTCCTCGTCATGTCCCCGATCTCATCCGGGACTCGGAACTACCTTCGGTACATCAAATCACATAAACTCATAATACAATCGTCACCGAAACTTATATTGGCTCCCACATATTCTATGAAGATCTTTATTGAGAACTATGTAGACATGACCGAGACATGTCTCTGGTCAATAACCAATAGCGGAACCTGGATGCTCATATTGGCTCCCACATATTCTACGAAGATCTTTATCGGTCAGACCGCATAACAACATACGTTGTTCCCTTTGTCATCGGTATGTTACTTGCCCGAGATTCGATCGTCGGTATCTCAATACGTAGTTCAATCTCATTACCAGCAAGTCTCTTTACTCGTTCCGTAATACATCATCCTGCAACTAACTTATTAGTTGCAATGCTTGCAAGGCTTAAGTGATGTGCATTACCGAGAGAGCCCAGAGATACCTGTCCGACAATCGGAGTGACAAATCCTAATATCGAAATACGCCAACCCAACAAGTACCTTCGGAGACACCTGTAGAGCACCTTTATAATCACCCAGTTACGGTGTGATGTTTGGTAGCACACAAAGTGTTCCTCCGGTAAACGGGAGTTGCATAATCTCATAGTCATAGGAACATGTATAAGTCATGAAGAAAGCAATATCAATAAACTAAACGATCAAGTGCTATGCTAACGGAATGGGTCAAGTCAATCACATCATTCTCTAATGATGTGACCCCATTATCAAATGACAACTCTTTGCCTATGGCTAGGAAACATAATCATCTTTGATCAACGAGCTAGTCAAGTAGAGGCATACTAGTGACACTCTGTTTGTCTATGTATTCACACATGTATCATGTTTCCGGTTAATACAATTCTAGCATGAATAATAAACATTTATCATGATATAAGGAAATTAATAATAACTTTATTATTGCCCCTAGGGCATATTTCCTTCATAAGAAGCAGTCCGGGAAGGACACGAGGCCTCCACGAGGGTGGAGGGTGCGCCCTACCCCCTGGGCGCGCCCCCTGCCTCGTGGGCACCTCGTGTGCTCTCTGGAATCCGTTTTCTTACACGTTACATATTTTGGTCGGTAAAAAATCATTATATAATCTCCTGGAGGTTTTGACCACCGTATCACGCAAAAATCCTCTGTTCTTGTTTCGAGCTATTTTCTGCCAGGGTTGTCAATACCAAGCATAATGTCGTCTCCCTCCTCCTCCAACAATGAGGGCAACGATGCTTGGCTAATGAAGATAGAGCTGAAGAGAGAAGAACCCATGGAGACCAACAAGGAAGAAGGGATCAAGAAGGCCAAGGGGGACCAAGTTCGGGCAACAGAAGACATCCTTCAACTTGATCACAACCTTCTTACCCCAACTGAGATCGAAGGTTTCAAGATGATTGAGTTAGCTCGTATACAAAACAAATATCTCACCCGTGATAATATTTTGTTGAAGGAGCATATCATTGCACTCAAGGGCATTATCCACAAGTTGGAAGACCTCTTACGCTCGATGTGCGACTATCCATCATCACCAACAACTCCTTCACCGACAAAAGAGATATAATCACATGGGTATGGGCACTCTCCTTGGCAACTGCCAAGCTTGGGGGAGTGCCCCGGTATCATATCACTAACACTTCTATCTTTACCGTTTTTCTTAGTTCGATCATTTTGATAATATTTTGATCTAGTAGAATAAAAGTTCTTAGTGTGATCTAGTTGTGAGTTTTGATTTATGATCCTTCTATGTAATCGAGTCTGAGAGCTATATATAATAAAGATTAGTGTTGAGTCAAGGGCTTGCTTATTTTGCCATGATCTTAAGTGAATAGAAGAAAAGAGAAATAATAAAAAGAAATAAAGAGATCACATGGACCTTATGGGGAGTAATGACTTCACATAGAAAAAGTGTGATGAATAAAAGCTGTTGAGAGTTCACAAACATAGTTTTGGTCATCGTTGCAATTAATAGGAAGTAATAAAGAAAGAGAGGTCTTCATATATAAATATACTATCTTGGACATCTTTTATAATTGTGAGCACTCATTAAAATATGACATGCTAAAGAGTTGACGTTACACAAGGAAGACAACGTAATGGGTTATGTTTTCTTACATTTGAGATAAATTATATTGTCATGGATCATCCAACATGATTGATCTTTCCTTTCCCCCTCATGCTAGCCAGATTCTTTGCCCCAAGTAGAGATACTACTTGTGCTTCCAAACACCCTTAAACCAGTTTTGCCATGAGAGTCCACCATACCTACCTATGGATTGAGTAAGATCCTCCAAGTAAGTTATCATTGGTGCAAGCAATAAAAATTGCTCTCTAAATATGTATGACTTATTAGTGTGGGAGAAAATAAGCTTTATATGATCGTGTGATATGGAAGAAATAAAAGCGACAGACTGCATAATAAAGGTCCATATCACGAGTGGCAATATAAAGTGACGTTCTTTCACATTAAGATTTTGTGCATCCAACCATAAAAGCGCATGACAACCTCTGCTTCCCTCTACGAAGGTCCTATCTTTTACCTTTATCTCCTACCTTACATAAGAGTCATGGTGATATTCACCTTTCCTTTTTACATTTTATCTTTTGGCAAGCACAACATGTTGGAAAGATCCTTGTATATATGGCTAATTGGATGTGAGTTTTCATGAACTATTATTGTTGACATTAGCCTTGAGGTAAAACATTGGGAGGCAAAATTATAAGGCCCTATATTTCTCTGTGTCCGATTAAACCTCCATACCCATAAGTATTGTGTGAGTGTTAGCAATTGTGAAAGACTATATGATAGTGAGTATGTGGACTTGCTGAAAAGCTCTCATATATTGACTCTTTCCTATGTTATGATAAATTGCAATTGCTCCAATGATTGAGATTATAGTTTGTTAGTTTTCAATGAAGTTTATGATTCATACTTGAAATTGTGCTTGAATTGTTACCCTGCGTAAGAGATCATATGACAAGAATTATATAAGTTGATGTTCTAAGAATGATCATGATGCCCTCATGTCCGTATTTTATTTTTATCGACACCTCTATCTCTAAACATGTGGACATATTTTTTGATTTCGGCTTTCGCTTGAGGACAAGCATGGTCTAAGCTTGGGGGAGTTGATACGTCCATTTTGCATCATGCTTTTATATCGATATTTATTGCATTATGGGATGTTATTACACATTATGTCACAATACTTATGCCTATTCTCTCTTATTTTACAAGGTTTACATAAAGAGGGAGAATGCCGACAGCTGGGATTCTGGGCTGGAAAAGGAGCAAATATTAGAGACCTATTCTGCATAGCTCCAAAAGTCCTGAAACTTCACGGAAGTCATTTTCGGATTATATATAAAAAATAATGAGCGCAAGAAGTTCCAGAGGGGGGCCACCCCCTGCCCACGAGGGTGGGGGGCGTGCCCCCTACCTCGTGGGCCCCCTGGTGGCCCTCCGATGCCCATATTCTGCTCTATGGAGTTTTTTGTGGAGAAAAAAAATCATAAGCCATCTTTCCGGACGAGACTCCGCCGCCACAAGGCGGAACCTTGGCGGAACCAATCTTGGGCTCTGGCGGAGCTATTCTGTCGGGAAAACTTCCCTCCGGGAGGGGGAAATCATCGCCATCGTCATCGCCAAAGATCCTCTCATCGGGAGGGGGTCAATCTCCATCAACATCTTCACTAGCACCATCTCATCTCAAACCCTTGTTCATCTCTTGTATCAAATTCTTGTCTCTAAGCCCGGGATTGGTACCTGTGGGTTGCTAGTAGTGTTAATTACTCCTTGTAGTTGATGCTAGTTGGTTTATTTGGTGGAAGATCATATGTTCAGATCCTTTATGCATATTAATACCCCTCTGATTATGAACATGAATATGCTTTGTGAGTAGTTACGTTTGTTCCTGAGGACATGGGAGAAGTCTTGCTATTAGTAGTCATGTGAATTTGGTATTCGTTCGATATTTTGATGAGATGTATGTTGTCTCTCCTCTAGTGGTGTTATGTGAACGTCGAATACATGACACTTCACCATTATTTGGGCCTAGAGGAAGGCATTGGGAAGTAATAACTAGATGATGGGTTACTAGAGTGACAGAACCTTAAACCCTAGTTTATGTGTTGCTTCGTAAGGGGCTGATTTGGATCCATATGTTTCATGCTATGGTTAGGTTTACCTTAATGATTTTGTTGTAGTTATGGATGCTTGCAATAGAGGTTAATCATAAGTGGGATGATTGTCCAAGTAAGGGCAGTACCCAAGCACCGGTCCACCCGCATACCAAAGTACCGAACGCGAATCATATGACCGTGATGAAACCTAGCTTGACGATATGCCCATGTGTCCTCGGGAGGCTTTTCTCTATATAAGAACTTGTCCAAGCTTGTCCTTTGCAACAAAAAGGATTCGGCCACCTTGCTGCACTTTATTTACTTTTGTTACTTGTTGATCGTTACCAATCATCTTATCACAAAACTATTTGTTACCTATAATTTCAGTGCTTGCAGAGAGTACCTTGCTGAAAACCGCTTATCATTTCCTTTTGTTCCTCGTTGGGTTAGGCACTCTTACTTATCGAAAAGGACTATGATAGATCCCCTATACTTGTGGATCATCACCTGTCGTAGCGTGTTCCTCAATATAACCGGTGTCTCTGGGTCTCCGGAGGCTGCTATAGGAGTACGTCCTCCGTTTGAAGGGATCCGTTCATTTGTATCTGCCTATAGACCGGATTGTTCGGGGCCTTCATTGTTAGTCCCCGGACCCTGGGCCACCGAGGTGTCACCTTCGGGTAATATCTTCATCATCCCGTGCACCACTTGTTGGTCTGGGGAGACCCTTCGTGACGACACCTCGAAGTCGTCCGCCCTATTGGGCGGGGAGGCCGGTGGAGGCGTCTCGCTTTCCATCATTTCTGGGAGAAGGTCCCCCAAAGAAGAGGATTGTTGAAGAAGGCTGGATGGCGAACTGCAAAAAAAAAATATGCCAGGCATTTCAAGAAAAGAACGGGACATGTTTAAAACATACATGTTCACTTACGATTTGGCCTGAGGCTTGTCCTCCTCATGAGACTGCGCTTCGCCGTCCTCCAAACCCGAGCCACCCGACAGAGGCATCTTGCCTCGCTTAGGAGCCTGTTCCTCCCAGTCTTCGGAGGCGGCCCTTTTCTTCCCATGAGGGGAGGAGACAGTGCCCCCCCTTCACCTTTTTCTTCGGATGAGGGAATTTTGATTCCTCCGGACACAATGTCTGGTGTACCCTTGGAATAAGGGCCATCTTTGGTCTTTCCACTCTCCGCCTCGCTCTCCTTCACAGGCATCTGGTATGGTGCTAGGGCGAGCATCCTTGTCAAAACATGATTCGCGGGGCCTTCGGGCAGAGGGGCCGAACACATAATTAGTCCCGCCTTCTTTATCCAGCCCTGGAGGTAGATTGCCTGCTTAGTACCGTATTACGGTATGTGTAATTACAAAGTGTTCGGAAGACAAGTGCTTACCGGGGTATCCGGATGGTTGCAGTTAAGGCTAGTGTCCTCGGTGGTGTCCGGCCAATGTTTTCGCTTCCCAAAAAACAACTTCCACATCCCTTCGTGCGTAATGCCGAAGAAGTGTTGGAGGGTTCGTGGTCCTTCTGGATTGAGCTCCCACATACGGCGAGGCCTGCGTTGGCAGGGCAGGATTCGGCGAACAAGTATCACTTGAATCATGTTGACAAGATCGATGTTTCTCTCAAGCAGGGTTCGGATGGGGCTCTATAGAGTCTGCACTTCATCAACTGATCCCCAGTCCAGCCCCTTGTTAATCCATGATGCAAGATGTGGCAGAGGGATGGAACAGAACGCAGGTATATCTGCCCACTTAGTGCTACGGGGTTCCATGACATAAAACCATTCTCGCTGCCATTGGTGGGAGGTTTCGGTGAAAAATCCTTTTGGCCAGAGAGTGTTGGTAAGCTTGCTCACTACGGCACCACCGCACCCCGCCTGTTCCCCGTCAACTACCTTCGGCTTCACACTGAAGGTCTTGAGCCATAAGCCGTAGTGTGGAGGGATTCAGAGGAAGGCCTCGCATGTAATGATAAACACCGTGACATGGAGGATATAGTCTGGGGCTAGATCATGAAAATCTAGTCCGTAATAAAACATTAGCCCCCGGCGAAGGGGTGAAGAGCGAACCCTATCCCCCGGAGGAAGTGGGAGATGAATACGACCCTCTCGCCTGATCTGGGGGTCGGAATAACCTGTCCTTGAGAAGGAAGCCTGTGGTGGACCTCTGCAGTCAAATACCTCCCCGCCCGAAGCTTTGCGATATCCTCCTTTGTAACGGAGGAAGCAACCCATCGGCCTTGAGAGCTGGGTCGGACATGATGGGGAGGCTTGAAGCAATGAAGTCGAACCTTCCGAGCTAGAACTCAAGGTTGGGAAGGTTGAAGAGAGGTTTGGAATAAAAAGACGGCTCTTGGTTCCTTTATAAAGGCAGTGGGTATTGAACGCCTTCTCCTAAGCCTAAGAACCTGCCTATTCCTAAGGAATCTTTTCCGCAGGACGGTTGGGTTACCCAGACTCGTATTGCTGAAAATCACGCGATAAGGGGACACGATCTCTGCTTCGACAACACGTGCCAACAAAAACCATGCCCCGTGCTACCTCTTGAGCACTTGCGTTGGTTTTCCCTTGAAGAGGAAAGGGTGGTGCAGCAAAGTAGCATAAGTATTTCCCTCAGTTTTTGAGAAGCAAGGTATAAATCCAGTTGGAGGCCATGCACGATACCCTCATACCTACACAAACAAATAAATCCTCGTAACCAACGCGATAAGGGGTTGTCAATCCCTACACGGTCACTTACGAGAGTGAGATCTGATAGATATGATAAGATAATATTTTTGGTATTTTTATGATAAAGATGCAAAGTAAAATAAAAGGCAACAAAAATAACTAAGTATTGGAAGATTAATATGATGGAAGATAGACCCGGGGGCCATAGGTTTCACTAGTGGCTTCTCTCGAGAGCATAAGTATTCACGGCGGGTAAACAAATTACTGTTGAGCAATTGACAGAATTGAGCATAATTATGAGAATATCTAGGTATTATCATGTATATAGGCATCACGTCCGAGACAAGTAGACCGACTCCTGCCTGCATCTACTACTATTACTCCACACATCGACCGCTATCCAGCATGCATCTAGAGTATTAAGCTCAAGAGAACAAAGTAACACTTTAAGCAAGATGACACGATGTAGAGGGATAAACTCATGCAATATGAAATAAACCCCATCTTGTTATCCTCGATGGCAACAATACAATGCGTGCCTTGCTGCCCCTACTGTCACTGGGAAAGGACACCGCAAGATTGAACCCAAAGCTAAGCACTTCTCCCATTGCAAGAAAGATCAATCTAGTAGGCTAAACCAAAATGATAATTCAAAGAGACTTGCAAAGATAACCAATCATACATAAAAGAATTTAGAGAAGATTCAAATATTGTTCATAGATAAACTTGATCGTAAACCCACAATTCATCGGTCTCAATAAACACACCACAAAAGAAGATTACATCGAATGGATCTCCACAAGAGAGGGGGAGAACTTTGTATTGAGATCCAAAAAGAGAGAAGAAGCCATCTAGCTAATAACTATGGACCCGTAGGTCTGAGGTAAACTACCCACACTTCATTGGAAGGGCTATGGTGTTGATGTAGAAGCCCTCCATGATCGATGCCCCCTCTGGCGGAGCTCCGAAATAGGCCCCAAGATGGGATCTCGTGGATACAGAAAGTTACAGCGGTGGAATTAGGGTTTTGGCTCCGTATCTGGTAGTTTGGGGGTACGTAGGTATATATAGCATGAAGGAGTACGTCGGTTGAGCAACAGGGGGTCCACGAGGGTGGAGGGTGCACCCAGGGGGGTAGGTGCGCCCCCTACCTCATGGCCTCCTGGTTGATGTCTTGACGTAGGGTCCAAGTCCTCTGGATCATGTTCGTTCCGAAACTCACGTTCCCGAAGGTTTCATTCCATTTGGACTCCGTTTGATATTCTTTTTCTGCGAAACCCTAAAATAGGCAAAAAAACAACAATTCTGGGCTGGGCCTCCGGTTAATAGGTTAGTCCCAAAAGTAATATAAAAGTGTATAATAGAGCCCAATAATGTCCAAAATAGAATATAATATAGCATGGAACAATAAAAAATTATAGATAAGTTAGAGACGTATCAAGCATCCCCAAGCTTAATTCCTGCTCGTCCTCGAATAGGTAAATGATAAAAACAGAATTTTTGATGTGGAATGCTACTTGGCATAATTTCAATGTAATTCTCTTAATTGTGGTATGAATATTAAGATCGGAAAGATTCAAGACAGAAGTTTAATATTGACATAGAAATAATAATACTGCAATCATACTAACTAAGAAATTATGTCTCTTCAAAATAGCATGGCCAAAGAAAGTTATCCCTACAAAATCATATAGTCTGGCTATGCTCCATCTTCACCACACAAAGTATTCAAATATTGCACAACCCCGATGACAAGCCAAGCAATTGTTTCATACTTTTAATGTTCTCAAACTTTTTCAATCTTCACGCGATACATGAGAGTGAGCCATGGACATAGCACTATAGGTGAAACAGAATGGTGGTTGTGCAGAAGATAAAAAGGGAGAAGATAGTCTCACATCAACTAGGCGTATCAACGGGCAATGGAGATGCCCATCAATAGATATCAATGTGAGTGAGTAGGGATTGCCATGCAACGGATGCACTAGAGCTATAAATATATGAAAACTCAACAAAAAGAAACTAAGTGGGTGTGCATCCAACATTCTTGCTCACGAAGACCTAGGGCATTTTGAGGAAGCCCATCGTTGGAATATACAAGCCAAGTTCTATAATGAAAAATTCCCACTAGTATATGAAAGTGATAACATAGGATACTCTCTATTATGAAGATCATGGTGCTACTTTGAAGCACAAGTGTGTAAAAAAGGATATTAGTATTGCCCCTTTATATATATATATATATATATATATATATATATATTTGGGCCTCCCTTTTTTTCTCTTTGGCCTTTCTCTATTTTCTCTCTCTTTTTTTATTTGGGACAATACTCTATGAATGATGATCATCACACTTCTATTTATTTACAACTCAATGATTACAACTTGATACTAGAACAAAGTATGACTCTATATGAATGCCTCCAGTGGTGTACCAGTATAGCAATGATGCATTAGTGACTTATATGAAAGAATTATGAACGGTGGCTTGGCCACAACTAAAATGTCAACTACATGATCATGCAAAGAAATATGACAAATGATGGAGCGTGTCATGATAAACGGAACGGTGGAAAGTTGCATGGAAATATATCTCGGAATGGCTATGGATATGCCATGATAGGTAGGTATGGTGGCTGCTTTGAGGAAGGTATATGGTGGGTGTATGATACCGGCGAAAGGTGCGCGGTATTAGAGAGGCTAGCAATGGCGGAAGGGTGAGAGTGCGTATAATCCATGGACTCAACATTAGTCATAAAGAACTCACATACTTATTGCAAAATTCTATTAGTTATCGAAGCAAAGTACTACGCGCGTGCATGCTCCTAGGGGGATAGATTGGTGGGAAAAGACCATCGCTCGTCCCCGACCGCCACTCATAAGGAGGACAATAAATAAATACATCATGCTCCAACTTCTTAACATAACGTTTCACCATACGTGCATGCTACGGGAATCACCAACTTCAACACAAGCATTTCTCAAATTCACAACTACTCAACTAGCACGACTCTGATATCGCCATCTCCATATCTCAAAACAATTATCAAGTTTCAAACTTCTCATTGTATTCAACACACTCATAAGAAAATTTTATTTATTTAATCTTGAATGCCTCAAATAATTAAAGAAAATTACCATGCTGTTTTGTAGGACTCTCAAAATAATCTAAGTGAAGCATGAGAGAACAATGGTTTCTATAAAACAAATCCACCGACGTGCTCTAAAAGATATAAGTGAAGCACTAGAGGAAAAACTATATAACTCAAAAGATATAAGTGAAGCACATAGAGTATTCTAATAATTTTCGAATCATGTGTGTCTCTCTCAAAAAGGTGTGTGCAGCAACTATGATTGTGGAAAACTAACAAATAAAGACTCAAATCATACAAGACGCTCCAAGAAAAACACATATCATGTGGTAAATAAAAATATAGCTCCAAGTAAAGTTACCGATAGAAGTAGACGAAAGAGGGGATGCCTTCCAGGGCATCCCCAAGATTTGGATTTTAGGTGTCCATAGATTATCTTGGGTGTGCCATGGACATCCCCAAGCTTAGGCTCTTGCCACTCCTTGTTCCATAATCCATCAAATGTTTACCCAAAACTTGAAAACTTCACAACACAAAACTTAAAGTAGAAAATCTCGTGAGCTCCGTTAGTGAAAGAAAACAAAACACCACTTCAAGGTACTGTAATGAACTCATTATTTATTTATATTGGTGTTAAACCTAATGTATTACAACTTCTCTATGGTTTATAATCTATTTTACTAGCCATAGATTCATCAAAATAAGCAAACAATACACGAAAAAACACAATCTGTCAAAAACAGAACAACCTGAAGTAATTTGTAGCTAATGCAAGATCTGTAACCCCAAGAATTCTAAAATAAATTTCTGGACGTGAGGAATTTATCTGTTAATCATCTTCAAAAACAATTAACTAAATATAACTTTCCAAATAAAAATGGCAGCAGTTCTCGTGAGCGCTAAAGCTTCTGTTTTTTACAGCAAGTTTAACAAGACTTTCCCCATGTCTTCCCAGCGGTTCTACTTGGCACAAACACTAATTAAACACAAAAAACACAACCAAAACAAAGGATAGATAAATTATTTATTACTGAACAGGAGCAAAAACCAAGGAATAAAAATAAAATTGGGTTGCCTCCCAACAAGCGCTATCGTTTAACGCCCCTAGCTAGGCATAAAAAGCAAGGATAGATCTAGTTTTTGCCATCTTTAGTTGGTAGTTCTTTAATAAGACATCTATCACCTTTAGGAGTTTCTTCCCTTTTATCAATAATCAAACTTCTAGGCACAAGATAAAAAAAATCATTAGTAGCAAATGGTTCCTTAATGATAGCAAAAAGATTAGGATGAATACTTATAGATATGAGATCCGCGGTTTCCTTGCTAGAGGATTCACCCTTATTTTTAGGAACATACATAAGCTTGGAACTTTTAGTTGGAGGACTTGGAATATTCTTTATGGAAGAAAAAGCGGTTCCCAAGTTGGTAATAATACTCTCAAGTTTATCGATTCTAGTGGAATCAAGATTTATTCTTTCATTAACTATATGTTCCTTCTCTTTCATATTTTTTCAAAGTTACTCCTACTTTAGATCCATATTGGGTAATTTGGTTGTGGATCTTTTTATCGAAAGTTTCAATTAACTCAACGGTAGCAACTTTATTTTCAATAATTTCAAGTTTTTGCATTACATGCTCCAAAGTTAACATAGTTCCATTAATCCTAAGAGGGGGTGAGCCAAACAAATCTATCATAGCATTATAAGAATCAAAAGTATGGCTACCCAAGAAATTCCCTCCAGTAATGGTATCAAGGATATATCTGTACCAAGGAGTAGTGCCTACGTAAAAATTGCGGAGAAGAACGGAAGTGGATTGCTACTTGGTTGATCTATTTTGAGCATTGCAAATCCTATGCCAAGCGTCTTTTAAATTTTCTCCTTCCCTTTGTTTAAAATTAAGAACTTCATTCTTGGGAGATAACGGAGAAGATAAGGGACTAGCCATAACGACAAGCAAGCAATCCGACACATGAGATGACAAGGAACGGGCAAAAAGAGGCAAATAGAGAAAGAGAGGGAGGATAGAGAGAGAGGGCGAATAAAACGGCAAGGGTGAAGTGGGGGAGAGAAAAACGAGAGGCAAATGGCAAATAATGTAATGCGGGAGATAAGGGTTGTGATGGGTACTTGGTATGTTCACTTTTGCGTAGACCTCCCCGGCAACGGCGCCAGAAAGCCATCTTGCTACCTCTTGATCACTTGCGTTGGTTTTCCCTTGAAGAGGAAAGGGTGGTGCAACAAAGTAGCGTAAGTATTTGCCTCAGTTTTTCAGAACCAAGGTATCAATCCAGTAGGAGGACACGCACGAGTCCCTCATACCTACACAAACAAATAAATCCTCGCAACCAACGCGAGAAGGGTTGTCAATCCCTACACCGTCACTTACGAGAGTGAGATCTGATAGATAAGATAAGATAATATTTTTGGTATTTTCATGATAAAGATGCAAAGTAAAACAAACGGCAATAAAAATAACTAAGTATTGGAAGATTAATATGATAGAAGATAGACCCGGGGGGCATAGGTTTCACTAGTGGCTTCTATCAAGAGCATAAGTATTCATGGTGGGTAAACAAATCACTGTTGAGCAATTGACAGAATTGAGCATAATTATGAGAATATCTAGGTATTATCATGTATAGAGGCATCACGTCCGAGACAAGTAGACCGACTCCTGCCTGCATCTACTACTATTACTCCACACATCGACCGCTATCCAGCATGCATCTAGAGTATTAAGTTCAAGAGAACAGAGTAACGCTTTAAGCAAGATGACATGATGTAGAGGGATAAACTCATGCAATATGAAATAAACCCCATCTTGTTATCCTCAATGGCAACAATACAATACATGCCTTGCTGCCCCTACTGTCACTGGGAAAGGACACCGCAAGATTGAACTCGAAGCTAAGCACTTCTCCCATTGCAAGAAAGATAAATCTAATAGGCCAAACCAAACTGATAATTCGAAGGGACCTGCAAATATAACCAATCATACATAAAAGAATTCTGAGAAGATTTAAATATTGTTAATAGATAAACTTGATCATAAACCCACAATTCATAGGTCTCAACAAACACACCGCAAAAGAAGATTACATCGAATAGATCTCCACAAGAGAGGGAGAGAACTTTGTATTGAGATCAAAAAAGAGAGAAGAAGCCATCTAGCTAATAACTATGGACCCGTAGGTTTGAGGTAAACTGCTCACACTTCATCGGAAGGGCTATGGTGTTGATGTAGAAGCCCTTCGTGATCGATGCCCCCTCCGGCGGAGCTCTGAAACATGCCCCAAGATGGGATATTGTGGATACAGAAAGTTATGGCGGTGGAATTAGGGTTTTGGCTCCATATTTGGTTGTTTGGGGGTACGTAGGTATATATAGGAGGAAGGAGTATGTTTGTGGAGCAACAGGGGGCCCACGAGGGAGGAGGGCG
>NC_041388.1:522953564-522973042 GCF_002162155.2 Triticum dicoccoides
GGTAGGCGTGCCCCCTACCTTGTGGCCAAGTCTTGACGTAGGGTCCAAGTCCCCTGGATCATGTTCGTTCCAAAAATCATGTTCCCGAAGGTTTCATTCCATTTGGACTCCGTTTGATATTCTTTTTCTGCGAAACCCTAAAATAGGCAAAAAAATAGCAATTTTGGGCTGGGGCTCCGGTTAATTGGTTAGTCCCAAAAATAATATAAAAGTATATAATAAAGCCCAATAATGTCCAAAACAGAATATAATATAGCATGGAACAATAAAAAATTATAGATACGTTGGAGACGTATCACCCCAAAACGTGGAACGGCGGGATAGGAAACGGTTCGAAATAATGACCGAGAAGCGTGACGTCACATTACTAAAGTTGTCAGCAGACTGGATTCGTGGAATAATATACTCTCTACGGCTGTGTGTTGCAGATCCCGACACATTTGTTTCTCCGAAGACTGTTTTGGAGTTGGGAAGGAGGAACCCGCCTTGCAATGCCGAAGACAGAAGAGGCAGGTTCAGGGGCTACTGAGGCAGTCCTGGACTAAGGGGTCCTCGGGCATCCGGCCTGTTAGACATGGGCCGGACTGATGGGCTGTGAAGATACGTAGACCAAAGACTGTACCCGTGTCCGCATAGGACTCCCCTTGGCGTGGAAGGCACGCTTGGCGACCAAATATGTAGATTCCTTTCTTTGTAACCGACCTTATGTAACCCTAGATCCTCCCAGTGTCTATATAAACCGGAGGACTTAGTCTAGAGGGGGAAAATTTATCATCCTAGCCATACAAGGTAGACCTCTAGGGTTTAGCCATTACGATCTTGAGGTAGATCAACTCTTGTAATACTCGTATTCATCAGTATCAATGAAGCAGGACGTAGGGTATTACCTTCATAGAGAAGGCCCAAACCTGGGTAAACATCGTGTCCCTTGTCTCCTGTTGCCATCGACCTAAGACGCATAGTTCGGGACCCCCTACCCGAGATCCGCCGGTTTTGACACCGACAGGGGGCCCCTCTCCCCCCTCTCTCCCGATGTCGCTGGAACGCCGCTGGGTCCATCATCGTGTAACGGCGATCTACACCAACACCTCCGTCATCTTCACCAACATCTTCATCACCTTCCCCCATCTATCTACAATAGTCCACTCTCCGGCAACCCGCTATAACCTCTACTTGAACATGGTTCTTTATGCTTCATATTATTATCAAATGATGTGTTGCCATCCTATGATGTCTGAGTAGATTTTTGTTGTCCTATTGGTAATTGGTGAATTGCTATGATTGGTTTAATTTGCTTGTGGTTATGTTGTTGTCCTTTGGTGTCCATCATATGAGCACGCACGTGCATCACACCATAGGGTTAGTTGTATGTTGATATGACTATGTGTTGGAGGGCATCAGTGACAGAAGCTTCAACCTAGCATAGAAATTGATGCATACCGGATTGAAGGGGGACCAATATATCTTAATCCTATGGCTGGGTCTTACCTTAATGAACATTAGTAGTTGCGGATGCTTGCTAATAGTTCCAATCATAAGTGCATAGAATTCCATGTCAGGGATGACATGCTAGCAGTGGCTCTCCTACATAAAACTTGCTATCGGTATAGTAAAGTAGTGAATTGCTAAGGGACAATTTTTCAACTCCTACCACCACTTTTCCACACTCGCTATACTAACTTTATTGCTTATTTACCTAAAACAGCCCCTAGTTTTTATTTACGTGCTCTTTATATTCTTGCAAACCTTTCCCGTTACACCTACAATGTACTTCTAGCTTCATACATGTTGTAGGTAAATCGAACGTTAAGTGTGCGTAGAGTTGTATTGGTGGTCGATAGAACTTGAGGGAATATTTATTATACCTTTAGCTCCTCGTTGGGTTCGACACTCTTATTTATCGAAAGAGGCTACAATTGATCCCCTATAGTTGTGGGTTATCAAGACCATTTTCTAGCGCCGTTGCCGGGGAGTTATAGCGTGGGGTGAATATTCTCATGTGTGCTTGTTTGCTTTATAACTAAGTAATTTTTATTTTATGTTCTAAGTTGTTCTCTATCTTTAGTTATGGATATGGAACACGAAATACCAAATAATTTAGGTTTACTTGCTACTCATGCAGATGGGGAACGTCCTAAAACCCTCGGTGCTCATTATGTGAAAGATATTATGCACTATTTTAATAATCCTGAGAAAACCCCATTCAATTATATAATAGGAGACACGTTGGATCGACATGAATACTTTAGGAATTATTGCTTGACTCAAAAAGGGAAATTATTATGGGATCAAATTTATATGTTGCATTGGTATGCTCGGCAACTATGCTTGAGATATGATTATACTTGTTGCTCTAGGATGAAGGCTCCACACATTCCCTTTTCATGCAATTTTAATGATAATGAGACCTTAGATTCTTATGCTAATTGTATATATGATTACTATGATGTGGAACGAATAGAAGAATTTGTTTCTTTTAAGGGTGCTTGTGAAATTGAATCTTTGTTTAAAGAGTTTGAATATTTTGATGATTCAGTTTATAGACCTAAAAATTTAGCTATCCTTAAATAGTGCTATGAGAATTATAAATACAATTATTATATTGATGAATTTATTAATAAAGTCTCCGCTGTCCGAGAAGAGATTAATATTTTGCAGGAGTCTATGGAAGAAGAAATTGATGAAACTGGGGGCTCATTGGATGAAAAAGATGATGAGGAGAGCGAATAACAAAAGGAGGAAGAGCGGATTAGCTACCCATGCCCACCTTCTAATGAGAGTAACTCTTCAACTCATACATTGTTTAATTTCCCTTCGTGCTTACCGAATGATGACTGCTATGATGATCACTATGATCCCGTTGATTCGTTTGAAATATACCTTTTTGATGAACTTGATGCTTGCTATTCTTGTGGCCAAGATGCCAATATGAATTATTCTTATGGAGATGAACTTGCTATATTTCCTTATATTAAACATGAAATTGTTGCTATTGCACCCATGCATGATAGTCGTATTATCTTTTTGAATTCTCCCGACTACAGTATAGCGGAGAAGTTTGCCCTTATTTAGGATTATATTGATGGGTTGCATTTTACCGTTGCACATGATGATTTTGATAGATAGAATATGCATGTGCTTGCTTCTCCTACTTGCAATTATTATGAGAGAGGAACTACATCTCCGCCTCTCCATGTTTCCAATATGATGAAATTGCAAGAAAGTGTTTATACTATGCATTGGCCTTTACTATGTGTGCATGAATTGTTCTTTTATGACATGTGGATGCATAGGAAGAGAGTTAGACTTCATTATTGCATGATATATGTTGCTTTGTGCTGACCACTAAATCACAAATCATTGTTAATTAAAATTGGCTTTGATATACCTTGGGATCTTGGTGGATCCATTACTTGAGCACTATATGCCTAGCTTAATGGCTTTAAAGAAAGCGCTGCCAGGGAGACAACCCGGAAGTTTAGAGAGTCATTTATTTTTGTTGTGCACTTTTGTAAAGTTTAAAAATAAAATAATTTGCTAAGATTTTCCTTTAGGGTGTTTACATTGCTTGTTGGTTTGTGCGCTGCAAAACAGAAACTTTGGCTGTAGTGTGCGATTTTACATTTTTTACTGGAATGTCAAAAGGTTCTGCAACTTTTCGCACTGTCTTTCTAAACAAATTCTTTATTTTTCCTAAATTTTTTCAGAATTTTTGGAGTATCAGAAGTATGGTGAATGATCGGATGACTACAGACTGTCCTCTTTAAGACATATTCTCTTTTTGATGAATACTTTGCTTGTTTTGTTGAAACTATCGATTTCTATCTGTGGATTAAGGCATGGAAAAGTTATATTACAGTAGCTACAATGCAAAAACGAAATATTAATTTGTTTGCAATAGTACTTAGAGTAGTGATTTGCTTTATTATACTAATGGATCTTACCGACCTTTCTGTTGAGTTTTATGTGGATGCAGTGTTTGAAAATCGAGGAGGTCTCGATGTGAGCAGAAGGAGGAGAGGCAAGAGCTCAAGCTTGGGGATTCCCGAGGCACCCCAAGTAAATATTCAAGGACACTGAAGCATCTAATCTTGGGGATGCCCCGGAAGGCATCCCATCTTTCTTCAACAAGTATCGACATGTTTTCAGATTCGTTTCTTTCATGGGATATGTGCAAATCTTGGTGTGTCTTTTGCATTTAGATTTCACTTTCCTTTGATGAACCATGCTGGTATGAGTTATTCCATGGTTGATTTATATAATGCTCATTGCACTTCAGTTATATGTTTTGAGTATGGCTTTATAGAACGCTACATGTGCTTCACTTATATCATTTGAAGTTTGGATTGCCTGTTTCTCTTCACAAAGAAAACCGCCATTTGTTGAATGCTCATTTGCTTCACTTATATTTGTGAGAGCGTGGGCATATATTTTGTAGAAAGAATTAAACTCTCTTGCTTCACTTATATCTATTTAGAGAGATGACAGGAATTGGTCATTCACATGGTTAGTCATAAAATCCTACATAAAACTTGTAGATCATTGAATATGATATGTTTGATTCCTTGCAATAGTTTTGCGATATAAAGTTGGTGATATTAGAGTCATCCTAGTGGGTAGTTGTGGATTGTAGAAATACTTGTGTTGAAGTTTGTGATTCCCGTAGCATGCACGTATGGTGAACCATTGTGTGACAAATTTGAAGCATGAGGTATTTGTTGATTGTCTTACTTATGAGTGGCGGCCGGGATGAGCCATGGTCTTTTCCTACCAATCTATCCCCCTAGGAGCATGCGTATAGTGCTTGGTTTTGATGACTTGTAGTTTTTTGCAATAAGTATGTGAGTTCTTTATGACTAATGTTGAGTCCTTGGATTATACGCACTCTCACCCTTCCATCATTGCTAGCCTCTATGGTACCATGCATTTCCCTTTCTCACCTTGAGAGTTGGTGCAAACTTCGCCGGTGCATCCAAACCCCGTGATATGATACGCCCTATCACACATAAGCCTCCTTATATCTTCCTCAAAACAACCACCATACCTACCTATTATGGCATATCCATAGCCATTCCGAGATATATTGCCATGCAACTTCCATCATCATCATATACATGACTTGAGCATTCATTGTCATATTGCTTTGCATGAACGTAAGATAGCTAGCATGATGCTTTCATGGCTTGTCCGTTTTTTGATGTCATTGCTATGCTAGATCATTACACATCCTGGTACACCACCGGAGGCATTCATATAGGGTCATACTTTGTTCTAGACATCGAGTTGTAAGTAAATAAAAGTGTGATGATCATCATTATTAGAGCATTTCCCTAGTGAGGAAAGGATGATGGAGACTATGATTCCCCCACAAGTCGGGATGACACTCTGGACCTAAAAATAAATAAAAGAGGCCAAAGGAGCCCAAATAAAAAAGATAGAGGCCAAAGAAGCCCACCAAAAAAACACAAAAAATTTGAGAGAAAAAGAGAGAAGGGGAAATGCTACTATCCTTTTACCACACTTGTGCTTCAGAGTAGCACCATGTTCTTCATACAGAGAGTCTCTTGAGTTATCACTTTCATATACTAGTGGGAATTTTCATTATAGAATTTGGCTTGTATATTCCGATGATTGGTTTCCTCAAATTCTCGAGGTCTTCATGAGCAAGCAAATTGGATGCACACCCACTTAGTTTCTAGTTTGAGCTTTCATACATATATAACTCCTAGTGCATCCGTTGCATGGCAATCCCTACTCCTCTCATTAACATCAATTGATGGGCATCTCCATTGCCCGTTGATTAGCCGCATCGATGTGAGAGTTCCTCCTTTTTTGTCTTCTCCACACAACCTCCATGATCATATTCTATTCCACCTATAGTGCTATGTCCATTGCTCGCGCTCATGTATTGCGTGAAGGTCGAAAAAGTTTGAAAATACTAAAGTATGAAACAATTGCTTGGCTTGTCATCGGGGTTGTGCATGATGGGAGAATTTTGTGTGATGAAGATGAAGCATAGCCAAACTATATGATTTTGTAGGGATGGGCTTTCTTTGGCTATGTTATTTTGAGAAGACATAATTGCTTGGTTGGTATGCATGAAGTATTATTGTCTTAATGTCAAATGATAGACTATTGCTTTGAATCACTCGTGTCTTAATATTCATGCCATGATTAGATTACATGATCAAGATTATGCTAGGTAGCATTCCACATCAAAAATTATCTTTTTTATCATTTACCTATCGAGGACGAGTAGGAATTAAGCTTGGGGATGCTGATACGTCTCCGTAATATCTATAATTTTTGATTGTTCCATGCCAATATTATACAACTTTTATATAATGTTGGCAACTTTTTATACTATTTTTGGGACTAATATATTGATCCAGAGCCCATTGCCAGTTCCTGTTTGTCGCATGTTTTTTGTTTCGAAGAAAATCCATATCAAACGGTGTCCAAACGGGATAAAAACTAACGGAGAATTTTTTTGGAATATGTGATTTTTGGTAAGAAGAATCAACGCGAGATGATGCCCAAGGGGCCCATGAGGCAGGGGGCGCGCCCCAGAGGGTCAGGCGCGCCCTGGGCTCTCGTGGCTACCCTGTAATGCAGTTGGTGCCCTTCTTTCGTCGCAAGAAAGCCAATATCCGGATAGAAATCGTGTTAAAATTTCAGCCCAATCGGAGTTACGGATCTCCGGGAATATAAAAAACGGTGAAAGGCCAGAATCCAAAAAAGCAGAAATAGAGAGAGATAGAGAGACAGATCCAATCTCGGAGGGGCTCTCGCCTCTCCGCCGCCATGGAAGCTATGGACCAGAGGGGAAACCTTTCTCCCATCTAGGGAGAAGGTCAAGGAAGAAAAAGAATAAGGGGGCCCTCTCCCCCTCTCTCCTGGACGCGCGGGAACGCCGCCGGGGCCATCATTGTGTGACGGCAATCTACACCAACACCTCCGACATCTTCACCTACATCTTCATCACCTTCCCCCATCTATCTACAACGGTCCACCCTCCCGCAACCCACTGTACCCTCTCCTTTAACATGGTGCTGTATGCTTCATATTATTATCCAATGATGTCTTTCCATCCTATGATATCTGATTAGATTTTCGTTGTCCTACCGGTAATTGATGAATTGCTATGATTGGTTTAATTTGCTTGTGGTTATGTTGCTGTCCTTTGGTGCCCATCATATGAGCGTGTGCGTGGATCACACCATAGGGTTAGTTGTTGGTACGTCTCCATCGTATCTATAATTTTTGATTGTTCCATGCCAATATTCTACAACTTTCATACACTTTTGGCAACTTTTTATACTATTTTTGGGACTAACATATTGATCAGCGCCCAGTGCCAGTTCCTGTTTGATGCATGTTTTTTGCTTCGCAGTAAACCCATATCAAACGGGATCCAAACGAGATAAAAATGGACGGAGAATATTTTTGTAATATTTGGATAATATGGGAAGAAAATCAACGCGAGACGGTGCCCGAGGGAGCCACGAGGTAGGGGGGCGTGCCCCACCCCCCTCACCAATAACTTCACCGCCTTCTTCACCAACTCTCGCCCCCTCTAAGCAGCGGTGTAACCCCTCTTTTACCCGCTGTAATCTCTACTTAAACATGGTGCTCAATGCTATATATTATTTCCCAATAATGTATGGCTATCCTATGATGTTTGAGTAGATCCATTTTGTCCTATGAGTTAACTGATGATCGTGATTGGTTTAAGTTGCATGTTTTATTATTGGTTCTGTCCTATGGTGCTCTCCGTGTCGCGCAAGCGTGAGGGATTCCCGCTGTAGGGTTTTCAATATGTTCATGATTTGCTAATGGTGGGTGGCGTGAGTGACAGAAGCACAGACCCAAGTAAGTAGGTTGTTTGCGTATGGGATAAAGAGGACTTGATACTTTAATGCTATGGTTGGGTTTTACCTTAATGACCTTTAGTAGTTGCGGATGCTTGCTAGAGTTAAAATCATAAGTGCATATGATCCAAGTAGAGAAAGTATGTTAGCAAATGCCTCTCCCTCAAATAAAATTGCAATAAGGATTACCGGTCTAGTTATCGATTACCAAGGGACAAAAAACTTTATTGTAACAAAAAGATCTTTACTAAAACTAACTTAGTTGTGTCTTTATCTAAACAGCCCCTACTTATTATTTGCATGCTCTTTATTACCTTGCAAACCTATACAACAACACCTACAAAATACTTCTAGTTTCATACTTGTTTTAGGTAAAGCGAACGTTAATTAAGCATGCGTAGAGTTGTATCCGTGGTCGATAGAACTTGAGGGAATATTTGTTCTACCTTTAGATCCTCGATGTGTTCGACACTCTTACTAATCGAAAGAGGCTACAATTGATCCCCTATACTTGTGGGTTATCAGTTGTATCTTGATAGGACTATGCATTGGAGGGCAAGAGTGACAGAAGCTTCAACCTAGCATATAAATTGATGCATACATGATTGAAGGGGGACTAATATATCTCAATGCTATGGTTGGGTTTTACCTTAATGAATGTCAGTACTTGCGGACGCTTTCTAATAGTTCCAATCATAAGTGCCAAGAATTCCAAGTCAGGGATGACAAGCTAGTAGTGGCCTCTCCCACATAAAACTTGCTATCGGTCTAGTAAAGTAGTCAATTGCTTAGGGACAATTTCGCAACTCCAACCACCACTTTTCCAGACTCGCTATACTAACTTTATTGCTTATTTACGTAAAACAGCCCCGAGTTTTTATTTACGTGCTCTTTATATTCTTGCAAACCTATCCCGTTACACCTACAAAGTACTTGTTCTCGGTAAAGCGAACGTTATGTGTGCATAGAGTTGTATCGGTGGTCGATAGAACTTGAGGGAATATTTATTCTACCTTTAGCTCCTCATTGGGTTCGACACTCTTACTTATCGAAAGAGGCTACAATTGATCCCCTATACTTGTGGGTTATCAAGGGCCTTCTTTCTTGGGTGCTCACTCGGTGACCGCAAGAAATCCGAGCACACCATGGAAGTGTGCTCGAAGTTCAGCAACATCGATGACATGCAATAGGAGGTCGGTGCCGTGGTGAAGAAGGCTAGGCCGGATGAGCTGAAGACACTAGTTCCGGACCCAGCCAAGGGCGCAATGTCAGTAGACATCCTGCACCGGGCCATGAATCAGGCAAACTCAAACGATGCTCGATGGGCCAAGTATAGCCAGTACAAGGCGCCCGAAGGCCAGCGTGTCACGGTGTACTAGAGTAGTACGTTCGAGTCGCCGGAGTCCGATAACGATGAGGTGCAGATGGAGGCCAGGGTGCCCACAACAGGCGACTGTGCAAGACCCATCGTTCTTTGACGAAGACGACGAGGACAAAGCTGATGAGGAAGAAAAGAAGATGACTATGCTCCCCCCACCGCTCGACGTGACTCCAGGGTCCCTGCTGCTAGACAATTCAATCCCCTCCCCTGATGTAATAAAAAAATAACCTACGAGCCGTAGATGCAAAATCGATTGATGTCAATCCTTCCCCCCGATGTGTTCAATCCCCTCCCTAACTCTTCAATCGCGTGCTCTAATCGAATCTAGCCCGAGTTGAAAGCAGTGAATGTATAGAGAGGACAAGGTCTCACCACCATGGTCGATACGCTTCGGTGTAGGTCTGCAGTCACTCCAGTGGCTGTCGCCGCCGTCTTGGATCGATTCGCAGTAGAGCTCAGTGGTCGCCGCTGCTGGTGTGAGTGGGTAAGAGGGAAGAGAGCGGTGAGGAGGGGGATGTGAGGTCTCGGGACTGTACCCACACATGCAACCGCCCAAGCCCACGTGCCTAGGGTTGCATTGCGCGGGCTTGGCTGAGGAAAAATGGTCGATTTGAGCGTTCCCTGGGATGCATGCCCAGAGGTGCTTTAATGTTCGTTCTATGTAGGCCCAACAGTGAATGCGGGTAACCAGATGGGCCTTTTTCTTCCCGCGCAGGCCTAGGTGAGGTAGATGTGTGCAACCAAACGTGTCCATGGCTACTGTGTGGCCAACTCCAACCTCCAACTGTCAACCCCAAATAGAAGTCCATTTTGTCCGCTTGTGAGAAAAAAGCAAACAACAGGCGGACATGACCTCTGCATCCAACGACGCTGCCCTATTTGGTGAGTTGTCTGCCCTGTCATTTCCTTGAACACCTAGCAAGCACTTAGTAGGCATGGGCGCCGCCACCGGTGTCAATGACGAGCATGCTTTCCGAGCGCGAGGGAGAGCGACCTGCTATAGACGCGGCACCCAGGACCAGTGACAAATGTGACAGTAGTGGGGCATCGGTGGCCGTGCATTGTCGCCACACCCACACTCTCGGCGGTGTTCCTCTTGGACCAGATGCACCCGCCACATGGCCACGCACCCGCCCCCTACTTGCCGCGTGCACCTCCTAGCCCCGTCCTACCCGCCCGTGTACCTGCTGCCACGCTCTGCCCGCCTTCGCGTGCCAGCGCCGCCTCACGCACTACCCGCCTGCGCGCGCTTGCGCCACCTCGTCGCTCGCCCTGCCACGCCTGCCATGCGCGAGTACGGGAAGGAGCAACGAGTGCAGTGGCGGCTTGGCCGCGTGGACCGGCTACTACGAGTCGTTGTTGTTGTTGTTGCGAGCTCCAGCGCGACATGATGGTGTTGTTGCGGGTGAGCGCGGACACAAGGCATGAGGCATGCGGCTAGATCTGGCGCTGACGGTGCAGGTGGAGCTAGGTGGGTGGGAGGGTGGGGAGGAAGAGAGGTGAGTGTGCGTATGCCACGTGGGGTAGGCGGGTGTGGTAGCGGGAGAAGGCAGACAGTGGGGCATGGTAATCATCCATTTTCTGTCTGCTTTGGACGCAAATCCAAAGCAACTTTGGTCTGGAAATGGAGTATAACGAACATGGACCAGACAAAAATTGTATGCTCCCACATGTTAGGTCATTGCATCTGTCCGTTTACACCGAAACAAACGTTGACAGATGATTTGCGGTCATGCCTTGGAGTTGGCCTAAGTCCTAGGAGTGTTTGGTTGCCTACAGGTGTTGGACCAGGCTGTATGAGGAAAATGAGATAGACTAAGCAGGCCTCGCTGAAGAAAAACAACGTAAAAAAGGGCATAGTCATGTTGTTTGGTTGCTTGCATGGTGGTTGGTGATGGGGAACGTTGCATCAAAATAAAAAAAATTCCTACGAAACACCCAAGATCTAATCTAGGAGATATATAGCAACAAGATGGGAGTGTCTCTACATACCCATATAGATCGAAAGCGTTAGCGTCGTAACACGGTTGATGTACTCGTACTCTTCATGATCCAATCCGCTCTAGTACCGCACAGGCGACACCTCCGAGTTTAGCACACGTACGGCTCATCGGTGTCCTATCATTCTTGATCCAGCAAGTGAGGAAGAGGAGGTAGACACTACAGGAATCAGGCACTTGGCCGTCAGCCATTGCTGACAGCAAAGGCATGCCCTGGCGGATGACAAAGAACTTTGTTGTCTGCCAGCAGACGGCGATAGGTCCGGCTGAATAAGCTACGGCAAAGGGTTCGGTGAACGGCAAAGATGAAATGGTCTTTGCCGTCCTCCAGCAGATGGCAAAGAGCCTGGACGGCACACTTGACAGGTTAGGTTCATTAGGGGGTTAATGGCGTGCTTTGCCGTCAGCTGGCTAACAGCAAAGACCTTTGCATCTTTGTCGTCTGCCAGCGGACGGCAAAGTGCCCATGTAGACCAGCCCAGGTAGCTCCCATGTGGCATGCTATGCCGTCCGCTGGCAGACGGCCAAGATGCAAAGGTCTTTGTCGTGAGCCAGCAAATGGCAAAGCAACCGCCATATATGCCAGCCCAGTGCGCCCAGGTTGCACAGGTAGCTGCCACGTGGCAGATTTTCCGTCTGCTGGCAGAGAGCAAAGTACTTGTATAACTCTTTTTCCGTTTTTTCTTAAATTCATTCAATCTGACAAAATTTCAGAGATATATATATATATACAGACATTTGAAAATATTTTCAACAAGCGTACCAACACTACGTTTGCACTGAACATATCCAACATACAAGTTTCCAACAACATATTCATACATACATATCCAAAACATGTTTCTCATATCCAACATATCCAAAAGGAAGCACAAGGAGAAGAGTACACTCCATCAATGCAAGCTTCCTCATCTAAAGCAAATCTGCGAATTTGGAAAGATGAAAGTTAGAAGAAGAAGAAGGCTAGCTAGAAGAAAAAGAAGAAGAAAAAGAAGAAGAATTTATCTTCTCTTTCTTTTTCTCCTCTCTTATCTTCTTCTACTAACTAAGGAAGAAGACTAGCTAGAAGAAATATAAGAAAAGAAGAAAAAGAATTTTTCTTCTCTTTCTTTTTCTCCACTCCTCTTCTTTATCTTCTTCTTCTTCTAACTAAGGGAGAAGACTAGCTAGAAAAAAAAAGAAGAAAAAGAAGATGAAGAATTTATCTTCTCTTTCTTAGTCTCCTATCCTCTTCTTCATCTTGTTCTTCTTCTACTAACTAAAGTAGGAAAAACTGCCATTTTTTTAGCTAAGCTAGGTAAAATTGCTAAGTGTGTAGGTCATTTTAGAGCTAAGCTAGGTAAATAGGTCATTTTGGAGCTAACCTAGGTAAAATGGATCATATTGGAGCTAACCTAGGTAAACTTGGTCATTTTGGGGCTAACCTAGCTAATTATGCCAATTTTGAGTTAAGTAAGCATATTATGCCATTTTTGACATAAGTAAGCTAATTATAGGTCTTTATTGAGCTTACCCAGGTAACTGAGAATATTAGAGCTAACTAGCAAAAATGCCCGTGCGTTGCAACGGGATAAAAAGTTAACACACCATCTAGCCTCAATAAGCATTGCTAAGACCACCTCCCCCCTCCCCACACATACACATGTCAATGTCCTATATTTTAACCCCCACCCGTGTGGCCGCCTATATTTCTTCCCACCATGATCGCGACAGATATATGTTAATAAATTTGTATGAAAATATATTCTTGTACTCTATGCTTATTTGTATTAAAAAAAATTGACATCTAAATGAATGGTAAAAGTATGCTGAAAAGGTCTATATCTTGGGACAACTACTTCTCAATTATCCCCAAGGTGTAAGTTGTGCCATCTATGATCATATCACTAAGGAAAATAATGGAAGATTCTTATCAATGATTTATGCTCAGACATGATACACTTCTTTGACACTTATTATGAGTACACGGTATAGTAAATCTTTGTGATGTAGCACCTGTTAGCATATGAGTTGACCTTGAGGCTTATTGTGTCTCTACGTCAGTTGTCTTAAATCCACCATCTGAAACTACAATTGTGACATCATTGTGCAACTTATAAGTACAAATTTATTTAATAACTTATTATATGTGTCTCCAAGCTAAGCATGGAATTAAACTCCGTTGGTACATGATAATGATCATAAAGGATGCCAGTAAGCCATTAATTTACTCAAACAACCATGACCCAAAAACAAACCATGAGCAAGATGCAGACTCATCATATTCACACACATTTGAGCCATAAACCACCCCAAACAAGAGATCAAGGTACTGTACAGGGGATAGAGATCGCCGACAAAGGCAGGGATCACATGGATGCCGACGCCGCGGTTCGAAGGGCCTGAAACACCTCACCCACCATTACCACATCCGGGGAGGATCCCAACGGGGCGGAGATTTTCACCTCACCACAGCTGACCTATAAATTGTACAAGCAGGAAAAAAACAGTAGAGCATGGAGAAATCCACCAATGGTTTTGATCTAGGGTTGATGTTAGCCAACAATATGAACTCATGTGTTTTCAGCAACCATCCTCTGCATCGCCGGCATCGCGTACGCCCCATCTGGTCCTAAACCAAGAATCGATGACGCCATGCCAAGAGCCGCCTCGGCTGGTTGGGGACAACCGTACCCCTCGGCACTGGCCACGAAGGCCGACGCGGTGCGCTGTTGCTCGTGGGAGCTGTAGCCGGTCAGGATGCACGCGCGCCCTGACTTACGTACTCCCGCCGGCTCACCACGCAGGTGCTCAGCTTCTGCAGCTCCTCCACTAGTGCCCTGCACCTCGCGTCGTCGGCCACCGCCGGCACCAGCGCCTCCCGCATGCACTCCAGTATCCTCGCAGCCTCCGCGTACTCACTGCGCTCCGCGGCCGCGCGCGCCGCCGCGATGTCCTCCGTCGGCTCCACACGGAATGTCTCCCGCGCCACGTCCATGGACGGCTGCTGGTCCTTGGCCAGCTCCACTGGCCAGTGCACCGCCACGTCCTCGCCGGCCACGTCCAGGACTAGTTCGATCGCCGTGTCGTGATAGGTGCAGGTCACCTTCACGAGCTGCGTCAGGTCATCCGCGTTGCCGGCCCTCGGCACGTCCACCAGGACCAGGAAGCGCCTTTCCTCGTCCGCGTAGAGCTCGCCACGTCCACCGAGGTGGAGTGCCCGTATGCGTCGATGCTGGTGTTGTAGCGGCCGGACTTGACTGCGCCGACGTGCACCGGGTGCACGCACTTGATCGTGATCAGCGCCTCCTGCACGACCATGGAGAGGAGCCCGCCGATGTCGTATGCTGGTCGAAAACGGATCGAGCGGGACCGAGCGATAGCCGTATGCTGGTTGAGATAGACAGGGTTTTTTTTTGGAACGGATTGGGTTGATATGTGCGATATACGAACTAGGTCGGACGGAAGAACATGCTATTAGTACCACCTTGTTTATATTATGATTTTGTCCATACAAATTGTAAAAGCGTATTATAACATGAGAAGAAAGCCTATTGTGACGGTAAACCCAACAATGTCAATCCGTGCTTTATTATCAGGGAGAGGTTTGGCATTTTAGAGCTAACTTAGGTCATTATGGAGCTAACTTAGGTTAAATTGATCATTTTGTAGCTAATTTGGCTTATTATGTCTTTTTCAAGGAAAATAAGCTAACTATATGAAATATATGATGTTACCAAGATTGTTATGCCATTTCAAACCTAAGTAAGCTAATTATGCCATTTTTTACATATGTAAGCTGAGTGTATGTCATTATTGAGCAAACCTAGGTAACTAAGCATATTAGAGCTAACTTAGGTCATTTCGGAGGAAGCAAAGCTAAGTATAGATCATTTTGGATCTAAGTAAGCTAATTATGTCATTTTGGAGGAAGATTAGTTAAGTCTAGGTAATTATGGTAAGCATTTTGTAGGAAATAAAGCTAAGTCTAGGTCTTTTTGCATTTGGTAAGCAAAACACTAGAGATAACTTACCGTCATCATGAAGGTGAAGGACTGGTCAGCTTTGCGCCAGTGCCAAACGAAGAAGGACCGGTCGGGGTCAGGGTTGCGCCAGTGCGAGACGGAGAAGGATCGGTCGATGCTTGTCGGGAGGCATGCTGCACCAAAGATCATTTGCAATGTCTCGCTAGCATGATGCAACAGAAATGTGAATACTAGTAACTAATGACCATTCAAATGAAACTCACTGTGTCCACTATAGCAATCTGTGGCATCAGCGGAGGGGTCTGACCGCTTTTCTCGCACATGGACTGCACATTTTGTTTTCACAAGTTAGTCATATTTCTTAGTAATGAAACGAACATTATGTGCATGATTTGGGTAATATGTAAGAGAAACTTACCACGAGGAGCTCGTATAGGGCCCGGTGAGACGCGTCATTCCGGTTCCTCTCTGCCTCCAACAGACTAACCGTCCTCCCCTCCAACTCCCTCTCCCTCTGTGCCGCCTTCCTGTTTGCCTACGCCAGAAGCTCCTGGGCCCTAGCCTCGATGGTGAGCTCCATTGGCCATGGTCGAGGCGGTATCTCAGGAAGTGACCTTTCCTGGCGCTTGTCGATCTCTGGGAGACATCTAGGACAACATATTAGTCCATCCCCATTGTCTACCAAGCCATGTTTCCTCCTCTCACCAAGCTGGCTTGGGTTGGGTTGAAGTCATCGCCTTTCACCGCCTTCCCCAAGTCACCGTACCTTACGGGCTTGATGTGGGAGGAGATGTTGGTGAATCTCTCTGGATGATCGATGTCATCCTCATAGAATGCCCTGGCCTTCTTGAATGGGACAGTAAGGGCCATGGCATAGAGGTTGTACAGCGGTGGCACATCCTTATTGTGTTTTGCCTAAAAGAGAGGAATAACAAATTAGTTAAGGGCTCAAGCTAGCATGAAGAATGAAATTGCATCAATCGTTAAGGGCTCAAACCACATACCCAGTGATCCTCATACTCAAACAGGTTGGAGCCCCCTTGATGCTGTGGCACACCTTGCATTTGGGCACGCTTATCCATGGCCTTGTTGTGCTAGCAATGGGGGAGACAACCACTTATCCACCAATGCCTCCCAATAATCCATCCTATCCACACACCATCTCGGGGGTACCTAAGTTAGGCGAAGAGAAATTTCAGCGCTACACCTACGAATGAAATCAAGGAAACTTAGTACAAGGCCTTAAGACTACGTAATTACCTTCATGTACTTCTCCTTACTCACATACTTGGCACGACACTTCTTCTTGGCCCTCCTAATGTTAGTCGAGGCGTAGTAGTCTCGAACAGCCTGCACCATAGCCTCGTGCCGTAAGTTCACAAGTTGGCGCTTGCTCTCGGCTTCGAGAAACCTAGCCGCCTCCTCGTCGTGTTCCTCAGTACACCTGTAGAAGGTCTGCAATCGAACAAGACAACATTGATTAGTACAATCACTAGGTACTATTGATTTTTAATTCTGTAAAGGAGAAATTTCCCAAAACCGCTGCCTCACAATATCGGCCACCGTCTCGCACAAGACACCGCCGACCCTCTCCTCCGACGGGGCCGGGGCAGCCACCTACAGCTCCCAGCTCAGTGCTAGCTATGGAACCTGACCCTCACCGGGGAATGTGACCCACCCCGGGAAGTGGTGCGGCAAAGCACACCAAGGACCTGGTTGGGCCTGCAGACACCATTGCCGTATTTTCAACCCCTAAAGTATGACAAGGCCAACACATTAGATATTAATTTGAACAAACATGAAGCATAAAGGTTAATAAAGAGTAAATGCACTTACTTCTCCCCGTTAGGCTCAATCATCCACCTCTGATAGCGGGTCGCCGGCATGGTCGGGAGCTTCATACCACCACACTGGTAGACCTTCTTGCCCTGCTCAACCAGCTCGCCATCACTAAAACCATCGTCAGACTAGGTCTCCTCGCCATCATCATAGAATAAAAGGCAAAGGAAATAAATAAGTATTGGAAGATTAATATGATAGAAGATAGACCCGGGGGCCATAGGTTTCACTAGTGGCTTCTCTTGAGAGCATAAGTGTTCACGGTGGGTAGAAAAATTACTGTTGAGCAATTGACAGAATTGAGCATAGTTATGAGAATATCTAGGTATGATCATGTATATCGGCATCAGGTCAGAGACAAGTAGACCGACTCCAGCCTGCATCTACTACTATTACTCCACACATCGACCGCTATCCAGCGTGCGTCTAGAATATTAAGTTCAAGAGAATAGAGTAACGCTTTAAGCAAGATGACATGATGTAGAGGGATAAACTCATGCAATATGATGAAAACCCCATCTTGTTATCCTTGATTGCAACAATACAATGCGTGCCTTGCTGCCCCTACTGTCACTGGGAAAGGACACCGCAAGATTGAACCCAAAGCTAAGCACTTCTCCCAGTGCTAGAAAGATCAATCTAGTAGGCCAAACCAAACTGATAATTCGAAGAGACTTGCAAAGATAACAAATCATACATAAAATAATTCAGAGAAGATTCAAATATTGTTCATAGATAAACTTGATCATAAACCCACAATTCATCGGTCTCAACAAACACACCGCAAAAGAAGATTACATGGAATAGTTCTCCAGAAGAGAGGGGGAGAACTTTGTATTGAGATCCAAAAAGAGAGAAGAAGCCATCTAGCTAATAACTATGTACACGTAGGTCTGAGATAAACCACTCACACTTCATCGGAGGCGCTATGGTGTTGATGTAGAAGCCCTCTGTGATCGATGCCCCCTTCGGCGGAGCTCCGGAACAGGCCCCGAGATGGGATCTCATGGATGCAGAAAGTTATGACGGTGGAATTAGGGATTTGGCTCCGTATCTGGTAGTTTGGGTGTACGTAGATATATATAGGAGGAAGGAGTACGTCGGTGGAGCAACAGGAGGCCCACGAGGGTGGATAGCGTGCTTGGGGGGGGGAGGGGTAGGCGCGCCCCCCGACCTCGTGGCCTCCTGGTTGATGTCTTGACGTAGGGTCCAAGTCCTCTGGATCATGTTCGTTCCAAAAATCATGTTCCTGAAGGTTTCATTCCGTTTGGACTCCGTTTGATATTCTTTTTCTGCGAAACCCAAAAATAGGCAAAAAAAACAGCAATTCTGGGTTGAGCCTCCGGTTAGTAGGTTAGTCCAAAAAATAATATAAAAGTGTATAATAAAGCCCAATAATGTCCAAAACAGAATATAATATAACATGGAACAATAAAAAATTATAGATACGTTGGAGACGTATCAAGCATCCCCAGGCTTAATTCCTGCTCGTCCTCGAGTAGGTAAATGATAAAAACAGAATTTTTGATGTGGAATGCTACTTGGCATATTTTCAATGTAATTCTTCATAATTGTGGTATGAATATTCAGATCTGAAAGATTCAAGATAAAAGTTCAATATTGACATAAAAATAATAATACTTCAAGCATACTAACTAAGCAATTATGTCCTCTCAAAATAACATGGCCAAAGAAAGTTCATCCCCACAAAATCATATAGTTTAGTCATGCTTCA
The DNA here is from genome assembly GCF_002162155.2 of Triticum dicoccoides. NCBI lineage: Eukaryota > Viridiplantae > Streptophyta > Magnoliopsida > Poales > Poaceae > Triticum > Triticum dicoccoides. The sequence continues at coordinate 522,972,356 of NC_041388.1, forward strand.
TTTCCGTCACACAAGAATGCTCTCATCATGCACAACCCCGATGACAAGCCAAGCAATTGTTTCATACTTTAGTAATCTCAAATTTTTTCAACCTTCACGCAATATATGAGCATGAGCCATGGATATCGCACTATGGGTGGAATAAAATAATGATGGGGGTTATGTGGAGAAGATAAAAGGGAGAAAGTCTCACATCAACAAGGCTAATCAATGAGCTATGGAGATGCCCACCAATTGATGTTAATGCAAGGAGTAGGGATTGCCATGCAACGGATGCACTAGAGCTAGGAATATATGAAAGCTCAACAAAAGAAACTAAGTGGATGTGCATCCAACTTGCATGCTCACGAACACTACCGGGAAAAGGGCTATAGATGATATGGCCACTAATGGCGCACCAGACATGTGGTGCGCCACTCCTATATAGCAGTGGCGCAGCATGTGTTGGTGTGCCATTAGTGTGATAGACACTAATGGCGCACCAGACCCTCGGTGCGCCACTAGTAACAATTTTTTTTCAAAAAATACTAATGGCGCACCAGGGCACAGTGTGCCATTACTAGTTTTAACTAGTAATGGCGCACCTACCACATAGTGCGCCAGTACTATATTTTTTTTTGCAAAACTACTAATGGCGCACCACAAGCACCCCCCGCACCCTCCCCCGCTCCACCGCCACCGAGCACG
>NC_041388.1:522973144-522986373 GCF_002162155.2 Triticum dicoccoides
CAAATGAATGCAACTAAAAATCCAAAAAAAAATTGATTATATTTTCAAATAACAAATTTGATGATATTTTTTAAAAACTTATTACTGTTTTTATAAAAAATTAATACTGTTTCATATTCATATTCATTTTCTAAAAAATATTAGATGCAACAAAAAAAAAAATAATAATAATTACTAATGGCGCACCGCTAGCTAGTGCGCCATTGCTATCTAAAAAAAGATTACTTATGGTGCACCGCTCGGGGGTGCGCCATTGCCATTAAAAAACATACTAAATGGCGCACCGCCAGGGAGGTGCGCCAATAGTAATCTTCCCCCTAGCTAATTCCCCCGATTCATTCGTCCCTCCCTCGCCAGATCCACTTCTCCCTCGCTCCACACCCGCTTCGACGACCCCCGCGCCCCGCCTCGCCGTCTCGGTCCTCGCCATCGATGGCCTGCTGCCACGACTGCCAGCCCCCGGAGCACTAGGAGGAGGAGGCCCGTGTCCACCAGGAGAGGAGGCCCGAGCACTTCTTCTTCCTCCGCTCACCGTCGCCACCGCGGTGAGCTCCTCCCTTGCCCCCTTTTCCCCTTCGAGTTTGATGACGTAGGACGCCGAGTCCATCGTGCCCAAACCCTACTGCTGCTGCGCGGCATACGGGCTCGCCGCGCGCCGGGCTTCCTTCTGCTGCCCCGTCCTGCTGCACACGCGCCGCGCCCGGCCGCGCATCTGAAGTCCCTGGCCGCGAGCCCCGCCTCACCTGGCCAGTAGCCCTGCGCCCATGCCCGCCTTCCCCTGACCCCCAGGCCATCCCCTACTCGCGCTGGCCGCCCTCTGCCTCACGCCCGCTCGTCCACACCGAGTGTTGTTGCTGCCGCTGCTTGTCGAAGCTGCTTCTGCCTGCGCCTGCGGCCGTTCGGGCTACCCTGCTGCTCCCTGATCCCGCTCTCCTCTACTACTAAATGCTGCTGCATTTCAGTGATTGAGATTTTCTTCTAATTTAGTTAGTTAGTCTAATTAGTTAGTTTAGTTTAGGCACTAGTTTAGTTAGTTAGTCTAATTAGTTAGTTAGTTAGTTAGTCTAATTAGTTAGTCTAGTTAGTTAGTTAGTTAATTAGGTAGTTTAGGCTCCTTGTTTAGGGACTAGTTTAGTTAGTTAGTCTAATTAGTTAGTTTAGTTTAGGCACTAGTTTTCTTGCCCTGTGTGTCCATTTCAGTGACTGAGATTTTCTTCTAGTTCCCAGGAGAAAAGAATTTGTAAATGCACCATTACCTGATTAAATGGCCTCCTCCTCTGCTCTGTTGTTTACCCAAATACATGTGCATGGAGAAGTGGTACCTTGAGCAGCGGAGTGTTAAAGGCTTCTTGTATTTTTCTGCTGTGTATTTCCACATATGCTCCTTTCCTTTAAACCTCCTCTGCTGCTTGCTAAAATAGTGATTAAGGAGTTATGTTAGTTTTGTTTTGTAACTAGAAGACCAAAGTGTGTTACTCACCTGGGATCTTAACTGTTAATTTTGTAATATTCCTTATATTGAAATCAAACATGATGGTGCTACTTGATATTTTTGAGACATGGCATCTCCCATGACTGAATTAGCAACAAGGGGAGTTGATTCCATTTCTTGGTTTCTGTAAGAATTTAATGGACCTGGGCCTAGTTAAGTATAGGCTTGGGGTTGTGGTTGAATGCTACCGTTGTTCTAGCCATGTATTTTCAGAATTAAGCTAAAGATTAGGGGTAGTATTTCTGATTTTAGATCACCTTTGCTGGATGTATTTTACAGCAACTGCTGGAATCAAAACAATGCTTGTGGGTTGTCCTGTTAAGTTGAGTGAGTCATTAGAGGGCAGATAGGGTCACCCACACCAATTAATGTTTATGAAGAAGAAGAATAAACCTGCTGCTGTTGCTGTTTTGCCTGTATTCACTGCTACTGCTGCTGTCTTTGTGATGATGTTGTAACTTGTGATGATGCTACTTGTGATCTTCTGAAATGACCCATTGGTGACTTCATTACGCGGGGATAATGATTTTGCAGGTACCCCGAGAGGCCGTTGAGTTTGCTGGAATGTCGATTAACTTCCGTTCCGGCAAATTCGGGTACTCCATATGTCCTATTTTCAGCAAAGGTCTTGATGAAATTTTCCGTGAATTTTAGCATGAATTTGCTAAAATAGGACATATGGGGTACTTGCGACTAATGCATGGGCCGGGGTATCTTAGTACTTAATTAAGTAGGATTAACTGCCTCTTGTGTTATACATATAGAAGTGTGATATCAACTCATAGTTATTATTAATGTCAGTTGCTCGTCATCGATAAACCCTAATCTCGTAGGATGACCTACTAAAAAAGCCCATACCACATATTCTATTTGGATGGCCCTGCTAACCCTTGACCATAAATACTTGAGATGGATGTAGCAGGCTTAAAGAAAGAATGTTTCTAGGCCAACTCCACTGGGCCTGGCTGAAAATGCACAAGTGTGCATGACCAATAATATTCTATTGTAAAGCTAAACAGGAAAGAGTAACCACTCATCCTAACCATTTCCCCTCAAAATTACCACTTCACTTCTTACTACTGAAAATCCTAGACCATCTCCATTCACCAATAGCTCAAACACGTTCGAACAACGTGTTTTCACCACACTATGGATTATCTTATTGGACCCAACGCAAGAGATGATGTAGTTTTGAATTATGAATGTAGTATATGTCGTCATCGGACGGAAAGTCTCCCGGGGGAGTGTGGCTGGTGCCACGACGATCGAGGTCTGTGCGACATGCCTCACCTGGATGATGATTTGTGCTTCAGCATTATGGTCGAGGAGACCTTCGAAGTTGAAATGGTACACAACGACGACAAGTGTTATTTTCATAATTAAGCATGACTTCAACTATTTCAACGTGTAATTTTCATATTTTACAATTCGAGTATAGCTTATCCCATGCCATGCAAGACGCTACGTCTTGGAGAAGATGAATTTTGAAGACCATGAAATTTCTAAAACAAAGAAAATTCACCTAAGGACTCATCACGATGTGGATTTTGAAGTAAATCTGTATAATTCTGGGAGCATAACCCATTTTGGATGCAAAAATTGGGAAGCATTTTTCAAGATGTATGGTTTTGATGAGGGTATGATTGTTACCATGGATCTTGGTGATCCTAAAATCGAGCAAGACAATATGGACATTTGGGTCCTTGTTGATACACCTCCAATTCTACCGGTATGTGAGTTTCTCAAACATAGTTATTAGCTAATTTATATTGTTTATTTCAAAATAGTTGACAGCTTATTTCCATTGACAACTTATTTTCATTGTTCAAAGAATGTGCGGGAGATGGTAGACAAAACCCACTACACCGATGGCTCCGAATTAAAAACTTAGAAGGAGAAAAATCATCTGGTTCGATTTTGTACTGACATTGAGAATTACAATATCTACAATCAAACTCCTCAACATTATGGTCAATACGTGCCACTAGTGCATGTGTTCAACTACGGTAACTACCATGGAGATACCCTGGTAAGATTTTTTACTATTACAACATCCGAGCATCTTTTTCATACTTCTAAAACTAGTACATCATTTCTAACTATGAAGTTATTACTATGTTTTTCAACAGATAATCCCAGACAATTGTGTGCCTCATTTGATGTATCAGAAAGGTAGCCTTAATGTTTTGAACATACAGCCAGGTCATCCTACGAATCTCAATTGTCCATACCAGATTTCTAAAAGAAGTGGAGACATGCAAATCAAATGATGGAAAAAATGTATGGACAGTCGTAAGGAGGTTCTTGGAGGCAAAAGGAAGCGAAGCATAAGAATTGGAGACAGGATGATCTCCATTCTCCATAATGGAGAGTCAGGGTCTATATTGTTTTATGCTATTTTACATTAAATAGGGTATTTAGGTCCTGCCTAATACTAATGATCATGTGCTAAGAAGAATTAAGTAGGGTTGGTTCGATGACTATCAAGATGATGATCGTATGACTTGTTATTAATAACGAGTAGAAGTTGTATGGTGATGATTAGTAGGACTTGTTAGGATTAGTATAACTTCCGACAAACTCTCTACTCACGGTCTTGAGACTTGTAATGTTCTATATTTGTTCAGTCTTTTGAATTCAGAGACTAATATGATGAATTGTATTCGGAGACTAATCTTTTATTGTATTCGATGAATCTGCTATTTATATGTCATGCTCTCTATATAATGTGCAGTAATATGTTTTGTAACCTGTGCAAATATCAGAAAAAATCCCTAATATTCATACTAGTGGCGCACCACATAGCACACTAATGGCGCACAGCAAAAAGGACTCTAATGGCGCATCATCCACTAGTGCGCCATTAGTATGCCAAAGCACATGAGTAAATATGGCCCCCTGGGAGGCATATTAATGGCGCACCATGGGCTATACTAATGGCGCACTGCATGGTGCGCAATTAGTAAAAAATACTAATGGGGTGATACTAGTGGCACACCTGTAGTGCGCCATTAGTAGGCAAAATAGGTGCGCGACTAGTAGGCCTTTTCCTAGTAGTGGACCTAGGGCATTTGAGGAATCCCATTGTTGGAATATACAAGACAAGTTCTATAATGAAAAGTTCCCACTAGTATATGAAAGTGACAAAACAAAAGACTCTCTATCATGAAAATTACGGTGCTACTTTGAAGCACAAGTGTGGTAAAAAGGATAGTAACATCGTCCCTTCTCTCTTTTTCTCTCATTTTTTTGGTCCTTCTCTTTTTATGGCCTTTCTCTTTTTTCCTCACTTGGTACAATGCTCTAGAAAATGATGATCATCACACTTCTATTAATTTACAACTGAATGATTACAACTCGATACTAGAAAAAATTATGACTCTATATGAATGCCTCCGATAGTGTACCAGGATATGCAACGAACCAAGAGTGACATGTATGAAAGGATTATGAATGGTGGCTTTGCCACAAATACTATGTCAACTACATGATCATGCAAAGCAATATGACAATGATGAACGTGTCATGATAAACAGAACGGTGGAAAGTTGCATGGCAATATATCTCGGAATGGCTATGGAAATGTCATCATAGGTAGGTATGGTGGCTGTTTTGAGGAATATATAAGGAGGTTTATGTGTGAAAGAGCGTATCATATCACGGGGTTTGGATGCATGGGCGAAGTTTGCACCAACTCTCAATGTGAGAAAGGGCAATGCACGGTACCGAAGAGGCTAGCAATGATGGAAGGGTGAGAGTGCGTATTATCCATGGACTCAACATTAGTCATAAATAACTCACATACTTATTGCAAAAATCTACAAGTCATCAAAAACCAAGCACTACGCGCATGCTCCTAGAGGGATAGATTGGTAGGAAAAGACCATCGCTCGTCCCCGACCGCCACTCATAAGGAGGACACTCAAAGAACACCTCATGTTTCAAATTTGTTACATAAATTTACCATATGTGCATGCTACGGGACTTGCAAACTTCAACAAAAGTATTTTTCAAATTCACAACTACTCAACTAGCACAACTTTGATATCACTACCCCCATGTCTCAAAACAATCATCAAGCATCAAACTTCTCTTAGTATTCAACACACTCATAAGAAAGTTTTTACTAGTCTTGAATACCTAGCATATTAGAATTATTTAAGTAAATTACCATGCTATTTAAGACTCTCAACATAATCTAAGTGAAGAATGATGGAATAATAGTTCTATAAAAGAAAACCACCACCGTGCTCTAAAAGATATGAGTGAAGTACTAGAGCAAAACTATATAACTCAAAAGATATAAGTGAAGCACATAGAGTATTCTAATAATGTTCGAATCATGTGTGTTTCTATAAAAAGGTGTGTACAGCAAGGATTATTGTGGTAAACTAAAAAGCAAAGACTCAAATCATACAAGATGCTTCAAGAAAAACACATATCATGTGGCGAATAAAAATATAGCTCCAAGTAAAGTTACCGATGGAAGTAGACGAAAGAGGGGATGCCTTCCGGGGCATCCCCAAGCTTTGGCTTTTAGGTGTCCTTAGATTATCTTGGCATTTCATGGGCATCCCCAAGCTTAGGCTCTTGCCACTCCTTGTTCCAAATTCATCAAATCTTTCACCCAAAAACTTGAAAACTTCACAACACAAAATTTAAATAGAAAATCTGGTGAGCTCCGTTAGCGAAAGAAAGCAAAACACCACTTCAAGGTACTGTAATGAACTCATTCTTTATTTATATTGGTGTTAGACCTACTGTATTCAAAATTCTCTATGGTTTATAAAATATTTTTCTAGCCATAGATTCATCAAAATAAGCAAAAAACACACGAAAAATAGAATCTTTCAAAAACAGAATAGTCTGTAGTAATCTGTATTTAACGCAAGATCTGGAACCCCAAAAATTCTAAAATAAATTGCTGGACGTGTGGAATTTATCTATTAATCATGTTGAAAAATAATTAACTAAATATCACCTTTCAAATAAAAATGGCAGGGATTCTCGTGAGCGCTAAAGTTTCTGTTTTTTACAGAAAGATTAAAAAGACTTTCCCCGAGTCTTCCCAACGGTTCTACTTGGCACAAACACTAATTAAACAAAAAAACAACCAAAACAGAGGATAGATAAATTATTTACTACTAAACAGGAGCAAAAATCAAGGAATACAAATAAAATTGGGTTGCCTCCCAACAAGCGCTATCGTTTAACGCCCCCAGCTAGGCACAAAAGCAAGGATAGATCTAGGTATTGCCATAATAGTAAGATAGATCATTAAAGCTCATTTCGTATTCTCTACGTTTGGCAGCAAGTTTTCTTTGAGGCAAGTAAAATTGCTAAATTTAATGGTACAAAAGTCCCCAAGATCAACTTTGGGAGGTATAGGTTCCTCTCTTGGCCCTTCGTATTGTACAACCAATTCATCATTGTAAGCATTGTTTTGACAGAACATCAAATTCACAACTACTCAACTAGCACGACTCTAATATCACCATCTCCATATCTCAAAACAATTATCAAGTTTCAAACTTCTCATAGTATTCAACACACTCATAAGAAAATTTTATTTATTTAATCTTGAATGCCTCAAATAATTAAAGAATATTACCATGCTGTTTTGTATGACTCTCAAAATAATCTAAGTGAAGCATGAGAGAACAATGGTTTCTATAAAACAAATCCACCGACGTGCTCTAAAAGATACAAGTGAAGCACTAGAGCAAAAACTATATAACTCAAAAGATATAAGTGAAGCACATAGAGTATTCTAATAATTTTTGAATCATGTGTGTCTCTCTCAAAAAGGTGTGTGCAGCAACTATGTTTGTGTAAAACTAACAAATAAAGACTCAAATCATGTGGTAAATAAAAATATAGCTCCAAGTAAAGTAACCGATAGAAGTAGACGAAAGAGGGGGTGCCTTCCAGGGCATCCCCAAGATTTGGATTTTAGGTGTCCTTAGATTATCTTGGGTGTGCCATGGGCATCCCCAAGATTAGGCTCTTGCCACTCCTTGTTCCATAATCCATCAAATGTTTACCCAAAACTTGAAACCTTCACAACACAAAACTTAAAGTAGAAAATCTCGTGAGCTCCGTTAGCGAAAGAAAACAAAACACCACTTCAAGGTACTGTAATGAACTCATTATTTATTTATATTGGTGTTAAAACTAATGTATTACAACTTCTATATGGTTTATAAACTATTTTACTAGCCATAGATTCATCAAAATAAGCAAACAACACACGAAAAACAGAATCTGTCAAAAACAGAACAGTCTGTACTAATCCATAGCTAACGCAAGATCTGTAACCCCAAGAATTCTAAAATAAATTTCTGGACGTGAGGAATTTATCTGTTAATCATCTTCAAAAAGAATTAACTAAATATCACTTTCCAAATAAAAATGGCAGCAGTTCTCGTGAGCGCTAAAGTTTCTGATTTTTACAGCAAGTTTAACAAGACTTTCCCCAAGTCTTCCCAGCGGTTCTACTTGTCACAAACACTAATTAAACACAAAAAACAAAACAAAAACAGAGTATGGATAAATTATTTATTACTAAACAGGAGCAAAAAGCAAGGAATAAAAATAAAATTGGGTTGCCTCCCAACAAGCGCTATCGTTTAACGCCCCTAGCTAGGCATAAAAAGCAAGGATAGATCTAGGTTTTGCCATATTTAGTTCGTAGTTCTTTAATAAGACATCTATAACCTTTAGAAGTTTCTTCCCTTTTATCAATAATAAAACTTCTAGGCACAAGATCAAAAAAATCATTAGTAGCAAATGGTTCCTTAATGATAGCAAAAAGATTAGGATGAATACTTATAGATATGAGATCCGCGGTTTCCTTGCTAGAGGATTCACCTTATTTTTAGGAACATACATAAGCTTGGCACTTTTAGTTGGAGGACTTGTAGTATTCTTTATGGAAGAAAAGGCGGTTCCCAAGTTGGTAATAATACTCTCAATTTTATCGATTCTAGTGGAATCGTGATTTATTCTTTCATTAACTATATGTTCCTTCTCTTTCCTATTTTTCAAAGTTACTCATACTTTAGATCCATATTGGGTAATTTGGTTGTGGATCTTTTTACCGAAAGTTTCAATTAACTCAATGGTAGCAAATTTATTTTTGATAATTTCAAGTTTTTGCATTACATGCTCCAAAGTTAACATAGTTCCATTAATCATAAGAGGGGGTGAGACAAACAAATCTATCATAGAATTATAAGAATCAAAAGTATGGCTACCCAAGAAATTCCCTCCAGTAATGGTATCAAGGATATATTTGTACCAAGGAGTAGTGCCTACGTAAAAATTGCGGAGAAGAACGGAAGTGGATTGCTTCTTGGTAGATCTATTTTGAGCATTGCAAATCCTATGCCAAGCGTCTTTTAAATTTTCTCGTTCCCTTTATTTAAAATTAAGAACTTCATTCTTGGGAGATAACGGAGAAGATAAGGGACTAGCCATAACGAGAAGCAAGCAATCCGACACACGAGCTGACAAGGAACGGGCAAAAAGAGGCAAATAGAGAAAGAGAGGGAGGATAGAGAGAGCGGGCGAATAAAACGGCAAGGGTGAAGTGGGGGAGAGGAAAACAAGAGGCAAATGGAAAATAATGTAATGCGGGAGATAAGGGTTGTGATGGGTACTTGGTATGTTGACTTTTGCATAGACCTCCCCGGCAACGGCCCCAGAAATCCATCTTGCTACCTCTTGATCACTTGCGTTGGTTTTCCCTTGAAGAGGAAAGGGTGGTGCAACAAAGTAGCGTAAGTATTTGCCTCAATTTTTGAGAACCAAGGTATCAATCCAGTAGGAGGCCACGCACGAGTCCCTCGTACCTACACAAAGAAATAAATCCTCGCAACCAACGCGAGAAGGGTTGTCAATCCCTACACCGTCACTTACGAGAGTGAGATCTGATAGATATGATAAGATAATATTTTTGGTATTTTCATGATAAAGATGCAAAGTAAAACAAAAGGCAATAAAAATAACTAAGTATTGGAAGATTAATATGATGGAAGATAGACCCGGGGGCCATAGGTTTCACTAGTGGATTCTATCGAGAGCATAAGTATTCACGGCGGATAAACAAATCATTGTTGAGCAATTGACAGAATTGAGCATAATTATGAGAATATCTAGGTATTATCATGTATACAGGCATCACGTCCAAGACAAGTAGACCGACTCCTGCCTGCATCTACTACTATTAGTCCACACATCGACCGCTATCCAGCATGCATCTAGAGTATTAAGTTCAAGAGAACAGAGTAACGCTTTAAGCAAGATGACATGATGTAGAGGGATAAAGTCATGCAATATGAAATAAACCCCATCTTGTTATCCTCGATGGCAACAATACAATACGTGCCTTGCTGCCCCTACTGTCACTGGGAAAGGACACCGCAAGATTGAACGCGAAGCTAAGCAGTTCTCCCATTGCAAGAAAGATCAATCTAGTAGGCCAAATGTGACACTCCAAAGTTTTTATTTGGTTTTTTATCAAAACTTTGTGGTTTTGAGGAGAGACCTTTTTAAAAAAAAAATCTTTTTCAGAAAAACCTTCCTCTTAAAAACCTCCTTTTGCCTTGGCAAAGATTTTATTTCTTTCAAACTTTGGTGGTTGATCTTTTGCAAACTTCTTCTCTGTTAGTTCCCTCTAAAAATCTAAATTTTTTTTTGGAGTTTTTAATTTGTTTTTTTTAAATGAAGCTCTATGAAAATTTTGGTTTTTCTTATCTTTGAAGCCACCCTTGGCTTTGTATTTTTGCCCCTGAGATAAAACTCCTCCAAAACCTCCCCTCCCCCTAGTGATCAACCTAAATTCTCTGTCCCAACTAATCCAAACTGGTTTTGGATTTTTATTCTAATTATTTTTCCCCTCAATTCAATTCTGAAAATTATTTGGAGCCTGAGGGATTTTCAAAGCAAGTACACTTTTTCATTTGAGTTTTGACCTCAAACCAATTCTCCTGGATTGTCCTTTGAACCAACAACCCAGAACCATCTTGATCCACTCCTCCCCTTTTCAAATTTTTCAAAATGCAGTCTCTGCAAGTTTGGACCAGATTTTCCAAATTTGGTGAAATTCATATCCACACTGCTCCAAAAATTCCACCAAAAATCATGCAGCCTACTTGAGCAAGGAGAAGCCACTCCACCAAAAATCAGCTCAAGGAAAAATCACCAGAGGCCAATTTCATTCGGTCGAACACCTGGTGGGCACTGTTACTGTTCAAAGTTCAGAAAATTCAGTTTCAGTGTCATCTTCAGTTCGTCAGTTTCAGTCACGCGGCCACAGTGCCCTTGGCACGTTCCTCGCCGCCTATTCCTCTTGCCGAAGCTGCACACGCGTGCGTGGAGCCTTCCTGGCGTCGATAGCGTGCTGGCTCGCCCTCGCCGGCGTCTTCTGCGGCGTCGGGACCTCCCGTGGCGGCCGACAGGAGGCACACCACGGCAGAACGCCGTTCCGCGCCGCCCATCACTCCCTGGCCCTCCGCGTGGCCTCATGCACGCCAGCGCACGCCCGTAGCACAGCCACCGTGGCCGGCAAGCACGGAACGCGCTCTCCGCCGCCGACGGGCCCGCGCCATCACTGTTCCGTCGAGCTCGCCCTTAACACCCAAACCCCGGCCAGTTTAACACCAAAACGGACCCATTGAACCTCCGTGATGACGCTCGACCCCCTAACCACCCCGACCGAGCACTGCGCCACCGTAATCGCTCGCCGGTGATCCTCGTTCACGGCAACCGCCTCGGACCGCCTATATAAAGGGGTCCCGAGCTCACTCTCATGCACGCAGCACCCCCACTACTCGCCAACACCCCGCCAGGCCACTAGGGGGACCTCGAGGAGGTCTCCTCCCCTAGCTCCGGCCGCCTCGTCCCGCCTCGGCCTCCAGCCCGATTCGTTCTGGTGAGGCCATCTCCGGCGCTCAAACCCCGTTCGTTACCCTCTCTAGCTGCCAGGAGCATAACCCCCTCTTCAATTTAACCTTTGCAGCCCTCTCCGACGAGCCCCTCGACCACCCGAGCCGCCGTCCGCCGAAGCAGAGCTCGCCGTCGACGTGGTGCTCGCCGACCGACTCCACCACCATCAACTGACGTGGAAGGGTACCCTGAGCACGGAGGTACTCTCCGATCTCTCTGCCTCGCCGTGGATCACCGCCGGCGACCACCGTGGCTCTCGGGCGCCGGCGAACTCTGCCGCCCCGTTTGAACATTTGAACCTGACGGGTGCGACCCCACCGTCAGCCTCTCCGCTCTCTCTTTCGAATCGTTTTCTGGAAGCGCCTTCGGGAAGAATGCGTCTTCTCTTCGGGCTGGTGTAGTCGCTACAGAACTTTTTTCTGTTTTTATAAACTAGCCCCTGGAAATCTTCTGTTTCATTACAGATAAGTCCCTGGACAAAAACCCTTATAACTTTTAATCAGAAAAGTATTTTTGATTGATTCTTTTTCTGTTCTCTTTAAAATTTTGTCTAGTTTTTTATCAGATTTATTTGAAAAATATTTTGTTTACCTTCTGTGCACTCCTTGGTATTTACGTTAGCGCATATATTTTCTTTAAACCGTAGATACTGAAGGAGGTGACGGAGCCGCGAACTTCACCGAGCTAGGCTCTGACTACTCTGAACCAGGCAAGCATGTTTGAACTTTTCATATGATGAGTGTCTCGGCATGTTTTGCATTTAGTTAGTTTCATGGCATGTTGGTAAGCATACCGATGAACGTTATTTTATGTGAAAATAAGGTGAGTGAGTTCAATGATCCATATGTGGATGAATGTGAATATGAATGGCCATGTGTTGGCATGAGGATGGGTACGATGGCAGTGTTGTAGCATGCCAGCCTTACGCCAGACTATGTGACTTCAGTGTCAAACCATATCGGTCCAGTACCTATCATTTCCTTCCTTGTACTACCACATGTTTTCCGCAAGGAATATGGTTTAGTAAGTTGCAAACCACTTTCATGGTACACACCAAAGAGGAGAGGCCGTGATGATGGTTCCATGGCCCTGGATTAAAGCCAGTCATCCGGTCAGGGGGCATGGGTGTTTCCGGTTGGGACCGAGAGGGGGGCACCCCTTAGAGCGCGCATATATAAATTTGATCCCATGCTATTCGAGATTGTGATCTCCCCGTCTCAAAAGTTTTTCTTGGACGATGACTAGGGTGATTCCTAGCATCGGGAGGTCGGATGGGTGTGTACCGGTTAGCTGTGTTTTCTTCCGAAATACCGTAAACGGAACTAGTCCTTCGTGACTACGGAAATCCGTTGACTGTGGGAAAAATTTTGTACAAACTCTGCAGAGTCATATATTCCTCCAAATCATCTCTTCCATGTCAAGTTTCGTTCCATCTTATCCTAATCGATTGTCAGCTTTGATGACAGAGACTCCGGTGAATCGCATGAGTGCTAAGTCCGGTTGAATGATTATCCCTGTGGATGGACTAACCCGTTTATTCTCATGGATTGAATGTTTATTATGAGTATTATTTACTGATGAACTTTTAAAGCCCTTTCTGCGATGTCGCTCAGACGTCCGACTGTGGCATTTCTTTTAAAGCCCTTTCTGCGATGTCGCTCAGACGTCCGACTGTGGCATTTCTTTTAAAGCCCTTTATGTGATGTCGCTCAGACGTCCGACTGTGGCATTTCTTTTAAAGCCCTTTATGTGATGTCGCTCAGACGTCCGACTGTGGCATTTCTTTTAA
>NC_041388.1:522986622-522997830 GCF_002162155.2 Triticum dicoccoides
TAAAGCCCTTTCTGCGATGTCGCTCAGACGTCCGACTGTGGCATTTCTTTTAAAGCCCTTTATGCGATGTCGCTCAGACGTCCGACTGTGGCATTTCTTTTAAAGCCCTTTCTGTGATGTTGCTCAGACGTCCGACTGTGGCATTTCTTTTAATGCCCTTTTTGTGATGTCGCTCAGACGTCCGACTGTGGTATTTCTTTTAAAGCCCTTTATGTGGTGTCGCTAAGACGCCCGACTGTGGCATCTTTTTTCCTTATTTTTATTTGTTCACCTTTCGAGGCGTCGCTTTAGACACCCGATCGGTCTTCATTTGTGTTATGTTGGGATTTCAGGCGGACTACCGCCGTTTCCCCTTTTTCTTACCCCATTAGGCTAATTTTATTTTAATGTGCATTGATGAATTAATCATGTCGCATCCATGCATGCATTTGTTATATCTTACGTCTGAACTGTCTTGCGAGTACTTTCAAAGTACTCACTGGCTTGTTGATTTGGCCAGATGCTGACGAAGGCGATCTCATGGATGAAGAGTTTGATAGCGAGTCCGACACCTAGAGGAGTCCCAGTCAGTCTTGTGCGACCCTGGATTTGGTCACTGTATTATATCCGCTTCCGCTACCAAATAAATTCATCGAGCCTCTCCTCGACGCTCGATGAGATGACAGACGTAGAGTCTTGTATTTCTCTCCCCGCTGTGTTTTTTCACCACCGTCCTATCCTCGAGTCAGTAGTATGCCTCCACACCCCTGTGTCGTGTCCGCCATTATGTATAATTATTGGCATGCTTGTAATAATTTGGTTGAGCAACCGTAGTTCGACCCTGTAATATATTTTATGCTACTGGCTTATTGTATCAAGAATTTGTCTGCCAGTGTGGAGGATTTATCTCATACTGGACTTAAAAGATTGGCTTTTCAATAAATATTTTTATTGGAAAACCGGTCGTGACAAGCTTGGTACCAGAGCCAGGCTGACTGTAGGAAGCCACTAGGTGCGATCGCTAATTGGTTATTAGCCTGATAGAGCTAATTTATATTTTTGCAATGGTAGTCATTTTCTGTCAGTCAGCATAAATTTATGATCTGACCATGCAGAATTTTTGCCTACTTTTGTAGATGGCCGACAATAGCTGCGAGTCTCAGACCTTCGCCAACGTGCCCGATGGGTTCGTCAAGCTTCTTTCTTTCATCGTTCAGGTCGCGATGGGGCCATCCGTGTGCCCAGTCTTCACACTCTGCCAGCACCGAGTCAACGACAGTCTGACCATGCACCAGGCCGCGGTGCAGTTCAAGGGAGGGCGTGGTGAGTTACGCCGCTTCCAGTTCGTGGGAAGAGCCATGCCTACGGAGAGACATGCTATGCAGATGGCAGCCCGCGAGGCGATAGCTCGTCTCAGGGATGTCCTCCCCGTGATGAAGACTCGTCGTTACCATTATCTTCCGTGCCATGTGCCTTACACCTGTCACTACGCATACTCCTGGCCCAGAGGAGAACGAGACGAGGCTTTTGAGATGCTCATTGAGTATCTCCGGGCCCTGGAGGCAGCCTTCGACAACCTGGTGGACGACTTCGTAGCTACCCGCATGGACTCAGTTCATGGCTGTGCTGCCAACAGGAGGGAGCTCCTACCAATCGCACCGCCACTGACTTTTGTCTCGTCATCAGCATCTTTTACGCCTGCTCGTCGTCTGCCTTCTACCGAAGAATTCAACCAAGTTATTGCACCCACTCCAGTGCGCACTGCACCACCCTTCGTGCCCACTCCTGTATGTGTTGCTCCGCCCCTGGCAACCGCTCCGCCCACTCTGCGCAACACTACACGTATGGAGCCCATTAGCGAGGAGGAAGTCGAGTCCCCAACCTCACTACGCCTCGCCCTCGGCAGGGCAAGGGAGATCGTCAATATCTCTGCCTAAGTACGCTTAGCTGCCGTGTATTGTACCACTTTGTAAGATACGTGCATAGGCTGTGAGAAGTAGCCTGTTTGCGCATCATGTAGGATCTGGAGAAGTGCACTAGCCTTAATAACATGTCAGGATTAAGTACGCATATCCTGAGTGATGTATTGTATAATTACCGCCCGCGTGTAAGATATGTAATGAGCAGTCCTTCTCCGTGCGCAAGTCGATTTGTTTTTCTTAAGTAAGCTGAGCTATTTAATTCTATTTGCCAGCTTTATGCATTTTATGGATTTGTTTTTGCGACTTTTTCTGCTTTTCTTATGGGTTTTACAAAATATATCCCCAGAGTGAAAAATGTCTCGTCCTTGGACTCGCTCCATGCCAATTCCATCAGAGGAAAATTATGATGCACAACCCAGCAACGAGTTCACTCAGGGACAGTCTAGCCAACCGGGCAATGAATCGGCACTTTCACAAATGTGCCGCCTTTATGAACAGAGTCAGCAACAACATCGTGAAATAATGAACCAAGTCATCAACATGGGAAATCACCATGGACAGTATCAACAGCACTCCAAGTTATCTGAGCTACAGAAGACACGTCCTCAAACATTTTCTCATACTGACAAGCCTCTTGAAGCCGAGGACTGGCTTCGAGATATGGAGAGAAAATTAATTATTGCAAAATGTTCAGACCCCGAGAAGGTATTATATGCTCCGCACCATCTCACAGGAGCAGCCGCATCGTGGTGGGAGAATTTTCTGCACATGCATCACAACGAAAATGACATAACCTGGGATGATTTCAAGGAAGGTTTCCGTGGTGCACATATTCCTAAGAGTATTATGAAAATCAAGAAGAGAGAATTTGATGACCTCAAACAAAGGAACATGACAGTGTCAGATTACAACAGTCAATTTACCCTATTATCCCGCTACGCCAATGAGGAGCGTATGACTGAAATCAAGAAGATGGAGAAATTCCTTGAAGGTCTGGCACCCGCACTTAAATGCCAACTGGTCGTGCACACTTTTCCTGATTTTAAAACGCTAGTGGACAAGGCCATTACTCTGGAAAATGAGAGACGCAGTCTGGAAGATATCCGCAAGCGAAAAAGGGACCAGACTAATCACACTCGCAATCACCGAAGCAAGATAGATTTTAAAAAGGGTGGGACACCCAAATTCTCATCCAATGTCTCACGCCCAATCAAGAATTTTCATGCAAGGGACAAGGAATTCACCTATCGCCCCGGCGTTACTTGTTACGCTTGTGGAGAAGAAGGGCACTATGCCAAACAGTGCCCCAAGCCAAGGAATTCCACCCCAAAGCCAAACAACGGCAACAATTCCGCGCCCAAGCGAAACAATTTTAATCCCAACAATAACCACAGGAAGGGTCATCTGAACCACGTAACCAAAGAGGAGGCACAAAATGCTCTGGATATCGTACTCGGTACGTTTCCTGTCAACACAATACCTGCAATGGTTTTGTTTGATTCTGGAGCTTCTCACTCTTTCATCTCGAAAAGTTTTGCTTTGCAAAATAATTTTTCGATGCTTACTTTGGAGAAATCCATAATAATCAAGTCCCCCGGGATTCAGCAAGTTTCTCAGAATTACTGTCAGAATGTGGTCATTGAGTTTGAAGGATTGGAGTTTTACGCAAATCTTATTGTATTGGAAAATAAAGGACTGGATGTCATCCTAGGGATGGATTGGATAACCACCAATAAAGGTTTTATCGACTGTTTTCAACAGGACCGTGATTCTCACACACCACCAAGGGAAGACAATAAGAGTATCAGCCAAGGAAGGAAAAAGACCCCGGCAACCGAGATTAAATAAGGTGGACGTTTCTGAGCTAAACAAGGTTCCAGTAGTGTGTGAATTTCCAGATGTATTCCCTGAAGAGCTGCCAGGCGTGCCACCAGATCGAGAAATAGAATTCTGCATTGAGCTAGCACCAGGAACCAACCCCATCTACAAGAAACCATACAGAATGGCACCATCCGAGTTGATCAAATTGAAGAAGCAAATAAAGGAATTACTGGATAAAGGATACATTCGGGCCAGCTCCTCACCTTGGGGATCACCAATTTTATTTGCCAAGAAGAAGGATGGAACGCTGAGATTGTGTATCGACTATCGAGCACTTAACATGGTCACAGTCAAAAACAAATACCCGATGCCAAGGATAAACGATTTGTTTGATCAACTTGCTCAGGCCAAGGTATTCTCAAAAATTGACTTAAGCTCAGGATACCATCAATTGAAGGTACGAACAGAAGATATCCCCAAAACAGCCTTCACCTCCAGATATGGACTGTACGAGTTCACAGTGATGCCATTTGGATTAACTAACGCCCCGACATATTTTGTTCACCTCACGAACAAAGAATTTATGAAGTTTATGGACAAATTCGTCGTAGTATTCATCGACGATATTCTGGTATACTCCAAAACACCAGAAGAGCATGCAGAACATCTCAGGATTGTACTAGGAGAGCTAAGGAAACACCAATTGTATGCCAAGTTCAGCAAGTGCGAATTTTGGCTAAGACAAGTAGGTTTTCTAGGCCACGTGCTGACTCAAGACGGTATAGCAGTGGACCCAGAGAAAGTCAAGGCCGTACTTGACTGGAAGTCACCAGCCAGCGTAACAGACATACGAAGTTTCTTGGGAATGGCAGGGTATTACCGCAGATTTATTGAAGGATTTTCCACCATATCCAAGCCTATGACACAGTTACTCAAGAAAGATAAGAAGTTTGAATGGACAGAAGCCTGCGAGAAAAGTTTCCAAGAGCTAAAGTGGAAATTAACAACAACACCAATATTAATTGTACCCGATATACACAAGAATTTTGAAGTATTTTGTGACGCATCCAGAAAGGGTCTCGGATGCGTGTTGATGCAAGAAGACAAGGTTGTCGCCTACGCTTCAAGGCAACTTCGCAAACACGAGGAGAATTATCCCACTCATGATTTAGAAATGGCAGCAGTTATTCATGCACTCAAGGAATGGAGGCATTTTCTACTTGGGAATCTATGTGAGATATATACGGATCACAAAAGCCTCAAATACATTTTTACGCAGCCAGAACTAAATTTACGGCAACGCCGCTGGTTAGAATTGGTAAAGGATTATGATGTTGGTATCCATTACCATCCAGGGAAAGCAAACGTAGTGGCCGATGCCCTGAGTCGGAACCCCAGCTCCGATGGGAACTATCTGCACAGCTTGAGGCCCGAATTCCATCAATAATTTGTCAAGCTCAACTTGATAATGGTAGCAGAAGGCACCATATCAAACTTGGAAATACAACCACACCTTGTGGAGAAAATTAAAGAGGCTCAGTCCGGTCACCCCAGCATTGAAGGAATTAAAAGGAAGTTGAGTATGGGCAAGGCCTCGGAATTCGTCATAGACAATGAAGGAATATTATGGTACGGAGAAAGGCTATGCGTGCCAAACATAGAAGACCTTAAACAACAAGTTTTAACTGAAGCACACACCACTCCATATTCGATCCACCCTGGAGGAACCAAAATGTATAAGGATATTCAGGAAAGATTTTGGTGGCACGGTATGAAGAGGGACATAACCGCTTTCATTGCATGTTGCGACTCATGTCAACGCATAAAAGCTGAACATCAGAGACCAGCCGGACCACTGCAACCTAACAAAATACCTGAGTGGAAATGGGATGAAATAGGGATGGATTTTATTGTCGGATTACCTCGATCACAACACGGGAATGATGCCATATGGGTCATCACTGACAGGTTGACCAAAGTAGAACACTTTATTCCAGTGAAGACAACCTACACCACTCAGAGGCTTGCCAGGATTTATCTTTCCCGCATAGTCTGTCTGCACGGTGTCCTGAAGACTATAATTTCCGACAGAGGCACTCAGTTCGTCTCAAGATTTTGGGAGCAATTACAACAGGCCCTGGGAACCCAACTAGCCTTCAGTACCGCATACCATCCACAGACTGATGGACAAACAGAACGCGTAAACCAGGTTTTAGAAGACATGCTGAGAGCATGTGTCCTCACCTATGGAACCAGTTGGGAGGACAGCCTGCCATATGCCGAGTTCGCATACAACAACAGTTACCAGGCCAGCCTGCAAATGGCTCCATTCGAAGCCCTATACGGAAGGAGATGTCGTACCCCGTTAAATTGGTCAGAGACCGGAGACAGCCGCATCTTCGGACCAGATATGCTCAGAGAAGCCGAGGAAAAAGTCAAGCTAATCAGGGACCGACTTAAGACCGCTCAAAGTCGACAGAAAAGTTATTATGATCAGAAACATCGTAGGGTCAGCTTCAAACCCGGTGAATTCGTATACTTGAGAGTATCCCCGATGAGAGGATTGCAACGGTTTAAGATTAAGGGAAAATTAGCACCAAGATTCATTGGACCATTTTGCATAGTGGCACGAAGAGGCACTGTAGCCTAACAACTAGACTTACCCGAAGACTTGTCCGACATTCACGACGTGTTCCACGTCTCTCAATTAAGGAAGTGCGTAAGCAACCCAGAGAAACAAGTATCCCATGCAAACATTGACATACAGCCAGACCTCACTTATCGAGAACGTCCCATAAGAATATTAGAGGAGTCTGAAAGGAGGACCCGACAGAAAACCATCAAGTTTTTCAAAGTCCAGTGGAGCAATCACACCGACAGTGAAGCAACTTGGGAAAGCGAGGATTTTCTTCGGACAGAGCATCCACACTTATTTAAGGATCAGCTGAAATCTCGGGGACGAGATTTTTCCTAAGGGGGTAGGTGTTGTGACACTCCAAAGTTTTTATTTGGTTTTTTATCAAAACTTTGTGGTTTTGAGGAGAGACCTTTTTTTAAAAAAATTCTTTTTCAGAAAAACCTTCCTCTTAAAAACCTCCTTTTGCCTTGGCAAAGATTTTATTTCTTTCAAACTTTGGTGGTTGATCTTTTGCAAACTTCTTCTCTGTTAGTTCCCTCTAAAAATCTAATTTTTTTTTGGAGTTTTTAATTTGTTTTTTTTAAGTGAAGCTCTATGAAAATTTGGGTTTTTCTTATCTTTGAAGCCACCCTTGGCTTTGTATTTTTGCCCCTGAGATAAAACTCCTCCAAAACCTCCCCTCCCCCTAGTGATCAACCTAAATTCTCTGTCCCAACTAATCCAAACTGGTTTTGGATTTTTATTCTAATTATTTTTCCCCTCAATTCAATTCTGAAAATTATTTGGACCCTCAGGGATTTTCAAAGCAAGTACACTTTTTCATTTGAGTTTTGACCTCAAACCAATTCTCCTGGATTGTCCTTTGAACCCACAACCCAGAACCATCTTGATCCACTCCTCCCCTTTTCAAATTTTTCAAAATGCAGTCTCTGCAAGTTTGGACCAGATTTGCCAAAAATTCCACCAAAAATCATGCAGCCTACTTGAGCAAGGAGAAGCCACTCCACCAAAAATCAGCTCAAGGAAAAATCACCAGAGGCCAATTTCATTCGGTCGAACACCTGGTGGGCACTGTTACTGTTCAAAGTTCAGAAAATTCAGTTTCAGTGTCATCTTCAGTTCGTCAGTTTCAGTCACGCGGCCACAGTGCCCTTGGCACGTTCCTCGCCGCCTCTTCCTCTTGTCCGAAGCTGCACATGCGTGCGTGGAGCCTTCCTGGCGTCGATAGCGTGCTGGCTCACCCTCGCCGGCGTCTTCTGCGGCGTCGGGACCTCCTGTGGCGGCCGACAGGAGGCACACCACGGCAGAACGCCGTTCCGCGCCGCCCATCACTCCCTGGCCCTCCGCGTGGCCTCATGCACGCCAGCGCACGCCCGTAGCACAGCCACCGTGGCCGGCAAGCACGGAACGCGCTCTCCGCCGCCGACGGGCCCGCGCCATCACCGTTCCGTCGAGATCGCCCTGAACACCCAAACCCCGGCTAGTTTAACACCAAAACGGACCCATTGAACCTCCGTGATGACGCTCGACCCCCTAACCACCCCGACCGAGCACTGCGCCACCGTAATCGCTCGCCGGTGATCCTCGTTCACGGCAACCGCCTCGGACCGCCTATATACAGGGGTCCCGAGCTCACTCTCGTGCACGCAGCACCCCCACTACTCACCAACACCCCGCCAGGCCACTAGGGGGACCTCGAGGAGGTCTCCTCCCCTAGCTCCGGCCGCCTCGTCCCGCCTCGGCCTCCAGCCCGATTCGTTCTGGTGAGGCCATCTCCGGCGCTCAAACCCCGTTCGTTACCCTCTCTACCTGCCAGGAGAATAACCCCCTCTTCAATTTAACCTTTGCAGCCCTCTCCGATGAGCCCCTCGACCACCCGAGCCGCCGTCCGCCGGAGCAGAGCTCGCCGTCGACGTGGTGCTCGCCGACCGACTCCACCACCATCAACTCACGCGGAAGGGTACCCTGAGCACGGAGGTACTCTCCGATCTCTCTACCTCGCCGTGGATCGCCGCCGGCGACCACCGCGGCTCTCGGGCGCCGGCGAACTCTACCGCCCCGTTTGAACATTTGAACCTGACGGGTGGGACCCCACCGTCAGCCTCTCCGCTCTCTCTTTCGAATCGTTTTCTGGAAGCGCCTTCGGGAAGAATGCGTCTTCTCTTCGGGTTGGCGTAGTCGCTACCGAAGCATTTTCTGTTTTTATAAACTAGCCCCTGGAAATCTTCTGTTTCATTACAGATAAGTACCTGGACAAAAACCCTTATAACTTTTAATCAGAAAAGTATTTTTGATTGATTCTTTTTCTGTTCTCTTTAAAATTTTGTCTAGTTTTTTATCAGATTTATTTGAAAAATATTTGGTTTACCTTCTGTGCACTCCTTGGTATTTACGTTAGCGCATATATTTTCTTTAAACCGTAGATACCGAAGGAGGTGATGGAGCCGCGAACTTCACCGAGCTAGGCTCCGACTACTCTGAACCAGGCAAGCATGTTTGAACTTTTGATATGATGAGTGTCTCGGCATGTTTTGCATTTAGTTAGTTTCATGGCATGTTGGTAAGCATACCGATGAACGTTATTTTATGTGAAAATAAGGTGAGTGAGTTCAATGATCCATACGTGGATGAATGTGAATATGAATGGCCATGTGTTGGCATGAGGATGGGTACGATGGCAGTGTTGTAGCATGCCAATCTTACGCCAGACTATGTGACTTAAGTGTCAAACCATATCGGTCCAGTACCTATCATTTCCTTCCTTGTACTACCACATGTTTTCCGCAAGGAATATGGTTTAGTAAGTTGCAAACCACTTTCATGGTACACACCAAAGAGGAGAGGCCGTGATGATGGTTCCATGGCCCTGGATTAAAGCCAGTCATCCGGTCAGGGGGCATGGGTGTTTCCGGTTGGGACCGAGAGGGGGGCACCCCTTAGAGCGCGCATATATAAATTTGATCCCATGCTATTCGAGATTCTGATCTCCCCGTCTCAAAAGTTTTTCTTGGACGATGACTAGGGTGATTCCTAGCATCGGGAGGTAGGATGGGTGTGTACCGGTTAGCTGTGTTTTCTTCCGAAATACCGTAAACGGAACTAGTCCTTCGTGACTACGGAAATCCGTTGACTGTGGGAAAAATTTTGTACAAACTCTGCAGAGTCATATATTCCTCCAAATCATCTCTTCCATGTCAAGTTTCGTTCCATCTTATCCTAATCGATTGTCAGCTTTGATGACAGAGACTCCGGTGAATCGCATGAGTGCTAAGTCCGGTTGAATGATTATCCCTGTGGATGGACTAACCCGTTTATTCTCATGGATTGAATGTTTATTATGAGTATTATTTACTGATGAACTTTTAAAGCCCTTTCTGCGATGTCGCTCAGACGTCCGACTGTGGCATTTCTTTTAAAGCCCTTTCTGCGATATCGCTCAGACGTCCGACTGTGGCATTTCTTTTAAAGCCCTTTATGTGATGTCGCTCAGACGTCCGACTGTGGCATTTCTTTTAAAGCCCTTTATGTGATGTCGCTCAGAAGTCCGACTGTGGCATTTCTTTTAAAGCCCTTTCTGCGATGTCGCTCAGACGTCTGACTGTGGCATTTCTTTTAAAGCCCTTTATGCGATGTCGCTCAGACGTCCGACTATGGCATTTCTTTTAAAGCCCTTTCTGTGATGTTGCTCAGACGTCCGACTGTGGCATTTCTTTTAAAGCCCTTTTTGCGATGTCGCTCAGACGTCCGACTGTGGTATTTCTTTTAAAGCCCTTTATGTGGTGTCGCTAAGACGCCCGACTGTGGCATCTTTTTTCCTTATTTTTATTTGTTCACCTTTCGAGGCGTCGCTTCAGACACCCGATCGGTCTTCATTTGTGTTATGTTGGGATTTCAGGCGGACTACCGCCGTTTCCCCTTTTTCTTACCCCGTTAGGCTAATTTTATTTTAATGTGCATTGATGAATTAATCATGTCGCATCCATGCATGCATTTGTTATATCTTACGTCCGAACTGTCTTGCGAGTACTTTCAAAGTACTCACTGGCTTGTTGATTTGGCCAGATGCTGACGAAGGCGATCTCATGGATGAAGAGTTTGATAGCGAGTCCGACACCTAGAGGAGTCCCAGTCAGTCTTGTGCGACCCTGGATTTGGTCACTGTATTATATCCGCTTCCGCTACCAAATAAATTCATCGAGCCTCTCCTCGACGCTCGATGAGATGACAGACGTAGAGTCTTGTATTTCTCTCCCCGCTGTGTTTTTCCACCACCGTCCTATCCTCGAGTCAGTAGTATGCCTCCACACCCCTGTGTCGTGTCCGCCATTATGTATAATTATTGGCATGCTTGTAATAATTTGGTTGAGCAACCGTAGTTCGACCCTGTAATATATTTTATGCTACTGGCTTATTGTATCAAGAATTTGTCTGGCAGTGTGGAGGATTTCTCTCATACTGGACTTAAAAGATTGGCTTTTCAATAAATATTTTTATTGGAAAACCGGTCGTGACACCAAACCAAACTGATAATTTGAAGAGACTTGCAAAGATAACCAATCATACATAAAAGAATTCAGAGAAGATTTAAATATTGTTCATAGATAAACTTGATCATAAACCCACAATTCATCGGTCTCAACAAACACACTGCAAAAGAAGATTACATCGAATAGATCTCCACAAGAGAGGGGGAGAACTTTGTATTGAGATCCAAAAAGAGAGAAGAAGCCATCTAGCTAATAACTATGGACCCGTAGGTCTGAGGTAAACTACTCACACTTCATCGGAAGGGCTATGGTGTTGATGTAGAAGCCCTTCGTGATCGATGCCCCCTCCGGCGGAGCTCCG
>NC_041388.1:522998170-523007435 GCF_002162155.2 Triticum dicoccoides
TCCTGGCTGATGTCTTGACGGAGGGTCCAAGTTCTCTGGATCATGTTCGTTCCGAAAATCATGTTCCCGAAGGTTTCATTCCGTTTGGACTCCATTTGATATTCTTTTTCTGGGAAACCCTAAAATAGGCAAAAAAAAATAGCCATTCTGGGCTGGGGCTCCGGTTAGTTGGTTATTCCCAAAAATAATATAAAAGTATATAATAAATCCCAATAATGTCCAAAACAGAATATAATATAGCATGGAACAATCAAAAATTATAGATACGTTGGAGACGTATCACCCCAAAACATGCAACGGCGGGACAGGAAACGGTTCGAAATAATGAGTGAGAAGCGTGACATCACATTACTAAAGTTGTCAGCAGACTGGATTCGTGGAATACTATACTCTCTACGGCTGTGTGTTGCAGATTCGGACACGTTTGTTTCTCCGAAGACAGTTTTGGTGTTCGGAAGGAGGAACCCGCCTTGCAATGCCGAAGACAGAACTACGCGTCGGATACCTTGTCATTGAAGCCAGGTTCAGGGGCTACTGAGGCAGTCCTGGACTAAGGGGTCCTCGGGCGTCCGGCCTGTTAGACATGAGCTGGACTGATGGGCTGTGAAGATACGTAGACCAAAGACTGTACCCGTGTTCGCATAGGACTCCCCTTGGCGTGGAAGGCACGCTTGGCGACCAAATATGTAGATTTCTTTTCTTTGTAACCGACCATATGTAACCCTAGATCCTCCCGGTGTCTATATAAACTGGATGACTTAGTCCAGAGGGGGAAAATTCATCATCATAGCCATACAAGGTAGACCTCTAGGGTTTAGCCATTACGATCTCGAGGTAGATCAACTCTTGTAATACTCGTATTCATCAATATCAATGAAGCAGGACATAGGGTATTACCTTCATAGAGAGGGCCCAAACCTAGGTAAACATCGTGTCCCTTGTCTCTTGTTACCATCGACCTAAGACGCGTAGTTCGGGACCCCCTACCCGAGATCCGCCAGTTTTGACACCGACAGGGGGCCCCTCTCCCCCTCTCTCCCAATGTCGCCGGAACGCCGCCGGGGCCATCATCGTGTGACAGCAATCTACACCAACACCTCCGTCATCTTCACCAACATCTTCATCACATTCCCCCATCTATCTACAATAGTCCACTCTCCCGCAACCCGCTGTAACCTCTACTTTAACATGGTGCTGTATGCTTCATATTATTATCAAATGATGTGTTGCCATCCTACAATGTCTTAGTAGATTTTTGTTGTCCTATCGGTAATTGGTGAATTGCTATGATTGGTTTAATTTGCTTGTGGTTATGTTGTTGTCCTTTGGTGTCCATCATATGAGCACGCACGTGCATCACACCATAGGGTTAGTTGTATGTTGATAGGACTATGTGTTGGAGGGCATGAGTGACAGAAGCTTCAACCTAGCATCGAAATTGATGCATACCGGATTGAAGGGGGACCAATATATCTTAATGCTATGGTTGGATCTTACCTTAATGAACGTTAGTAGTTGCAGATGCTTGCTAATAGTTCCATTCATAAGTGCATAGAATTCCAAGTTAGGGATGACATGCTAGCAGTGGCCTCTCCTACATAAAACTTGCTATGGGTATAGTAAAGTAGTGAATTGCTAAGGGACAATTTTGCAACTCCTACCACCACTTTTCCACACTCGCTATACTAACTTTATTGCTTCTTTACCTAAAACAGCCCCTAGTTTTTATTTACGTGCTCTTTATATTCTTGCAAACCTTTCCTGTTACACCTACAATGTACTTCTAGTTTCATACTTGTTGTAGGTAAATCAAACGTTAAGCGTGCGTAGAGTTGTATTGGTGGTCGATAGAACTTGAGAGAATATTTATTATACCTTTAGCTCCTCGTTGGGTTCGACACTCTTACTTATCAAAAGAGGCTACAATTGATCCCCTATACTTGTGGGTTATCAAGACCATTTTCTAGCGCCCTTGCCGGGGAGTTATAGCGTGGGGTGAATATTCTCATGTGTGCTTGTTTGCTTTATCACTAAGTAATATTTATTTTATGTTCTAAGTTGTTCTCTATCTTTAGTTGTGGATATGGAACATGAAATACCAAAAACTTTAGGTTTACTTGCTACTCATGCAGATGGGGAACCTCCTAAAACCCTTGATGCTCATTATGTGAAAGATATTATGCACTATTTTAATAATCCTGAGAAAACCCCATTCAATTATAAAATATGCATGTGCTTGATGCTCCTACTTGCAATTATTATGAGAGAGGAACTACATCTCCGCCTCTCCATGTTTCCAATATGATGAAATTGCAAGAAACTGTTTATACTGTGCATTGGCCTTTACTATGTGTGCATGAATTGTTCTTTTATGACATGCGGATGCATAGGAAGAGAGTTATACTTCATTGTTGCATGATATATGTTGCTTTGTGCTGACCACTAAATCACAAATCATTGTTAATTAAAATTGGCTTTGATATACCTTGGGATCTTGGTGGATCCATTACTTGAGCACTATATGCCTAGATTAATGGCTTTAAAGAAAGTGCTGCCAAGGAGACAACCCGGAAATTTAGGGAGTAATTTATTTTTGTTGTGCACTTTTGTAAAGTTTAAAAATAAAAATAATTTGCCAATATTTTCCTTTAGGATGTTTCCATTGCTTGTTGTTTTGTGCGCTGCAAAACAGAAACTTTGGCTGTAGTGCGCGATTTTACATTTTTTACTGGAATGTCAAAAGGTTCTGCAACTTTTCGCACTGTCTTTCTATACAAATTCTTTATTTTTCCTAAATTTTTCAGAATTTTTGGAGTACCAGAAGTATGGTGAATGATCAGATTACTACAGACTGTCCTGTTTAAGACATATTCTGTTTTTGATGAATACTTTGCTTGTTTTGTTGAAACTATCGATTTCTATCAGTGGATTAAGCCATGGAAAAGTTATATTACAGTAGCTACAATGCAAAAACGAAATATTAATTGGTTTGCAACAGTACTTAGAGTAGTGATTTGCTTTATTATACTAACGGATCTTACCGACCTTTCTGTTGAGTTTTGTGTGGATGAAGTGTTCGAAAATCGAGGAGGTCTCGGTTTGAGAAGGAGGAGAGGCAAGAGCTCAAGCTTGGGGATTCCCAAGGCACCCCAAGTAAATATTCAAGGACACTCAAGCGTCTAAGCTTGGGGATGCCCCGGAAGGCATCCCATCTTTCTTCAACAAGTATCGACATGTTTTCAGATTCGTTTCTTTCATGGGATATGTGCAAATCTTGGAGTGTCTTTTGCATTTAGATTTCACTTTCCTTTGATGAACCATGCTGGTATGAGTTATTCCATGGTTGATTTATATAATGCTCATTGCACATCAGTTATATCTTTTGAGTATGGCTTTATAGAACGCTTCATGTGCTTCACTTATATCATTTGAAGTTTGGATTGCCTGTTTCTCTTCACAAAGAAAACCGCCATTTGTAGAATGCTCTTTTGCTTCACTTATATTTGTTAGAGCGTGGGCATATCTTTTGTAGAAAGAATTAAACTCTCTTGCTTCACTTATATCTATTTAGAGAGATGACAGGAATTGGTCATTCACATGGTTAGTGATAAAATCCTACATAAAACTTGTAGATCACTGAATATGATATGTTTGATTCCTTGCAATAGTTTTGCGATATAAAGTTGGTGATATTAGAGTCATCCTAGTGGGTAGTTGTGGATTGTAGAAATACTTGTGTTGAAGTTTGTGATTCCCATAGCATGCACGTATGCTGAACCATTGTGTGACAAATTTGAAGCATGAGGTATTTGTTGATTGTCTTCCTTATGAGTGGCTGTCGGGACGAGCGATGGTCTTTTCCTACCAATCTACCCCCCTAGGAGCATGCGCGTAGTGCTTGGTTTTGATGACTTGTAGTTTTTTGCAATAAGTATGTGAGTTCTTTATGACTAATGTTGAGTCCTTGGATTATACGCACTCTCACCCTTCCATCATTGCTAGCTTCTTCGGTACCATGCACTGCCCTTTCTCACCTCGAGAGTTGGTGCAAACTTCGCCAGTGCATCCAAACCCCGTGATATGATACTGCCTATCACACATAAGCCTCCTTATATCTTCCTCAAAACAACCACCATACCTACCTATTATGGCATTTCCATAGCCATTCCGAGATATATTGCCATGCAACTTCCATCATCATCATATACATGACTTGAGCATTCATTGTCATGTTGCTTTGCATGAACGTAAGATAGCTAGCATGATGCTTTCATGGCTTGTCCGTTTTTTGATGTCATTGCTATGCTAGATCATTACACATCCCGGTACACCACCGGAGGCATTCATATAGGGTCATACTTTGTTCTAGACATCGAGTTGTAATATTGAGTTGTAAGTAAATAAAAGTGTGATGATCATCATTATTAGAGCATTGCCCCGGTGAGGAAAGGATGATGGAGACTATGATTCCCCCACAAGTCGGGATGAGACTCTGGACCTAAAAATAAATAAAATAGGCCAAAGGAGCCCAAATAAAAAAGAGAGAGGCTAAAGAAGCCCACCAAAAAAACACAAAAAATTTGAGAGAAAAAGAGAGAAGGGGCAATGCTACTATCCTTTTACCACACTTGTGCTTCAGAGTAGCACCATGTTCTTCATATAGAGAGTCTCTTGAGTTATCACTTTCATATACTAGTGGGAATTTTCATTATAGAACTTGGCTTGTATATTCCGATGATTGGATTCCTCAAATTCTCGAGGTCTTCATGAGCAAGCAAGTTGGATGCACACCCACTTAGATTCTAGTTTGAGCTTTCATACATATATAACTCCTAGTGCATCCGTTGCATGGCAATCCCTACTCCTCGCATTAACATCAATTGATGGGCATCTCCATTGCCCGTTGATTAGCCACGTTGATGTGATACTTCCTCCTTTTTTGTCTTCTCCACACAACCTCCATCATCATATTCTATTCCACCTATAGTGCTATGTCCATTGCTCGCGCTCATGTATTGCATGAAGGCCGAAAAAGTTTGAAAATACTAAAGTATGAAACAATTGCTTGGCTTGTCATCGGGGTTGTGCATGATGGGAGAATTTTGCGTGATGAAGATGAAGCATAGCCAAACTACATGATTTTGGAGGGATGGGCTTTCTTTGGCTATGTTATTTTGAGAAGACATAATTGCTTGGTTGGTATGCTTGAAGTATTATTATCTTAATGTCAAATGATAGACTATTGCTTTGAATCACTCGTGTCTTAATATTCATGCCATGATTAGATTACATGATCAAGATTATTCTAGGTAGCATTCCACATCAAAAATTATCTTTTTTATCATTTACCTACTCGAGGAGGAGTAGGAATTAAGCTTGGGGATGCTGATACGTCTCCGTTGTATCTATAATTTTTTATTGTTCCATGCCAATATTCTACAACTTTTATATACTTTTGGCAACTTTTTATACTATTTTTGGGACTAATATATTGATCCAGTGCCCATTGCCAGTTCCTATTTGTCGCATGTTTTTTGTTTCGAAGAAAATCCATATCAACCGGTGTCCAAACGGGATAAAAACTAACGGATAATTTTTTTTTTGGAATATGTGATTTTTGGTAAGAAGAATCAACGCGAGATGATGCCCAAGGGGCCCATGAGGCAGGGGGCGCGCCCCAGGGGGTCAGGCGCGCCCTGGGCTCTTGTGGCTACCCTGTAATGCGGTTGGTGCCCTTCTTTCGTCGCAAGAAAGCCAATATCCGGAAAGAAATCATGTTAAAATTTCAGCCCAATCGGAGTTATGAATCTCTGGGAATATAAGAAATGGTGAAAGGCTAGAATCCAAAAAAGAAGAAATAGAGAGAGATAGAGAGACAGATCCAATCCCGGAGGGGCTCTCGCCTCTCCGCCGCCATGGAAGCTGTAGACCAGAGGGGAAACCTTTCTCCCATCTAGGGAGAAGGTCAAGGAAGAAAAACAAGAAGGGGGGCCCTCTCCCCCTCTCTCCTGCACGCGCGGGAACGGTGCTGGGGCCATCATTGTGTGACGGCAATCTACACCAACACCTCCGACATCTTCACCTACATCTTCATCACCTTCCCCCATCTATCTACAACGGTCCACCCTCCCGCAACCCAGTGTACCCTCTACTTTAACATGGTGCTGTATGCTTCATATTATTATCCAATGATGTGCTGCCATCCTATGATGTCTGATTAGATTTTCGTTGTCCTACCGGTAATTGATGGATTGCTATGATTGGTTTAATTTGCTTGTGGTTATGTTGCTGTCCTTTGGTGCCCATCATATGAGCGTGCACGTGGATCACACCATAGGGTTAGTTGTTGATACATCTCCATCGTATCTATAATTTTTGATTGTTCCATGCCAATATTCTACAGCTTTCATACACTTTTGGCATCTTTTTATACTATTTTTGGGACTAACATATTGATCCAGTGCCCAGTGCCAGTTCCTGTTTGATGTATGTTTTTTGCTTCGCAGTAAACCATATCAAACAGAATCCAAGCGAGATAAAAACGGACGGAGAATATTTTTGTAATATTTGGAGAATATGGGAAGAAAATCAGCGCGAGACGGTGCCCGAGGGAGCCACGAGGCAGGGGGCGCGCCCCACCCCCTAGGTGCGCCCCTGACCCTCATGGGCCGCCCGTAAGGCAGTTAATGCTATTCTTTTGCCGAAAGAAAGCTAATTTTCAGGAAAAAAAAATCTCGGCGAAGGTTTCAGTCCAATCGGAGTTACGGATCTCCGGGAATATAAGAAATGGTGAAAGGGCAGAATCTGAGAACGCAGAAACAGAGAGAGACAGAGAGACAGATCCAATCTCGGAGGGGCTCTCGCCCCTCCCACGCCATGGAGACCAAGGACTAGAGGGGAAACCCTTCTCCCATCTAGGGAGGAGGTCAAGGAAGAAGAAGAAGGAGGGGGCTCTCTACCCCTCACTTCCGGTGGCGCCGGAGTGCCACCGGGGGCCATCATCATCACCACAATCTTCACCAACAACTTCACCGCCATCTTCACCAACTCTTCCCCCCTCTAAGCAGAGGTGTAACCCCTATTTTACCCACTGTAATCTCTACTTAAACATGGTGCTCAATGTTATATATTATTTCCCAATAATGTATGGCTATCCTATGATGTTTGAGTAGATCCATTTTGTCCTATGGGTTAACTGATGATCGTGATTGGTCTGAGTTGCATGTTTTATTATTGGTGCTGTCCTATGGTGCTCTCCGTGTCGCGCAAGCGTGAGGGATTCCCGCTGTAGGGTTTTCAATATGTTCATGATTTGCTAATGGTGGGTGGCGTGAGTGACAGAAGCACATACCCAAGTAAGTAGGTTGTTTGCGTATGGGATAAAGAGGACTTGATACTTTAATGCTATGGTTGGGTTTTACCTTAATGACCTTTAGTAGTTGCGGATGCTTTCTCGAGTTAAAATCATAAGTGCATATGATCCAAGTAGAGAAAGTATGTTAGCAAATGCCTCTCCCTCAAATGAAATTGCAATAAGGATTACTGGTCTAGTTATCAATTACCAAGGGACAAATAACTTTATTGTAACAAAAAGATCTTTACTAAAACTAACTTAGTTGTTTCTTTATCTAAACAGCCCCTACTTATTATTTACATGCTCTTTATTACCTTGCAAACCTATCCAACAACACCTACAAAATACTTCTAGTTTCATACTTGTTCTAGGTAAAGCGAATGTTAATTAAGCATGCGTAGAGTTGTATCTGTGGTCGATAGAACTTGAGGGAATATTTGCTCTACCTTTAGATCCTCATTGTGTTCGACACTCTTACTTATCGAAAGAGGCTACAATTGATCGCCTATACTTGTGGGTTATCAGTTGTATCTTGATAGGACTATGTATTGGAGGGCAAGAGTGACAGAAGCTTCAACCTAGCATATAAATTGATGCATACGGGATTGAAGGGGGACTAATATATCTTAATGCTATGGTTGGGTTTTACCTTAATGAATGTCAGTACTAGCGGATGCTTTCTAATAGTTCCGATCATATGTGCAAAGAATTCCAAGTCAGGGATGACAAGCTAGTAGTGGCCTCTCCCACATAAAACTTGCTATCGGTCTAGTAAAGTAGTCAATTGCTTAGGGACAATTTCGCAACTCCAACCACCACTTTTCCAGACTCGCTATACTAACTTTATTGCTTATTTACGTAAAACAGCCCTGAGTTTTTATTTACGTGCTCTTTATATTCTTGCAAACCTATCCCGTTACACCTACAAAGTACTTGTTCTTGGTAAAGCGAATGTTATGCGTGCGTAGAGTTGTATCGGTGGTCGATAGAACTTGAGGGAATATTTATTCTACCTTTAGCTCCTCGTTGGGTTCGACACTCTTACTTATCGAAAGAGGCTACAATTGATCCCCTATACTTGTGGGTTATCAAGGGCCTTCTTTCTTGGGTGCTCACTCGGTGACCGCAAGAAGTCCGAGCACACCATGGAAGTGTGCTCGAACTTCAGCAACATCGATGACATGCAATAGGAGGTCGGTGCTGTGATGAAGAAGGCTAGGCCGGATGAGCTGAAGACACTGGTTCCGGACCCAGCCAAGGGCGCGATGTTAGTAGACATCCTGCACCAGGCCCTGAATGAGGCAAACTCAGACGATGCTCGATGGGCCAAGTATAGCCAGTACAAGGCTCCCGAAGGCCAGCGTGTCGCGGTGTACTAGAGTAGTACGTTCGAGTCACCGGAGTCTAATAACGATGAGGTGCAGATGGAGGCCAGGGAGCCCACAACAGGCGACAGTGCAGATGGAGGCCTGATGCACTAGAGCTATAAATATATGAAAGCTCAACAAAAGAAACTAAGTGGGTGTGCATCCAACTTGCTTGCTCACGAAGACCACTACCAGGAAAAGGGCTATAGATGATATGGCCACTAATGGCGCACCAGACATGTGGTGCGCCACTACTATATAGCAGTGGCGCACCATGTGTTGGTGTGCCATTAGAGTGAGAGACACTAATGGCGCACCAGACCCTCGGTGCGCCACTAGTAACATTTCTTTTTCAAAAAAAACTAATGGCGCACCAGGGCACAGTGTGCCATTACTAGTTTTAACTAGTAATGGCGCACCTGCCACACAGTGCGCCAGTACTATAATTTTTTGCAAAACTACTAATGGCGGACCAGAAGCACCCCCCGCACCCTCCCCCGCTCCACAGCCACCAAGCACGCCCAGCACCCCCCGCACCCTCCCC
>NC_041388.1:523007741-523016686 GCF_002162155.2 Triticum dicoccoides
AATGAATGCAACTAAAAATCCAAAAAAACAAATTTTATTATATTTTCAAATAACAAATTTGATGATATTTTCAAATAACAAATTTGATGATATTTTTTATATTCATACATATTTTCAAGTAACAAATTTGATGTTATTTTTTTAAAAAATTATTACTGCTTTTATAAAAATTTATTACTGTTTCATATTCATATTCATTTTCTAAAAAAATTATTAGATGCAAAAAAATAATAATCATAAAAATTACTTATGGCGCACCGCTAGCTGGTGCGCCATTGCTATCTAAAAAAAGATTACTTATGGCGCACCGCTCGGGGTGCGCCATTGCTATCAAAAAACATACTAAATGGCGCACCGCCAGGGAGGTGCACCATTAGTAATCTTCCCCCCTAGCTAATTCGCCCGATTCATTCGTCCCTCCCTCGCCAGATCCACTTCCCCCCTCGCTCCACACCCGCTTTGACGACCCCCGCGCCCCGCCTCGCCGTCTCGGTCCTTGCCGCCGACGGCCTGCAGCCACGACTGCCAGCCCCCGGAGCACTAGGAGGAGGAGGCCCGCGGTCACCAGGAGAGGAGGCCCGAGCACTTCTTCTTCCTCCGCTCGCCGTCGCCACCGCTGCTCCCCATCTAGCCGTCGCCACCGCGGTGAGCTCCTCCCTTGCCCCCCTTTCCCCCTTCGAGTTTGATGCCGTAGGACGCTGAGTCCATCGTGCCCCAACCCTACCGCTGCTGCGCGGCATACGGGCTCGCCGCATGTCGGGCTTCCTTCTGCTGCCCAGTCCTGCTGCACGCGCGCCGCGCCTGGCCGCACCTCTAAAGTCCCTGGCCGCGAGCCCCGCCTCACCTGGCCGGTAGCCCTGCGCCCATGCCCGCCTTCCTCTGACCCCCAGGCCATCCCCTACTCGCGCTGGCCGCCCTCTGCCTCACGCCCGCTCGTCCACACCAAGTGTTGCTGCTGCCGCTGCTTGTTGAAGCTGCTGCTGCCTGCGCCTGCGGCCGTTCGGGCCGCCCTGCTGCTCCCTGATCCCGCTCTCCTCTGCTACTAACTACTGCTGCATTTTAGTGTTTGAGATTTTCTTCTAATTTAGTTAGTTAGTCTAATTAGTTAGTTTAGTTTAGGCACTAGTTTAGTTAGTTAGTCTAATTAGTTAGTTAGTTAGTTAGTCTAATTAGTTAGTCTAGTTAGTTAGTTAGTTAATTACGTAGTTTAGGCTCCTTGTTTAGGAACTAGTTTAGTTAGTTAGTCTAATTAGTTAGTTTAGTTTAGGCACCATTTACCTGATTAAATGGCCTCCTCCTCTGCTCTGTTGTTTACCCAAATACATGTGCATGGGTTAGTGGTACCTTGACCAGCGGAGTGTTAAAGGCTTCTTGTATTTTTCTGCTGTGTATTTCTACATATGCTCCTTTGCCTTAAACCTCCTCTGCTGCTTGCTGAAATAGTGATTAAGGAGTTATGTTAGTTTTGTTTTGTAACTAGAAGACCAAAGTGTGTTACTCACCTGGGATCTTAACTGTTAATTTTGTAATATTCCTTATATTGAAATCAAACATGATGGTGCTACTTGATATTTTTGAGACATGGCATCTCGCATGACTGAATCAGCAACAAGGGGAGTTGATTCCATTTCTTGGTTTCTGTAAGAATTTAATGGACCTGGGCCTAGTTAAGTATAGGCTTGGGCTTGTGTGTGAATGCTACCGTTGTCCTAGCCATGTATTTTCATAATTGAGCTAAAGATTTAGGGGTAGTATTTCTGATTTTAGATCACCTTTGTTGGATGTATTTTACAGCAGCTGCTGGAATCAAAACAATGCTTGCGGGTTGTCCTGTTAAGTTGAGTGACTCATTAGAGGGCAGATAGAGTCACCCACACCAATTATTGTTTATGAAGAACAAGAATAAACCTGCTGCTGCTGCTGTTATGCCTGTATTCACTGTTGTTGCTGCTGTACTTGTGATGATGTTGTAACTTGTGATGATGCTACTTGTGATCTTCTGAAATGACCCATTGGCGACTTCATTATGCGGGGATAATGATTTTGTAGGTACCCCAAGAGGCGCTTGAGTTTGCTGGAATGTCGATTAACTTTCATTCCAGCAAATTCGGGTACTCCATATATGTCCTATTTTCAGCAAAGGTCATGCTGAAATTTTCCGTGAATTTTAGCATGAATTTGCTAAAAATAGGACATATGGGGTACTTGCGACTAATGCATGGGCCGAGGTATCTTAGTACTTAATTAAGTAGGATCAACTACCTCTTGTGTTATACATATAGAAGTGTGATATCAACTCATAGTTATTACTAATGTCAGTTGCTCGTCATCGATAAACCCTAATCTGGTAGGATGACCTACTAAAAAAGCCCATACCACATATTCTATTTGGATGGCCCTGCTAACCCTTAACCATAAATACTTGAGATGGATGTAGC
Organism: Triticum dicoccoides; assembly: GCF_002162155.2. Classification (NCBI taxonomy): domain Eukaryota; kingdom Viridiplantae; phylum Streptophyta; class Magnoliopsida; order Poales; family Poaceae; genus Triticum; species Triticum dicoccoides. The sequence goes on from NC_041388.1 coordinate 523,010,180, forward strand.
AGGCTTAAAGAAAGAATGTTTTTAGGCCAACTCCACTGGGCCTGGCTGAAAATGCAAAAGTGTGCATGACTAACAATATTCTATTGTAAAGCTAAACAGGAAAGAGGAACCACTCATCCTAATAATTTGCCCTCAAAATTACCACTTCACTTCTTGCTACTGAAAATCTTAGACCATCTCCAGTCACCAATAGCTCAAACACGTTCGAACGGCGTGTTTTCACCACACTGTGGATTATCTTATTGGACCCAACGCAAGAGATGATGTAGTTTTGAATTATGAACGTAGGATATGTCGTCATCGGACAACGAAAGTCTCCCGGGGGAGTGTGGCTGGTGCCACAACGATCGAGGTCTGTGCGACATGCCTCACCTGGACGATGATTTGTGCTTCAGCATTAAGCTCGAGGAGACATTCGAAGTTGAAACGGTACACAACGACGACAAGTGTTATTTTCATAATTAAGCATGACTTCAACTATTTCAACGTGTAATTTTCATCTTCTACAATTCGAGTATAGCTTATCCCATGCCATGCAAGACGCTACGTCTTGGAGAGGATGGATTTTGAAGACCATGAAATTTCTAAAACAAAGAAAATTCACCTAAGGACTCATCACGATGTGGATTTTGAAGTAAATCTATATAATTCTGGGAGCGTAAACTATTTTGGATGCAAAAATTGGGAAGCATTTTGCAAGATGTATGGTTTTGATGAGGGTATGATTGTTACCATGGATCTTGGTGATCCTAAAATCGAGCAAGACAATATGGACATTTGGGTCCTTGTTTATACACCTCCAATTCTACCGGTATGTGAGTTTCTCAAACATAGTTATTAGCTAATTTATATTGTTTATTTCAAAATAGTTGACAGCTTATTTCCATTGACAACTTATTTTCATTGTTCAAAGAATGTGCGGGAGATGGTAGACAAAACCCACTACACCGATGGCTCCGAATTAACAACTTAGAAGGAGAAAAATCATGTGGTTCGATTTTGTACTGACATTGAGAATTACAATATCTACAATCAAACTCCTCAACATTATGGTCAATACGTGCCACTAGTGCATGTGTTCAACTACGGTAACTACCATGGAGATACCCTGGTAAGATTTTTTACTATTACAACATCCGAGCATCTTTTTCATACTTCTAAAACTAGTACATCATTTCTAACTATGAAGTTATTACTATGTTTTTCAACAGATAATCCCAGAGAATTGTGTGCCTCATTTGATGTATCAGAAAGGTAGCCTTAATGTTTTGAACATACAGCCAGGTCATCCTACGAATCTCAACTGTCCATACCAGATTTCTAAAAGAAGTGGAGACATGCAAATCAAATGATGGAAAAAATGTATGGACAGTTGTAAGGAGGTTCTTGGAGGCAAAAGGAAGCGAAGCGTAAGAATTGGAGACAGGATGATCTCCATTCTCCATAATGGAGAGTCAGGGTCTATATTGTTTTATGCTATTTTACCTTAAATAGGGTATTTAGGTCCTGCCTAATACTGATGATCATGTGCTAAGAACAATTAAGTAGGGTTGGTTCGATGACTATCAAGATGATGATCGTATGACTTGTTATTAATAACGAGTAGAAGTTGTATGATGATGATTAGTGGGACTTGTTAGGATTAGTATAACTTCCGACAAACTCTCTACTCACGGTCTTGAGACTTGTAATGTTCTATCTTTGTTCAGTCTTTTGAATTCAGAGACTAATATGATGAATTGTATTCGGAGACTAATCTTTTATTGTATTCGATGAATCTGCTGTTTATATGTCGTGCTCTCTATATAATGTGCAGTAATACGTTTTGTAACCTGTGCAAATATCAGAAAAAATCCCTAATATTCATACTAGTGGCGTACCACTCAGCACACTAATGGCGCACAGCAAAAAGGACTCTAATGGTGCATCATCCACTAGTGCGCCATTAGTATGCCAAAGCAGATGGGTAAATATGGCCCCCTGGGAGGCATATTAATGGAGCACCATGGGCTATACTAATGGCGCATTGCATGGTGCGCCATTAATATACCAAATACTACTGGCGCACCACAGGTGCGCCATTAGTATACCAAATACTAATGGTGTGATACTAGTGGCACACCAGTAGTGCGCCATTAGTAGGCAAAACAGGTGCGCCACTAGTAGGCCTTTTCCTAGTAGTGGACCTAGGGCATTTGAGGAATCCCATTGTTGGAATATACAAGCCAAGTTCTATAATGAAAAGTTCCCACTAGTATATGAAAGTGACAAAACAAAAGACTCTCTATCATGAAGATTACGGTGCTACTTTGAAGCACAAGTGTCGTAAAAAGGATAGTAACATTGTCCCTTCTCTCTTTTTCTCTCATTTTTTTGGGCCTTCTCTTTTTATGGCCTTTCTCCTTTTTCCTCACTTGGGACAATGCTCTAGAAAATGATGATCATCACACTTCTATTAATTTACAACTGAATGATTACAACTCGATACTAGAAAAAAGTATGACTCTATATGAATGCCTCCGGCAGTGTACCGGGATATGCAACGAACCAAGAGTGACATGTATGAAAGGATTATGAATGGTGGCTTTGCCACAAATACTATGTCAAGTACATGATCATGCAAAGCAATATGACAATGATGAACGTGTCATGATAAACGGAACAGTGGAAAGTTGCATGGCAATATATATCGAAATGGCTATGGAAATGTCATAATAGGTAGGTATGGTGGCTGTTTTGAGGAATATATAAGGAGGTTTATGTGTGAAAGAGCATATCATATCAAGGGGTTTGGATGCACGGGCGAAGTTTGCACCAACTCTCAATGTGAGAAAGGGCAATGCACGGTACCGAAGAGGCTATCAATGATGGAAGGGTGAGAGTGCGTATAATCCATGGACTCAATATTAGTCATAAAGAACTCACATACTTATTGCAAAAATCTACAAGTCATCAAAAACCAAGCACTACACGCATGCTCCTAGAGGGATATATTGGTAGGAAAAGACCATCGCTCATCCCCGACCGCCACTCATAAGGAGGACACTCAAAGAACACCTCATGTTTCAAATTTGTTACATAACATTTACCATACGTGCATGCTACGGGACTTGCAAACTTCAACAAAAGTATTTTTCAAATTCACAACTACTCAACTAGCACAACTTTGATATCACTACCTCCATGTCTCAAAACAATCATCAAGCATCAAACTTCTCTTAGTATTCAACACACTCATAAGAAAGTTTCTACTAGTCTTGAATACCTAGCATATTAGAATTATTTAAGTAAATTACCATGCTATTTAAGACTCTCAAAATAATCTAAGTGAAGAATGATAGAATAATAGTTTCTATAAAACAAAACCACCACCGTGCTCTAAAAGATATAAGTGAAGTACTAGAGCAAAACTATATAACTCAAAAGATATAAGTGAAGCACATAGAGTATTCTAATAATGTTCGAATCATGTGTGTTTCTATCAAAAGGTGTGTACAGCAAGGATGATTGTGGTAAACTAAAAAGCAAAGACTCAAATCATACAAGACGCTTCAAGCAAAACACATATCATGTGGCGAATAAAACTATAGGTCCAAGTAAAGTTACCGATGGAAGTAGACAAAAGAGGGGATGCCTTCCGGGGCATCCCCAAGCTTTGGCTTTTAGGTGTCCTTATATTATATTGGCATTCCATGGGCATCCCCAAGCTTAGGCTCTTGCCACTCCTTGTTCCATAATCCATCAAATCTTTCACCCAAAAACTTGAAAACTTCACAACACAAAACTTAAAGTAGAAAATCTGGTGAGCTCCGTTAGCGAAAGAAAACAAAACACCACTTCAAGGTACTGTAATGAACTCATTCTTTATTTATATTGGTGTTAAACCTACTGTATTGAAAATTCTCTATGGTTTATAAACTATTTTACTAGCCATAGATTCATCAAAATAATCAAACAACACACGAAAAATAGAATCTGTCAAAAACAGAACAGTCTGTAGTAATCTGTATCTAACGCAAGATCTCGAACCCCAAAAATTCTGAAATAAATTGCTGGACGTGAGAAATTTATCTGTTAATCATGTTCAAAAATAATTAACTAAATATCACCTTTCAAATTAAAATGGCAGCAATTCTCGTGAGCGCTAAAGTTTCTGTTTTTTACAGCAACATTAAAAAGACTTTCCCCAAGTCTTCCCAACGGTTCTACTTTGCACAAACACTAATTAAACAAAAAAAAAACAAAAAAACAGAGGATAGATAAACTATTTAGTACTAAACAGGAGCAAAAATCAAGGAATAAAAATAAAATTGGGTTGCCTCCCAACAAGCGCTATTGTTTAATGCCCCCAGCTAGGCACAAAAGCAAGGATAGATCTAGGTATTGCCATAATAGTAAGATAGATCATTAAAGCTCATTTCATATTCTCTACGTTTGGCAGCAAGTTTTATTTGAGGCAAGTAAAATGGCTAAATTTAATGGTACAAAAGTCCCCAAGATCAACTTTGGGAGGTATAGGTTCCTTTCTTGGCCCTTCGTATTGCACAACCAATTCATCATTGTAAGCATTGTTTTGACAGAACTTTGTGAGCCTATATTCAAGAGAATATCCTAGTTCATTATTTCGAATAGCCAAATCATCATTAATTTCAGAAGTTCTATCAACTAGAACAATGGTAGGAACCCTTTTTCTAAGATTTTCATTGAAAGCAACATAGTCTAGAGATTGAAAACACATTATTTCTTCTTGATCAAAAAGGATAGCCTCTATGGGAGGACGGCAAGCATCCACCCTATAATGCGCAAAGATTTCTTTGGCCTCTTTTATTATGAATCTAACCTCATGAGCCAAAAAGATAGTAGCGGCACGCTTAACAGAAGAATGCTCAATATTAGAAAATTCTAGGAAAATCCTTTGTATGCAAGGGTGCATGTGCATAAATTGCCTTTCAAATTCAACTACAAGCATGGAAATAGTGTCCGCAAGACTACTAGTTCTATGAAGGATAGAACTGCCCATAGAAGGCAAAGCACCGATGCAAGTAAAGAAATCTTGGATAACTCCTTTTACAATAATATTACCACTACCAATACGGAATTTTTTTGTATGTAAGATAGGGGGTTCTTCAGCAGGAGCATGAAAAATTTTCATGATATTATTGTCTATATCGACAATAATTTCCCTAGTTTCAGACATAACGGCAGAAAATGCAAGGGGTATAAAAAAGAGGCAAATAGAGAAAGAGAGGGAGGATAGAGAGAGAGAGGGCGAATAAAACGGCAAGGGTGAAGTGGGGGAGAGGAAAACGAGAGGCAAATGGAAAATAATGTGATGCGGGAGATAATGGTTTTGTGATGGGTACTTGGTATGTTGACTTTTGCGTAGACCTCCCTGGCAACGGCGCCAGAAATCCTTCTTTCTACCTCTTGAGCACTTGCGTTGGTTATCCCTTGAAGAGGAAAGGGTAATGCAGCAAAGTAGCGTAAGTATTTCCCTCAGTTTTTGAGAACCAAGGTGTCAATCCAGTAGGAGGCCATGCACGAGTCCCTCGCACCTACACAAACAAATAAATCCTCGCAACGAACGCGATAAGGGGTTGTCAATCCCTACACGGCCACTTACGAGAGTGAGATTTGATAGATATGGTAAGATAATATTTTTGGTATTTTTATGATAAAGATGCAAAGTAAAATAAAAGGCAAAGGAAATAAATAAGTATTGGAAGATTAATATGATAGAAGATAGACCCGGGGGCCATAGGTTTCACTAGTGGCTTCTCTCGAGAGCATAAGTATTCACGGTGGGTAGACAAATTACTGTTGAGCAATTGACAAAATTGAGCATAGTTATGAGAATATCTAGGTATGATCATGTATATAGGCATCACGTTTGAGACAAGTAGACCGACTCCTGCCTGCATCTACTACTATTACTCCACACATCGACCACTATCCAGCATGCATCTAGAGTATTAAGTTCAAGAGAACAGAGTAACACTTTAAGCAAGATGACATGATGTAGAGAGATAAACTCATGCAATATGATGAAAACCCAATCTTGTTATCCTCGATGGCAACAATACAATGCGTGCCTTGTTGCCCCTACTGTCACTCGGAAAGGACACCGCAAGATTGAACCCAAAGTTAAGCACTTCTGCCATTGCTAGAAAGATCAATCTAGTAGGCCAAACCAAACTGATAATTCGAAGAGACTTGCAAAGATAACAAATCATACATAAAAGAATTCAGAGAAGATTCAAATATTGTTCATAGATAAACTTCATCATAAACCCACAATTCATCGGTCTCAACAAACACACCGCAAAAGAAGGTTACATCGAATTGATCTCGAAAGGAGAGGGGGGAATTTTGTATTGATATCCAAAAGAGAGAAGAAGCCATCTAGCTAATAACTATGGACCCGTAGGTCTGAGGTAAACTACTCACACTTCATTGGAAGGGCTATGGTCTTAGGGTTTTGGGATCTCGTGGATACAGAAAGTTACG
>NC_041388.1:523017180-523018701 GCF_002162155.2 Triticum dicoccoides
TGGAGGGCGCGCCTGGGGGGGGGGGTAGGCGCGCCCCCTACCTCGTGGCCTCCTGGTTGATGTCTTGACGTAGGGTCCAAGTCCTCTGGATCATGTTCGTTCCAAAAATCACGTTACCGAAGGTTTCATTCCGTTTGGACTCTGTTTGATATTCTTTTTCTGCGAAACCCTAAAATAGGAAAAAAAAACAGCAATTCTAGGCTGGACCTCCAGTTAGTAGGTTAGTACCAAAAATAATATAAAAGTGTATAATAAATCCCAATAATGTCCAAAATAGAATATAATATAGCATGGAACAATCAAAACTTATATATACATTGGAGATGTATAAGTAATCATCTTGAGTGGCCATCTTTATCATCCCGGCGGCCACCATGATGAGGAGGGAGTAGTCCACCCTCGGGGCTGAGGGTTTGTTCCAGTAGCTATGTGTTTTATCTCTCTCTCTCTCTCGTGATCTATATCATGGGCTTTGTTAATATAGTCGGATCATATGGTGTTTTCCCTCTCTATCTTGTTGTGATGAATTGAGTTTTTCCCTTTGAGATCTCGTTCTTATCGGATTGAATACTTTTATGGATTTGAGAACACTTGATATATGTCTTGCAATTGAATACTCCTGGTGACAATGGGGTATCATATTGATTCACTTGATATATGTTTCGGCACTCAACTTGCGGATTCCCGTGGTGACATTGGGGTAATCTATGCATAGGGGTTGATGCACATTCTTGTCCTTGTTTCTCCAGTAGAAATCTTGGGGCAGTCTTTGTAGTTCTTTGTGTGGATTGAGTATTACGAATATGAATATGCTTTGGTGTTATTCTAGTACGAACTTTAGGATAGATCTAACGGAAAAAAATTGCTTTGCGTTATTTTAGTACGAACTCTTGAATAGATTGAACGGAAAGAATAGCTTTGAGGTGGTTTAGTACCCTACAAACAATTCCTATGTTATTTTTCTACGCTAATAGGTACTTGGGAGTAATTCTTCATTGCACTTTGAGGGATAATCATATGATCCAACTATGTTAGCATTGTTGAGAGATTGCACTAGCGAAAGTATGGACCCTAGGACTCATTTTTAGGCATTGCAATACCATTTTTGTGCCCTTTACTAATTGCTACCTTACTTTTTTTATTTATTCAGATTACAAAAAGATATTTCTACCATCCATATTGCACTTTTATCACCATAGCTTCGCCGAACTAGTGCACCTGTACAATTTGCCATTGTATTGGGTGTGTTGGGGACACAAGAGATTTCTTGTATTTGATTGCAAGGTCGTTTGAGAGAGACCATCATCATCCTCCACCTCTCATGGATTGATAAACCTTAGGTCATCCACTAGAGGGAAAATTGCTACTATCCTACAAAACTCTGCGCTTGGAGGCCCAACACGTGTCTACAAGAATAAAGTTACGTAGTAGACATCAAGGCACCTAGTTGTCGGGGCGGCGGGGCGGCGAGGGCATCGGGGCATTGGAGTGAGAGACCGCGGGGTGCCGTGCGCAACGTGA
>NC_041388.1:523019017-523024097 GCF_002162155.2 Triticum dicoccoides
TGGTGGTCGGGGGCTACGGGATCGTTGGGGGTCGGGGGCAGTGGCTGTCGGCTGCGGGGCAAGCCGGCACGCGGGCGGCGTGGATGTGGTGAAGGGAAGAGAGAGGGGTGGGGTGCAGGGCCGACCATTTTTTAGTTAGGTTTAATTTCTTTGTCGTCTGCTAGTAGACGGCAAAGAGCGTAGCTAGTGGGGTGGGGCAGGGGGAAACGACCGTTAGGTTAGCTATTCTCTTTGCCGTCTTCTAGCAGACAACAAAGAAAGTGGCCGTTAGGTGGTACTCGTGGGTGGGCCACCCTCCCTCTTTGCCATCTGCTAGCAGACGGCAAAGATTCTATCTCATCCGCTAGCGGATGGCAAACATGATCTTTGCCGTCATTTTTGTGTAAGTTTATGGCAAAGACCTTCTTTGCCGTCAGTTGGTTGACGGCAAAAATCCTGATTCTAGTAGTGAGAAGAGATTTGTGATATGTCTCCATCGTATCTACTTTTCCAAACACTTTTTCCCTTGTTTTGGACTCTACCTTGCATGATTTGAATGGAACTAACCCGGACTGATGTTGTTTTCAGCAGAATTGCCAGTGTGTTTTTTTGTGCAGAAATAAAAATTCTCGGAATGACCTGAAAATCACGGTGATTATTTTTGGAATATATAAAAAATACTGGAAGAAGAATCCACGACAGGGGGCCCACACCCTGTCCACGAGGGTGGGGGGCGCGCCAACCCCCCTGGGTGCACCCCCTGCCTCGTGGGCCCCCTGACGCTCCACCGACCTCAACTCCAACTCCACATATTCATGTTCGGGGAGAAAAAAATCAGAGAGAAGGATTCATCATGTTTTACGATACGGAGCTGCCACCAAAACCTAAACTCTCTCAGGAGGGCTGATCGGGAGTCCGTTCGGGGCTCCGGAGAGGGGAATCCGTCGCCATCGTCATCATCAACCTTCCTCCATCACCAATTTCATGATGCTCACCATCGTGTGTGAGTAATTCCATCAAAGGCTTGCTGGACGGTGATGGGTTGGATGAGATTTATCATGTAATCGAGGTAGTTTTGTTAGGATTTGATCCCTAGTATCCACTATGTTCCGAGTTTGATGTTGCTATGACTTTGCTATGCTTAATGCTTGACACTAGGGCCTGAGTGCCATGATTTCAGATCTGAACCTATTATGTTTTCATGAATATCTGTGAGTCTTGATCCTATCTTGCAAGTCTATATTCACCTATTATGTGTTATGATCCGTTAACCCCGAAGTGACAATAATCGGGACCATTACTGGTGATGACCGTAGTTTGAGGAGTTCATGTATTCACTATGTGTTAATGCTTTGGTTCGGTACTCTTTTAAAAGGAGGCATTAATATCCCTTAGTTTCCAATAGGACCCCGCTGCCACGGGAGGGTAGGACAAAAGTCATGCAAGTTCTTTTCCATAAGAACGTATGACTATATTCGGAATACATGCCTACATTACATTGATGAACTGGAGCTAGTTCTGTGTCACCCTATGTTATAACGGTTCCATGATTGATTGCATCCGACATAATTCTCCATCACCGATACACTGCCTACGAGCTTTTCATATGTTGTTCTTCGCTTATTTACTTTTCCGTTTCTATTGTTACAATCACTATAAACCCAAAAATATTACTTTTGCTACCGTTACCAGTGCTATCATATTACTTTGCTACTAAATACCTTGCCGCAGATATTAAGTTTCCAGGTGTGGTTGAATTAACAACTCAGCTGCTAATACTTGAGAATGTTCTTTGGCTCCCCTTGTGTCGAATCAATAAATTTGGGTTAATATTCTACCCTCGAAAACTGTTGCGATCCCCTAGACTTGTGGGTTATCAATACTATTTTCTAGCGACGTTGCCGGGGAGCATTGCTCTATTCTTTGAGTCACTTGGGAATTATAACTTCTTATCACTATGAAGAACTTGAAAGATCAAGAACCAAGATTTTTCCGTCAACTACAAGGGGAGGTAAGGAACTGCCATCTAGCTCTGCACTTGATTCACCTTCTGTTTTGAGTAAACTTGTGACACCTACACATGCTATTGATTCCGATAGCTCCAATGTTATTGATGATGCCACTTCTGCTTTGCATGATGCTTATGATGAAACTACTTCTATGCTTGATACTACTGTGCCATTAGGTGAATTTCTTGATGAATAACTTGTTAGGGCTAGGGAGAATGAAATTATTGAAACTGATAATATTGATGAAAGTGATGATGAAGATTATCCCCCTAGATATGAATTGCCTATTGTCCCTGAGGGTTATGTTATGGATGAAGAAACTGCTACAGACTTTCTTGCTTGCAATGATAGATCTGATCTTAAGAAATTATTATCTAAGCTTAAAGAAAAGTTTTTGAATGCTAGAATGAAATATGACCCTGCTTTTGCTACTTCACATATCTTTATTACTGATAAGGATTATGATTTCTCTATCGATCCTGAGTTAATTACTTTGGTTGAATCTGATCCTTTTTATGTCTATGAATCTGAAACTGTTGTGGCACATCTTACTAAATTAAATGAGATAGCCACCCTCTTTACACGTGAAGAGAACACTCGCTATTACTTTATCCTAAAGTTGTTTCCATTCTCATTAAAGGGTGATGCTAAAACATGGTTTAATTCTCTTGATCCTGGTTGTGTGCGTAGTTCCTAGGATACGATTTATTACTTCTCTACTAAATATTTCCCCGCTCATAAGAAACAAGCTGCCTTAAGGGAAATATATAATTTTGTGTAAATCGAAGAAGAGGGGCTCCCACAAGCTTGGGGGAGGCTTCTCCAATTACTTAATGCTTTGCCTGATCATCCTCTTAAGAAAAATGAAATACTTGATATATTTTATAATGGACTAACCGACGCTTCCAGAGATTACCTGGATATTTGTGGTGGTTGTATTTTCAGGGAAAGAACCATTGATCAAGCCAAATTGATATTGAATAATATGTTGACAGATGAAAAAAATTGGACACTTCCTGAACCAACTCCTAAGACAACTCCGAAGAAAAGGGGTATTCTATTTCTCAGTCCTGAAGATATGGAAGAGGCAAAGAAATCTATGAAAGAAAAAGGTATTGAAGCTGAAGATGTTAAGAATTTACCACCTATTGAAGAAATACATTGTCTTAATTTGCCGTCTGTTGAAGAAATACATGGTCTTGATAACCCGACACAGGTAGTAAAGGTAAATTCTCTCCATAGATTGCATAAATGCGAAATCCCATTTAGTAAGTTTGCTAGTCAATGCTTGGATGAGTTTGATGACTTTATGGTTAAGCAAGAAAACTTCAATGCTTATGTTGGTAGACAGTTGAAACACAATGCTGATATGCTTGAACACTTGAGTGATTATATGGCTAGAGTTAAAGGTGAACTTAAACTTATTAGTAAACATGCTTCTATGGTTACCACTCAAGTAGAACAAGTGCTTAAAGCTCAGAATGATTTTCTCAATGAATTAAATAATAAGAAAAATGATAATGTTGTTAGAGTTATGACTAGAGGGGGTAAAATGACTCAGGAACCTTTGTATCCTGAGGGCCATCCCAAGAGAATTGAGCAAGGTTCTCAGAGAACTAATTTTGATGCACCTAGTTCTTCCAAAAGGAAGAAAAAGAAAAATGATAGGACTTTGCATGCTTCTAGTGCACCTGTTGTTGACACACCTGAGAATCCCAATGATATTTCTATTTCTGATGCTGAAACACAATCTGGTTATGAACATGAACCTAGTGATAATGTTAATGATGATGTTCATGTTGATGCTCAACCTAGTAATGATAATGATGTAGAAATTGAACCTGTTGTTGACCTTGATAACCCACAATCAAAGAATCAATATTATGATAAGAGAGACTTTCTTGCTAGGAAGCACGGTAAGGAAATAGAACCATGGGTTCAGAAACCCATGCCTTTTCCTCCTAAAGCATCCAAGAAAAAGGATGGTGAGGATTTTGAGCGCTTTGACCGATATGCATTTATGTGATCTATCTTTTTGCGTAAGCGTTTGACCAATATGCTTAAAATGAATCCTTATGCTAAGTACATGAAAGATATTGTTACAAATAAAAGAAAGATACCAGAAGCTGAAATTTCCACCATGCTTGCTAATTACACTTTCAAGGGTGGAATACCAAAGAAACTAGGAGATCCAGGAGTACCAACTATACCATGCTCCATAAAAAGAAACTATGTTAAAACTGCTTTATGTGATCTTGGAGCCGGTGTTAGTGTTATGCCTCTATCTTTATGTAACACCCCGGATATGATTTACTTCATATGTAATCCAACTCTTGCCATTTCCGGCGTTAAGTTATTTTATTTTCTCGGGTTTGGGGTTTTGTCTCTGTGTGTTGTTGTCGTTGTCTTGCATCTCATATCATGTCATCATGTGCATTGCATTTGCATACGTGTTCGTCTCATGCATCCGAGCATTTTCCCCGTTGTCCGTTTTGCATTCCGGCGCTCCGTTCTCCTCCGGTGGTCATTTCTACCTTTCTTTCGTGTGTGGGGATTAAACATTTCTAGATTGGAACGAGACTTGCCAAGCGGCCTTGGTTTACTACCGGTAGACCGCCTGTCAAGTTTCGTACCATTTGGACTTTGTTTGATGCTCCAACGGTTATCCGAGGGACCGAAAAGGCCTTGTGTGTGTTGCAGCCCAACACCCCTCCAATTTGGCCCAAAACCCACCAAAACCCTCTCCATCATCTAGAGCATTCGATCACGATCGCGTGGCGGAAAACCGCACCTCATTTGGACACTCCTAGCTCCCTCTACCTCTATATATAGACCCCTCCTCAAAATTCCGGATCCCCTTCTTCAAAACCCTAAAAATCTGCTCCCCTCGCTGCCGGATGTGTCCGAATCGGGACGGACACGTCCACCCGCCGCCACCGACCAACGGGCCGCTGCCACGTGTCCCCGGGGGACCACACCGCCGCCGCCACCGACGCGGGCCCGTAGGCCCAGCGCCGCCCCCCTTCCTCCGCCGCCCGGGCCAGGGGAGCCCCGCGGTCCAACCGGCCTCCGCCGCCGCCCGCCTCCTTCCC
>NC_041388.1:523024573-523038203 GCF_002162155.2 Triticum dicoccoides
GGCCGCGCCGCCGCATGCCCCGGCGAGCTCCGGCCGCCCTCCGCCCCGGCTTCCTCTCCGTCTCCGGCAAGTCCGACTCCGTCCACTTTGGCGGCCAACTCCATCTCCGGCGAGCTCGAGACGAACCTCGGGAAGCGTGCAGATCTCAGATCCAAAACATCTCGGTTGACTTTTTGCCCCGAAACCCTAACTAAATTCCCATGTTCGTCGTGCCGTAACTTTGCATCCGTAGCTCCGTTTTGGGCATATAGCATATCAAAATGTTCATCTCAGGGAGTATCATTTCACCTCACTGCATCATTTTCATTTGAGTTCATCTTGATGCCCGAAATGCTGTTGGAAGAATGCTATTTGAGATAATTGTCAGATCTGCTGCTCCAATTAGATATTTGTCATTTTTCCATGATTATTGTGTGCATGATATGCCCCTGAGCTCTACATGAGTTTTTTTATATGTTTTGCCATCTTTCTAGAGGTGCAACCCATGTATTTTTATGATGTGTGTGGTGACAAGCACAAGCTTGCAAAGTGGTGCATTCGTTAATGCTGATTTCAGGGACTTAGCAATTCCACTAAGTCCTTGATCTGTTTATTTCGATATGCCATATGTTCATGTTGTTTCCTAGTGATCCGTGCCTCTTTTGAGGATGATCAGTAAGGATGATTTGTTAATCTTGTAGTTCTCTATCCATCCATGTCTTTGTTTGCAATTATGGAGCAAGCTAGGTTGAGTAAATCAAGCTCTACTTTTGCTATTTCGTGAAATCTGGGCAAATTGTCTACTTGTTAGTGATTTTGCCGAGGATGTTGTAGTTGATCCATGCATGCTATGTTATTGTTGGGTGTATCCTTAGATTGTCATGACATGCTCTGTAGTGAGTGCATCGAGCTCGTAAACATACCTACTTGATATCTGATTTTGCATGCTCCAGTTTTCACTAAGTCTGAGAACTGATTATGTTTTTGCCATGTTCACAAGCTTGCAAATGTATTTTCTGATCCCTTTTGGCTCAAGGTCACTAAGGGACTTTTGTTAACCTCTTTGAGTAGCTCCATGCCATTCTTTACTTTGCCATGTTCACGCCCTGTAGCATATAGTTTTCATGCTCCAAAGTGTGCTACCTGATCTGAAATTCCAGACAAGTGTTTACCAAATGCATTTTTGCCATGCTTGTTTGAACCTGTTAATGGATGAATTGGCCGTAGCTCAGTGTTCATATTTTGTTAAGCATCATGAAAGGATCCCTGCCATGTATTTTGTTGCCATATTTGAGTGCTGTAGCATGTTCATCTTGTTGCATTTAGATGGCTGCTTGCTGTATATCGCAGACCGGTGCCATATTTGAATTGCTTGCCATTTCCAAACTATGACTCCGATTCCGGTGATTTTTATATCGTTTTCAAGCGATTTCATCTCACCTTTCCAGTGGAACACTTGGATCTCCAAGTTGAGGCCAGGTTCATTCATTTCTTGTCAAATCTTGCATATGCATCGCATATCGCATCCCGCATAGCATACTATGTTTGCATCATGTGTTTGAGTTTGCACGTGGTTTATTGTGTTCCGTTTGCTTGGTTGTCTTGTTTGGGTAGAGCCGGGAGACGAGTTCGCTAACGAGGAGCCCGTTGAGTTTGCTTTCGAGGATCCAGTCAACTCTGACAAATTTGCAGGCAAGATGATCATACCCTCGAAATCACATCTATCTTTGCTTTGCTAGATGCTCGCTCTTTTGCTCTGCCTATGCTACGATGCCTACCACTTGCTTATCATGCCTTCCGAATTGCCATGTCAAACCTCTAACCCACCATGTCCTAGCAAACCGTTGATTGGCTATGTTACCGCTTTGCTCAGCCCCTCTTATAGCGTTGTTAGTTGCAGGTGAAGATTGTAGACCGTTCCTTGTTGGAACATTATTTACTTGTTGGGATATCATTATATTATCTGGTTATCTTAATGCGTCTATATACTTGGTAAAGGGTGGAAGGCTCGGCCTCTCGCCTAGTGTTTTGTTCCACTCTTGCCGCCCTAGTTTCCATCATATCGGTGTTATGTTCTCGGATTTTGCGTTCCTTACGCGGTTGGGTTATAATGGGAACCCCTTGATAGTTCACCTTGAATAAAGCTTTTCCAGCAATGCCCAACCTTGGTTTTACCATTTTCCACCTAGCCTCTTTTCCCTTGGGTTTCCCGAGCCCGAGGGTCATCTTATTTTAAACCCCCCGGGCCAGTGCTCCTCTGAGTATTGGTCCAACTCGTCAGCCGCCGGTGGCGACCAGGGGCAACTCTGGGCTGGCCTACCGGATGTTTAGACAATCTAAGTGTGCCCTGAGAACGAGATATGTGCAGCTCCTATCGGGATTTGTCGGCACATTCGGGCGGTGTTGCTGGATTTGTTTTAACTTGTCGAAGTGTCTTGTAGAACCGGGATACCGAGTATATCGGAATGTCTCGGGAGGAGGTCTATTCCTTCGTTGACCGTGAGAGCTTGTCATGGGCTAAGTTGGGACTCCCCTGCAAGGATTTGAACTTTCGAAAGCCGTGCCCGCGGTTATCGGCAGATGGGAATTTGTTAATGTCTGGTTGTAGATAACTTGAACCTTAACTTAATTAAAATAAATCAACTGTGTGAGTTACTGTGATGGTCTCTTCTCGGCGGAGTCCGGGAAGCGAACACGGTGTTGGAGTAATGCTTGCCGCAGGTTGCTCTCTAGTTATTCGTTCGCGCTTTGCCTTCTCTTCTCGCTCTCTTTTGCGAACAGGTTAGCCACCATATATGCTAGTTGCTTGCTGCAGCTCCACACATTTTACCTTGTCTTTCCTATAAGATTAAATAGTCTTGATCACGAGGGTGCGAGATTGTTGAGTCCCTGTGGCTCACAGATTACTTCCAAACCAGATGCAGGACCTGATGACTCCGTCCCAGATGACGCGCTTGAGCTCAAGTGGGAGTTCGACGAGGACTCACGCCGTTACTATGTGTCTTTCCCTGATGATCAGTAGTGGTGCCCGATTGGGGCGATCGGGACCGTGTCGCATGTTGGGTTGATCTTTATTTTGGCGCCGTAGTCGGGCCATGAGTGTTTGGATGATATAATATTATTTATATTATATGGGATGTTGTGATGATTGCCTAACTTGCGACATTGCTTTCAATGCGGTTATGCCTCTAAGTCGTGCTTCGACACATAGGAGATATAGCCGCATCGAGGGCGTTACAAGTTGGTATCAGAGCCTTCCCCGACCTTAGGAGCCCCCACTGATTGATCATTTTCAGCAGCCGTTGTTGAGTCTACAAAAATGTTTTGAGTCATTTAGGAATTATATATCGGAGAGTTTAGGAATTCTTTTTACTCCCCAGTCTCCTCATCGCTCTGGCAAGGCATCCCGACGTAGAGTTTTGACTCTTCTCTTCTCAAATTTCACTAAAAAAAATTTAGGATCACGCGGCTATCTTGGAATCGTTTCGATGGTTTTGTGACGAGAACATTGTTCTTGGTGCCTCCTGTCGTTAGGGGTTGTGGCAGTGTCCCGGGGAGTTGAGCTCCGAGGTGTTGTCGTCACAATTTTATCGTTGCAATTCTGGAATACCTGAGTTTAGTACACCTACATCGAAAATCTCTTTTATGCAGTTCGTTGGTGAGATAACCTCGACGCCACCCAGTACTGGGGCGGGAGTTCGGGAGTATTTCCATAACTTGTATAATGGATGCTTTTCGAAGGTTGAGGTAGATAGTTTCCGAAGTTTTTCTCGGTTATGTGTTGAAGGATGGATAGAGCTGGATGTAGGATTTGCTAGATTTGGGTGAGATATTATGCTTCCCCTGTATCCCCAACACCTCATTGCATAACCGGAAAGGTTCGGGAGTTTCATAGGTGGGAATTCTTGTAGCTCTAGTTCTTCTTCCACGGATATTTGGTTTGGGATTGGGATTTCTTACCGAGTATTCGTTCTTGATCCGTACCTTGTTGATTTATTCCTCTACCTAAATTCTAAGTGGCTTCTCAATTTATGGATATGTGACCATTTCAAGTGGAATGCATTCGTTCATTTTGTTCGGATGTGAAGACTATATGTTGCAATTTTCATTCCGTTGGATTCAGCTTTAATATTTGTCTATCAATGTGCTAATGGATGTCAACCTCTTCAGGATGGCTCCTCCAACGCGCACGACTCCGAATCCTGATCCGCCACCACCTCCACCTCCTCCGGAGGCATGGCAAGATATGATGGCCGCAACCAATGCAAACACGCAGTTGATCATGAAAATTCTTCAAGGGCGCAATCAAGCGAACCAAGGCAACCAAGGCAACAATCAGAATCACTATGCTACACTCAACCAGTTCCTTGCAAATCAGTGAAAGACCTTCAGCAATTGTGTTGAGGCAACTGATGCTGACGATTGGCTAGTGGACTTGTGCAAGCATTTTCAGTGCAGTAACGTCAGGCCTAAGGACTTTGTCAAGTTCACTTCCTTCCAACTCAAAGACCAAGCTGCAGAGTGGTTCCAGCAGTACAAAAATTCCAGAGGAGGCCGTGTGATTACCTGGGATGAATTCCGTCAAGATTTCAAAGCTCATCATATTCCTCAGAGCGGGGTTGAAAGCAAGCGTGAGGAATTCTGCAACCTGAAGCAAGGCTCCTTGTCTGTGTATGACTACAACAAGTTGTTTCAGAAGCTCGCCCGCTTTGCTAAGCAGGATGTCCCTGATGAGAAGAGCATGATATACCAGTTCAGGGGTGGTCTCAGAGAAGAAATCCAGCTAGCTCTTGTTCTCTTTGAGCCCTTGAGGTATAATGAGTTCTACAACATGGCATTGAAGCAAGAGGCTGCTCAACTGAAGTGTGATGCTTCCAAGAAGCGAGTCAGAGATGCTACTCCTTCTTCCTCTACTCAAGAGGCCAAGCAGCAGAAGTATTGGCTTCCTCCTCCTCCGTTCCGTCAGCCATATCAGCAGAAGAGCAAAGGTGGCAGTGGATCTTCCCACCCACCCAACCATGGCTTTCAGAACAAGACTTCGTCTCAAGCTCCAAGATCGAGTGCTCCGTATCACCGTCCGCTTTCAAAGGTCATGTGAAACAAGTGCCAACAGAAGGGCCACTATGCAAACAAGTGCTTCAACCAGAGGCGCCTCCCTCCCCCTCCTCCCGTGAGATCGGCAAGTACAGCTGTGGTCAAGCATAACCCCAAGTCTGCCAAGGTCAACTTGATGAATGCAGCTCAGGCAGAGGACTCGTCATATGTCATCATGGGTAACCTTCCTGTTAATGATATTCCTGCAAAAGTTCTTTTTGACACTGGTGCATCGCATTATTGCATCTCGACACCATTTGTTTCTAAGCATGAGTTGCCTTTACAAGATTTGCCTAGACAGTTATTTGTTGTTTCTCCGGGTAAATTCATGAATGCAGGCGCTATGGCCCTGGATGTTACTATCACGTTGGGCGACTACAAGTTCCTTTCTTCTCCGGTGGTTCTTGGTAACTCGGATATTGATCTTATTCTCGGAATGGATTGGCTTTCTAAGCACAAGGCTCAGCTTGATTGTGCAGCCAGGCAGATTCAATTGACTCATTCGTCTGAGGATGTAATTGTCTTTGCCGCTCGCGATGATACAATCCGTCTGTTTTCTCTCAATGAGAAGGGTGAACTGGATGCTATCTCGCAGATTCCAGTCGTTTGCGGATATCAAGACGTCTTTCCAGAAGAGCTTCTAGGAATGCCTCTGCACCGGCCAGTTGAATTCGTCATCGATCTTGAGCCTGGCACGGAACCTGTGTGCAAGCATCCTTACAAGCTCAGACCTGAAGAGTTGAAGGAGCTGAAGAAGCAACTCGATATTCAAGAACGAATGGGTCTCATCCGACCTAGTTCTTCTCTATGGGGTTGTGGTGTTCTTTTTGTGAAGAAGAAGGATGGAATGGACCGACTTTGTGTTGATTACCATCCATTGAACAAGAACACTATCAAGAACAAATACCCACTTCCCAACATCAACGAGCTGTTCGAACAACTCAAAGGTGCCCAAGTATTCTCCAAGCTTGATCTCCGTATGGGCTATCATCAGATCCGAATTCGTGAGCAAGATATTCCCAAGACGGCCTTCAGGACAAGCTATTGTTCATATGAATACACTGTCATGTCTTTTGGCCTCGTCAACGCTCCTCTGACTTTCTCTCGCATGATGAACTTCATCTTCAACGCCTACACCAATGACTTCGTTTTGGTCTATCTCGACGACATTCTGGTATTTTCGACGAACAAGGAAGATCATGCCAAGAGCTTGCGTTTGGTACTCGATAAGCTCAGGGAACACCAGTTCTACGCCAAGTTCTCCAAGTGCGAATTTTGGCTCGATGAGGTTCTTTATCTTGGTCATATCATCTCTGACAAGGGCATTGCGGTGAATCCTGAGAAGGTGAATACACTGTCATGTCTTTTGGCCTCGTCAACGCTCCTCTGACTTTCTCTCGCATGATGAACTTCATCTTCAACGCCTACACCACTGACTTCGTTTTGGTCTATCTCGACGACATTCTGGTATTTTCGACGAACAAGGAAGATCATGCCAAGAGCTTGCTTTTGGTACTCGATAAGCTCAGGGAACACTAGTTCTACGCCAAGTTCTCCAAGTGCGAATTTTGGCTCGATGAGGTTCTTTATCTTGGTCATATCATCTCTGACAAGGGCATTGCGGTGAATCCTGAGAAGGTGTCTGCAATTGTGAATTGGGAACCACCTCAGAACATGAAGCAACTCCGTAGCTTCCTCGGTCTCGCAAGCTACTGTCGAAGATTCGTTGAGAACTTTTCTAAGATCGCGAAGCCTCTCTCAAATCTTCTCCAGAAGCACGTCAAGTACGTTTGGTCTCCGGAATGTGACATCGCTTTCAACACTTTGAAAGAGAAATTGGTCACTGCTCCAGTTCTGACTCCTCCTGATGAATCCAAACCGTATGAGTTCTTTTGCGATGCCTCTCTCCAAGGTCTAGGCACAGTGTTGATGCAAGAGAAGAAAGTTGTGGCATATACCTCTCGCCAGTTGAAGCCCAACGAGAAGAACTACCCCACTCATGACCTCGAGTTGGCGGCAGTTGTGCATGCTCTTTTGACTTAGAGACATCTCTTATTGGGAAGAAAAGTGGACATTTTCACTGACCACAAGAGTCTCAAGTACATCTTCACTCAGCCTAATCTCAACCTCAGGCAAACTCAATGGGTCGAAATGATTCAAGAGTATAATCCAAGTATTGAGTATACTCCAGGCAAGGCCAATGTGATTGCTGACGCATTAAGCAGGAAGGCTTATTGCAACAGTCTGATTCTCAAGCCTTATCAACCCGAGCTTTGTGAAGCTTTCCGCAAACTTAATCTGCAAGTTGTTCCTCAAGGTTTCCTCGCCAACCTTCAAGTCTCTCCTACCTTGGAAGACCAGATTCGCCAAGCCCAACTTCTTGATGCTATGGCGAAAAAGGTGAAGATTGGGATTGCCAAGAGTCAACCCAAGTACAAGTGCTACCGCCTTGATGACAAGGATACTCTTTTCTTCGAGGATCGTATTGTTGTTCCCAAAGGTGACCTTTGTAAAGTGATCATGAACGAGGCTCACAATTCTCTCCTCTCCATTCACCCTGGGAGCACGAAGATGTATCAGGACCTCAAGCAGGCTTATTGGTGGACTCGAATGAAGCGCGAGATTGCTCAGTTCACGAATGAATGTGATGTCTACAAAAGAGTGAAGGCAGAACACCAAAGGCCAGCTGGTCTCCTCCAACCTCTTGCCATTCCAGAATGGAAGTTTGACCACATTGAGATGGACTTCGTGACTGGGTTTCCAAAGTCCAAGCGTGGCAATGATGCTATATTCGTTGTCATCGACAAACTCACTAAAGTGGCTCACTTTCTACCGATCAAAGAGTCAATCACTGCAGTTCAATTGGCGGAGCTCTATACCTCTCGGATTGTCTCTCTGCACGGTATTCCACAAGTGATCTCTTTAGACCGTCGCAGCATCTTTACCTCCAAGTTTTGGGATTCTTTTCAGAAGGCCATGGGCACCAACATCCGCTTCAGCACAACTTTCCATCCTCAAACTAGCGGGCAAGTCGAGCGTGTCAACCAGATTCTTGAAGATATGCTCAGGGCTTGTGTGATCTCCTTCGGCATGAAGTGGGAGGATTGTCTTCCATATGCTGAATTCTCCTACAACAAAAGTTTTCAAGCAAGTTCGGGCAAGGCCCCATTTGAAATTCTGTATGGCAGGAAGTGCCGTACCCCTCTTAACTGGTCTGAAACTGGTGAACGTCAGTTTCTGGGTAATGACTTAATCACAGAGGCAGAGGAGATGTGCAAAGTCATTCAAGATAACCTCGAAGCAGCCCAATCCCGCCAGAAGAGCTACTATGATAGTAAGCACCGTGATTTGGCTTTCGAGATCGGAGATCATGTTTACCTCCGCGTCTCTCCAATGAAAGGTACTCGTCGCTTCGGTATCAAAGGGAAGCTTGCCCCCAGATACGTGGGACCTTTCAAGATCGTTAG
The DNA here is from genome assembly GCF_002162155.2 of Triticum dicoccoides. NCBI lineage: Eukaryota > Viridiplantae > Streptophyta > Magnoliopsida > Poales > Poaceae > Triticum > Triticum dicoccoides. The sequence goes on from NC_041388.1 coordinate 523,033,114, forward strand.
CAAGAGAGGCGATCTCGCCTATCAACTCGAGCTTCCTTCAAACTTTGAAAATGTGCATGACGTGTTCCATGTCTCTCAGCTCCGCAAGTGCTTCAAGACTCCTGACCACACCGTCAACTTCGAAGACATTGAGCTCCAAGAAGATCTCTCTTATCGTGAAGAGACTGAACGCAAGACTCGCAACAAGTCAATCAAATTCCTCAAAGTCAAGTGGTCACACCATTCCGAACGTGAAGCTACCTAGGAACGCGAGGATCACCTCCGTTCTGAGTACCCGGCATACTTCAGTCCTAGATCTCGGGACGAGATCCTTTCGTAGTGGTGGAGTCTTGTAACACCCCAGATATGATTTACCTAATATGTAATCCAACTCTTGCCGTTTCCGGCGTTAAGTTATTTTATTTTCTCGGGTTCGGGTTTTTGTCTCTGTGTGTTTTTGTCATTGTCTTGCATCTCATATCATGTCATCATGTGCATTGCATTTGCATACGTGTTTGTCTCATGCATCCGAGCATTTTCCCCGTTGTCCGTTTTGCATTCCGGCGCTCCGTTCTCCTCCGGTGGTCATTTCTACCTTTCTTTCGTGTGTGGGGATTAAACATTTTCGGATTGGACCGAGACTTGCCAAGCGGCCTTGGTTTACTACCGGTAGACCGCTTGTCAAGTTTCGTACCATTTGGACTTCGTTTGATGCTCCAACGGTTAACCGAGGGACCGAAAAGGCCTCGTGTGTGTTGCAGCCCAACACCCCTCTAATTTGGCCCAAAACCCACCAAAACCCCCTCCATCATCTAGAGCGTTCGATCACGATCGCATGGCCGAAAACCGCACCTCATTTGGACACTCCTAGCTCCCTCTACCTCTATATATAGACCCCTCCTCAAAATTTCGGATCCCCTTCTTCAAAACCCTAAAAATCTACTCCCCTCGCCGCCGGACGTGTCCGAATCAGGCCGGACACGTCTGCCCGCCGCCGCTGACCAATGGGCCACTGCCACGTGTCCCCGGGGGACCGCATCGCCGCCGCCACCGACGCGGGCCCGCAGGCCCAACGCCGGCCCCCTTCCTCCGTCGCCCGGTCCAGAGGAGCCCCGCGGTCCAATCGGCCTCCGCCGCCACCCGCCTCCTTCCCGGCCGAGCCGGCGAGCTCCGGCGAGCCGCCCCGCTCTGGTGCGCCGCCCACCGCGCGCGCCTCACCGCCCGACGCCGCGGCCGTGCCGCCGCACGCCCCGGCGAGCTCCGGCCGCCCTCCGCCCCGCCTTCCTCTCCGTCTCCGGCAAGTCCGACTCCGTCCACTCCGGCGGCCAACTCCATCTCCGCGAGCTCGAGATGAACCTTGGGAAGCGTGCAGATCTCAGATCCAAAACATCTCGGTTGACTTTTTGCCCCGAAACCCTAACTAAATTCCTATGTTCGTCATGTCGTAACTTTGCATCCGTAGCTCCGTTTTGGGCATATAGCATAAGAAAATGTTCATCTCAGAGAGTACATCATTTCATCGCATTGCATCATTTTCATTTGAGTTCATCTTGATGCCCGAAATGCTATTGGAAGAATGCTATTTGAGATAATTGTCAGATCTGCTGCTCCAATTAGATATTTGTCATTTTTGCCATGATTATTGTGTGCATGATATGCCCCTGAGCTCTGCATGAGTTTTGTTATATGTTTTGCCATCTTTCCAGAGGTGCAACCCATGTATTTTTATGATGTGTGTGGTGACTAGCACAAGCTTACAAAGTGGTGCATTCGTTAATGCTGATTTCAGGGATTAGGAATTCCACTAAGTCCTTGATCTGTTTATTTCAATATGCCATATGTTCAGGTTGTTTCCTAGTGATCTGTGCCTCTTTTGAGGATGATCAGTAAGGATGATTTGCTAATCTTGTAGTGCTCTATCCATCCATGTCTTTGTTTGCAATTATGGAGCACCCTAGCTTGAGTCAATCGAGCTCTACTTTTGCTATTTCATGAATCTGGGCAGATTGTTTACTTGTTAGCAATTTTGCCGAGGATGTTGTAGTTGATCCGTGCATGCTATGTTATTGTTCTTGCCATGTCTAGCTTGTATAATGTGTATTCTTGTTGGGTGTATGCTTAGATTGTCATGACATACTCTGTAGTGAGTGCATCGAGCTCGTAAACATGCCTACTTGATATCTGATTTTGCATGCTCCAGTTTTCACCAAGTCTGAGAATTGATTATGTTTTTTCCATGTTCACATGCTTGCAAATGTATTTTCTGAACCCTTTTGGCTCGAGGTCACTAAGGGACTTTTGTTAAGATCTTTGAGTAGCTCCATGCCATGCTTTACTTTGCCATGTTCAGGCCCTGTAGCATATAGTTTTCATGCTCCAAAGTGTGCTACCTTATCTGAAATTCCAGACAAGTGTTAATTTCACTAAGTCTGAAATCTGTTTACCAAATGCATTTTTGCCATGCTTGTTTGAACCTATTAATGGATGAATTGGCCGTAGCTCAGTGTTCATCTTTTGTTAAGCATCATGAAAGGATCCCTGACATATATTTTGTTGCCACGTTTGAGTGTTGTAGCATGTTAATCTTGTTGCATTTAGACGGCTACTTGCTGTATATCGCAGACCTGTGCCATATTTGAATTGCTTGCCATTTCCAAACCGTGACTCCGATTGTCGGTGTACTAGAGTAGGGGTACCCTATTACCCCGAACTCGTGCACGGGCAGTTGCAGCGCCCTGCGGCAAGGCTTGCCGAGTGACCGCCAGGACCCTCCGTGGTTCCCTTGAAGACCATTCAAGAACAAAGTACTCAAACCAAGGCCCCGGCAAGAGGAGCTTGCCGGGAAGGCCAACCAAGGGCTCGGCAAGAGGAGCTTACCGGGAAGGCCAACCAAGGCCCCGGCAAGAGGATCTTGCCGGGAAGAGACAAGACCCCGGCAAGAGGAGCTTGCCGGGAAGACCACTCAAGGCATACCAAGAAAGCTTGCCGCGACGCGCCCTGCGTCCCGGCAAGATCCGGCGAGCGACAAGCTTCCGGACGCGACAAGACGACAACCGCGGCAAGGAGCTTGTCACAGGAAACACCCACTTCGTGCCCGCGCTCCAGCTCACCTGCTAACGCGTCGCTCTGGGACTCTCCCAAGCACACGTGCCGGGAGGCCGTGCAGCTAGGGGTACGTGGTGGCAAGCAGAGATGAAGAGAAGCCCATCGTGGCAAACGGTGGCGCTCCTAACGGTCACCTTTTGCACTGTTTAGGAGACTCAGACAGGCATTTAATGCCCTTGTCCCCTGCCGTCAGAGTTAGGTAGGGTGCACTGTATCCACAGTAGCGGTAGCTGCACCTACCGCATCCTTTTCCATTTTTACCCTTCTAGTCTACTTTGCCACCTGTGGGTAACCCCTTGAAAGTATAAAAGGAGGCCCAAGCGCAACGCAGAAGGGGTTCCGAGGTTCCGAGAGTCCGAGGAGTCCGAGGTTCCGAGAGTCCGGGGTTCCGAGGTTCCACAGGTTCGGGAGTTCAGAGGCACACTCCCACGCTCAGTCTGGCAGCGTCCATCGCTCTTGAGCAAGAATCCAATATACACAAACAAGCAGCAGTAGGGTTTTACGCATCCGTGCGGCCCGAAGCTGGGTAAAATCGCCCCGCGTGCACTGCCTTGATCTGCTCTTTGTGCGCTCTCCGCCCCCCACCGAACCGAAAGGGGCCCTATCCCCATAGGTGTTGGCGGGAATCAGCATCGCCCCCGACATCTCTGGCGCGCCAGGTAGGGGGCGTCGAGATTGTGCGAACCCGATCCGGCGTGCACGCAAGCTAAATTTTCATCGTCATGGCTCCCAAGGAGCGGGCGAGCAAAAGAACGACGCCAGTGCGCCGACGGGAAAAGCTAAGTCATGCAAAACTTTAGATATTTCCTTACTGTATAAGGTTATCCGCCTCGGAGATCTTGTTCTTTGTACGGAAAACCTGTGCACGGAGGAATCAACTCGTAGCTAGTCGCGCCCTTATTTTGTTTCGAGTACGCTCAACAACTTAAGTGAGCTGCTAGCGCCCTTACTTTGCTTCGAGTCCGCTCAGCAACTTAAGTGAGCCGCTAGCACCCTTACTTTGTTTCGAGTCCGCTCAACAACTTAAGCGAGCTGCAACTAGCTGCGACAAGATTGCTTGTCGGTAGCGACCCCGCCAGCAGGCTGCTGAAGTTCCGCACTCGGCGCTCGCGGCAAGGGTGCCTGCACCGGCAAGTTTCCCTAGAAAGCGTAGGGTGGACGTACAAAGAGGGGTTGAAAAGGAAGATAGCATGCGCTATTTATTTGAGATTTCTGCATAGACCTGTATGCCGAGGAGCCTTCTCGGGGCTAGTTGCGCTCCATGTTGCCTCGAGTCCGCTCGGCAACTTGTGCGGTTGCGCTAGAACCAAGAAGGTAAACCTTTCCGGGAGGCGTTGTTCCCGAATAGCCGCTAAGGGCCCGTTCCCTCAAGCGCTGCTGGCTGGATCACACGCACCGGAAAGAATTCCAGTAGGCATAGGGAATATGTAGCAGAAGTCGAAATTCGCAAGCAAGTTGAGTGCACTTCGAATGCTAATCACTTGCTATGTTTGAACGCAGTTATGGCCCGGGGGCTGGCAACGCCCTTAGGGCCAATATCTTCGGCGTTAAGAACGACGACGCTCTTCGACATAAGCCTTTCCGGCAACAATCCTGCCGGGAGCCGGTGTCAAGAGCGACGAAGTTCTTCGCCCTAAGCCTTTCCGGCAACGATCCTGCCGGGAGCCGGTGTCAAGAGCGACGAAGTTCTTCGCCCTAAGCCTTCCTGGCAACGACCTTGCCGGAAGCCGGCATCGAGAACGTCAAAGTTCTCTTCTGAAGATAAAAGCCTTCCTGGCAACAAGCTTGCCGGAAGCCGGCATCGAGAACGTCAAAGTTCTCTGCTAAAGATAAAAGCCTTCCTGGCAACAAGCTTGCCGGAAGCCGGCATCGAGAACGTCAAAGTTCTCCGCTGAAGATAAAAGCCTTCCTGGCAACGAGCTTGCCGGAAGCCGGCATCGAGAACGTCAAAGTTCTCTGCTGAAGATAAAAGCCTTCCTGGCAACGAGCTTGCCGGAAGCCGGCAT